>NW_012104288.1:1564886-1575498 GCF_000951045.1 Mandrillus leucophaeus
TTTGGTATCAGGATGATGCTGTCCTCATAAAATGAGTTAGAGAGGATTCCCTCTTTTCCTATTGTTTGGAATAGTTTCAGAAGGAATGGTACCAGCTCCTCTTTGTACCTCTGGTAGAATTTGGGTGTGAATCTGTCTGGTCCTGGACTTTTTTTGGTTGGTAGGCTATTAATTACTCCTTCAATTTCAGAACTTGTTATTGGTCTATTCAGGGATTCCACTTGTTCCTGGTTTAGACTTGGCAGTGTGTATGTGTCCAGGAATGTACCCATTTCTTCTAGATTTTCTAGTCTATTTACGTAGAGGTGTTTTTAGTATTGTCTGACGGTAGTTTGTATTTCTGTGGGATCAGTGGTGATATCCCCTTTATCACTTTTTATGGCATCTATTTGATTCTTCTTTCTCTTCTTCTTTATCAGTCTGGCTAACAGGCTATCCATTTTGTAGATCTTTCCAAAAACCAGCTCCTGGACTCACTGGTTTTTTTTTTTTTTTTTGAAGGGTTTTTTTGTGTCACTATCGCCTTAAGTTCTGCTCTGATCTTAGTTATTTCTTGTCTTTTGCTAGCTTTTGAATTTGTTTGTTCTTGCTTCTCTAGTTCTTTTCATTGTGATGTTAAGGTGTCAATTTTAGATCTTTCCCGCTTTCTCTTGTGGGCATTTAGTGCTATAAATGTCTCTCCACACATTGCTTTAAATATGTCCTAGAGATTCCGGTACATTGTGTCTTTGTTCTCATTGGTTTCAAAGAATATCTTTAGTTCTGCCTTCATTTCGTTATTTAGCCAGTAGTCATTCAGGAGCAGGTTGTTACATTTCCAGTTGGTTGTGCGGTTTTGAGTGAGTTTCTTATTCCTGAGTTTTAATTTGATTGCCCTGTGGTCTGAGAGACTGTTTGTTATGATTTCTGTTCTTTTGCATTTGCTGAGGAGTGTTTTACTTCCAATTATGTGGCCAATTTTAGAAAAAGTGTGATGAGGTGCTGAGATGAATGTATATTCTATTGATCTGGGGTGGAGAGTCCTGTGGATGTCCTTAGGTCTGCTTGGTCCAGAGCTGAGTTCAAGTCCTGAATATCCTTGTTAATTTTCTGTTTCATTGATCTGTCTAATATTGACAGTGGGGTGTTAAATCTCCCACTATTACTGTGTGGTAGTCTAAATCTCTTTGCAGATCTCTAAGAACTCACTTCATGAATCTTGGTGTTCCTATATTGGGTATATATATATTTAGGATAGTTAGCTCTTCTTGCTGCATTGATCTCTTTACCATTACGTAATGCCCTTGTCTCTTTTGTTGGTTTAAAGTCTGTTTTATCAGAGATTAGGATTGCAACTCCTGATTTTTTTTCTTTCCATTTGCTTGGTGAGTGTTCCTCCATCCCTTTATTTTGAGCCTATGTGTGTCTTTGCATGTTAGGTGGGTCTCCTGAATACAGCACACCATGGATCTTGACTCTTTATCCAATTTACCAGTCTGTGTCTTTTAATTGGGGCATTTAGCCCATTTACATTTAAGGTTAATATTGTTATGTGCGAATTTCATCCTGTCGTTATGATGCTAGCTGGTTGTTTTGCCCATTAGTTGATGTAGTTTCTTCATAGAGTTGATGGTCTTTACAATTTGGTATGTTTTTGCAGTGGCTGGATCCAGTTGTTTCTTTCCATATTTAGGGCTTCCTTCAGGAGCACAGGCCTGAAGGCAGGCCTGGTGGTGACAAAATCTCTCAGCCTTTGCTTGTCTATACAGGATTTTATTTCTCCTTCACTTATGAAGCTTAATATGGCTGGATATAAAATTCTGGGTTGACAGGGAGGTGGAGCTTGCAGTGAGCTGAGATTTCGCCACTGCACTCCAGCCTGGGTGACAGAGCGAGACTTCGTCTCAAAAAAACAAAAAAATTCTGGGTTGAAATTCTTTTCTTTAAGAATGTTGAATATTGGCCCCCACTCTCTTCTGGCTTGTAGGGTTTCTGCAGAGAGATCCACTGTTAGTCTGATGGTCTTCTCTTTGTGGGTAACCTGACACTTCTGTCTGATTGCCCTTAACTTTTTTTCTTCATTTCAACCTTCGTGAACCTGATGATTATGTATCTTGGGATTGCTCTTCTAGAGGAGCATCTTTATGGCATTCTCTGTATTTCCTGAATTTGAATGTTGGCCTGTCTTGCTAGGTTGGGGAAATTCTCCTGAATAATATCCTAAAGAGTGTTTTCCAACTTGGTTCCATTCTCCCCATCACTTTCAGGTACACCAATCAAATGCAGATTTGGTCTTTTTGCATAGTCTCATATTTCTTGGGGCTTTGTTCATCTGTTTTTATTCTTTTTTTCTCTAATCTTGTCTTCTCGTTTTATTTCATTAATCTTCAATCACTGGTATCCTTTCTTCTGCTTGATAGATTTGGCTATTGATAATTGTGTATGCCTCATGAAGTTTTTGTGCTGTGTTTTTCAGCTCTATCAGGTCATTTATGGTCTTCTCTAAACAGGTTATTCTAGTTAGCAATTCATCTAACCTTTTTTCCAGGTTCTTAGCTTCCTTGCATTGGGTTAGAACATGCTCCTTTACCTCAGAGGAGTTTGTTATTACCCACCTCTGAAGCCTATTTCTGACAGTCCGTCAAACTCTTTCTCCCTCCAGTTTTGTTCCCTTGATAGCGAGGAATTGTGATCATTTGGAGGAGAAGAGGCATTCTGTTTTTGGAATTTTCGGCGTTTTTGCGTTGGTTTCTCCCCATCTTTGTGGATTTATCTACCTTTGGTCTTTGAGTGAACATGCTATTCTTTCTGTTTGTTAGTTTTCCTTCTAATACTTAGGCCCCTCTGCCCCAGGTCTGCTGGAGTTTGCTGGAGGTCCACTCTTGACCCTGTTTGCCTTGGTATCACCAGTGGAGGCTGCAGAACAGCAAAGATTGCTACCTGTTCCTTCCTCTGGAAGCTTCATCCCAGAGGGGCACCTGCCAGATGCCAGCCAGAGCTCTCCTGTATGAGGTATCTGTCAGCCTCTACTGGGAGGTGTCTCCCAGTCAGGATACACAGGGGTCAGGGACCCACTTGAGGAGGCAGTCTATCCATTATCAGAGCTTGAACACTGTGCTGGGCGAACCACTGCTCTCTTCAGAGCGATAAGGCAGGGACGTTTAGATCCGCTAATGCTGTGCCCACAGCTGCCCCTTCTCCCACATGCTCTGTCCCAGGCAGATGGGGGTTTTATCTATAAGTCCCTGACTGGGGCTGCTGCCTTTTTTTCAGAAATGCCCTGCCCATAGAGGAGAAATCTGGCAGTCTGGCCACAGCAGCCTTGCTGAGTTGCAGTGGGCTATACTCAGCTCAAACTTCCCAGCTGCTTTTTTTACATTGTGAGCATAAAACCTCCTACTCAAGCCTCAGCAATGGTGGATGCCCCTCCCCCAACCAGGCTTGAGCATCCCAGGTAGATCTCAGACTGTTGCTGTGCTGGCAGTGAGAATTTCAAGCCAGTGGATCTTAGTTTGCTGGACTCCATGGGGGTAGGACCCACCGAGCCAGACCACTTGGCTCCCTGACTTCAGTACCCCTTTCCAGGGTAGTGAACAGTTCTGTCTCGCTCGCATTCCAGGTGCCACTGGGGTATGGGAAAAAAAAAAAAAACCTTCCTGCAGCTAGTATGGTGTCTGCCCAAACGGCTGCCCATCTTCGTGCTTGAAACCCAGGGCCCTGGTGGTGTAAGCACCAGAGGGAATCTCCTGGTGTGTGGGTTGCGAAGACCATGGGACAAGCGTGGTATCTGGGCTGGAGTGTGCATGGTTCCTCAGGCTCAGTCCCTCACGGCTTCCCTTGGGTAGGGGAGAAAATTCCTCCATCCCTTGTGCTTCCTGGGTTAGGTGACACACCACCCTGCTTCGGCTCACCCTCTGTGGTCTGCACCCACTGTCCAACCAGTCCCAGTGAGATGAACCTGGTACCTTAGTTGGAAATGCAGAAATCACCGCCTTCTGTGTCGATCTCCCTGGGAGCCTCAGACCAGAGCTGTTCCTATTCGGTCATCTTGCCAGCAATCCCCCACATACTCTCTCTTGTTGGAGGCATACAGTATTATCTTTACTTTTCAGATGAGGAGATAACTAGCTAGTTAAGTGCCTGGAGCAGAGCCATACAGTGAGTGAGGGAGAAAGAAAGGAGGAATTCCAACTGAGTTCAGAACCCAAGGTGTGGGCAGAGGTAGGCTGGCTGGCTAACCCAGCCAGCACAGATAAAAACTCAATAAAGGCAGTGTTCATTTTGCATAGCAAAAGTTGTGTCTTGGGGAAATAATTGGACCTACACAATTTCTGCTTCTCTTCTTTGTAGCTTCTGATCATTTCTCCTTCTTTCTAATGCTTGGATAACTTACAATTAAGTTATCCAAGAGATATCCAAGAGATCCAAAAAGAGCTCAACTCTTTTAGCATCAAGTCATCTTTCCACAGCCATTACCCTGACATTAGCTCCCTGTCAGCAAAAGTGTGACTCTACTTTACCATCCAATAGATGTTTTTGTCCCACAGTCTGATCTCCCAAAGATGTATTACTATTCTAAAAAAGTTATATCAGCCCATTCCAAACTCTATTGAAACCTGACCCCCAGGCCCCCCAAGCCAAACCACACAAAAAGATAATTGCAAAACAGTAGCTGCTATTGCCTCCACATTCAGGAGAAAGAGGGGAACAGTCTGCTTTAAAACATCAAACCTGGGTATTGTATAAGGTGTGATGGTGTGATCTCATCTAAATAGCTCTCAATTTAACATGTGACAAGATGAAAATTCAGGAGATTCTTTTCATTTCCCAAAGATATACTTATTCTTTGGGGACACATTCATGGTTTGCTTTTCCATAATCATTTCTGACATATTACTTATCAGACTCCAAGTTCCCTCAAAGAAGGGAATTAAATAGTCAGTCTCTATTAGAAATGCTATGAACGACCAAACAATTTTAATAGCCTTTCTCTGTATATCATAAAAAATATATGCTATAGAATCATTGCTTCACAGTTTAGAAAATTACAAACTCTAATTATTAACATAACTGAATACATAAATAAGACAATGATTACAAATCAATTATTATCTGTATAAAACAAAAGTTGTGCTATTCCTTGCACATAGACAGCATCTTTTACTAATAAGAAAAGACCATTTCTATTCACTTTCACACAAAGGTGCACACACACAGATCCAAACACTTACAAATCTCAAGTGGATTGAACAAAAACTCCTTATAGAAATGCTTCAATATACTTTTACAGAGACACCTCTAAATTGAAACTATGGTTTTATATGGATACCACCTAGTGGCCCAGAAATAAGGCATCCACCAAAAGAGTTATACTAAGAAATAGAGAACAAGTTGTACAATCTAAGTGGTACTAAGAAATAGAGAATACACCATTTGCAGCATTATCAAATCTGTCTTTACCTGAATAACTCTTCCCTGCACTGATATTTTCTCCATTCCAGGAGGAAATAGAGAAAAACTGTAGTCTTATCTCTTAGCAGTTCATTTGACAAAACAGGGGCTTCTCCCCCATTATGTGAAGATAATCTGTGGCAAAGTTGATTGCAGCCCAGCTCTCCTAGTGTTTTTGTGAACATTTGTGGGATCTAGATTAGGAAGGAATCTTTGTCCAGTGTCATCTTCTCAATGAGGCCAACTTCACAACACTTATTTTAAAATTGCAACACTGCCCCAATACGTCTAATACCCTATATTTTTCTGTTCTTTCTCTTGCTTTCCATAGCACTTATCTTCTATTAAGCTGGATAATTAACTCATTTATTTGATTTATTATTTACCGTTTGCCTCTCCCAATAGAATCTAAGACCCACAAGAACAGGGATCTTAGTTTGCTTTCTCCACACATATATCCTGAGTGTCTGGAACACTACCTGGAAATATTGGCTCCCAGTAAATGCTTGGTGACAGAATAAATGGAAGATGATTTGCAAATGACTGACATTTAGCAGTTCTTATCTTCTAGCTTCTGGTTTGAAACCAAGTACCATGGTCCATAATACTGCTGCCGCTGTAACTCACCGCTTTCATCTCTTGAAAAAAATTATAAACTCTGTTGGGTTAAAATCACTCAACCTAGGGGAAAATGGAAGGTACACAGAAAAAGTGAGGAAGGAAGTAGCCAGGCAGAGAGGCAGAAGAGAGTCAAATCTAGCTCTCCTGCTCCTTATTCCTGCCAGGGGTGAGTTGTCTGTACTTCCTATTACTTGCTTGTTTTCTCTTAAGATAAAGAATGTTCTCTTTTGAGAAACCTGTTAGTAGCAACAATCACCATTCTAAAAAATAATTTTTTTAAAAAATAGTAGAACCAAAGAAAAAGTGATGGTGGGGGCTTAAAGGCAGGTAGACCTAAAAATATTTTTTTCCCAATATTTTTCTGTAAATGTGGAGAAGGATAAGCAAGAAATATTAAAATAAACATGAAAGTGAATAAGGTAACATTCTCTTATGGGTGTAGTAATATGAGGTAGACCTGAATAGGCATTTGTGATTCCTCAATTTGTGTATTATTTATAGGGTTTTAGAAACATGATCAGGCCAGGCACAGTGGCTCACACCTGCAATCCCAAAATTTTGTGAGGCAGAGGCCGGTGGATCACTTGAGCCCAGGAGTTCCAGACCAGCCAGGGCAACATGGCAAGACCACATCTCTACAGAAAATACAAAAATTATCAGGGCACAATGGCACATGCCTGTAGCCTAGCCACTCGGGAAGCTGAGGTGGCAGGATCGCTTGACTCCAAGGAGGTCAATGCTGCAGTGAGCCGTGATCATGCCACTGCGCTCCAGCCTGGGTGACAGAGTGAGACCTTGTTTCAAAAAAGAATAAGAAAAATAAAAACATGATTATGTTTTTTTCTTCATTCTATTAAAATAACAAAGATTAGCAAATACCTCAAATAATATCAAAGTACCCTTCCCTTGCCATGTCCAGTACAGTGCCAACCACAAGTAAGCACTTAGAGTTTGTAGTTTTAATTACTATGAATGAGTAAATAAAGGATAAAAAACTGTAGGAGAACATAGAAAAAAGGAGAATGTTAAATAAAGGCACTGAGATTCAATTGGGAAATGCAAAGGAAAACAAGAAGAAGGTGAAGAAGTAGGGTGAATTGCAGAAATGAGAGGCAAATAAAAGATTATCCAGTAGTTCTTGTTCAAATAGTTCGAAAGACTAAACCCTTCAAACATCACTCTCTATGTGGAGATAATCCTTGAAAGGATGATAAGTGAGCAAGAAAAATAGGGTGAGCCTAGAAAATTCTTTCAAAGCTCAAAAGCCAAATTTTATGGAAGAAAAATCATTTAATGTAGATGGTCTGGGACTTTTTATTAAGTGCTGGCAAGAGCTGTTGCCCTAAGAGCTAACAACACTCAGTCCATGATTTATTCAAAGAGCTGGTGCAGCAGAGACACCAGCAACATGCACTCCAGGCTGCCCAGCACAGACTCTCAGTCCACACTGGAGGACTACCTCCAGCGCTAATATCATCGTTTATCATTTCCTCCTCACTGAGCTGCCTCCTTGGCTGTAGGGCTAGCAGTGGCTAGGATTATTTAGCTATCTTGCTTTTGAAAATCTGTAGTTCAAGGTAAAAAAGACACATGCTTTTTGCAGCTACCTGTGCACCAAGGTGCTAATCTAAAATGGCACAGGCTTTCCAGCCACCAAACAACTTTCTGCAGGGAACCCAGGGGCTATCTTGGTCCTGCAAAGGAGAAGGTTACCTGCTAAGTCACTGTGCAATGATCAATTCTCAGTTGTTCCCTAATCTTCCTGAACTTGGCCCTGACCTTTTACCTTATTCACTTTTAAAGGACTGTTAGAAATGAGCAGAAAATTGGAGGTAGTACTTCCAGACCTCAGATGAGCCAATCTTTACTTTCATTTATTCCAAGAACTACTGGTTCTATGGTTATTTCTTTTCCTTTGTTTTTAAAAAAAAAAAAAAAAAAAAAAAAAAAAGCACAGTATCACTTGCGTGTACTTTTAACTGAAAACCCTATCGTTTATTTTTCTTCTAACTCTCAGAAATGCATCTTGTGTGTGAATAAATCTGAGCTCTGATCTGACCTTTATCTTTACAATATAACACGAGTACAATAATAATTTATAGGCCTCAGTCCTAAGTGTGACATTTCAATGAGCTGGGTAAATATCATTACCTGAAGCCAGCAGCAGCAAGGATGCAGACCAAGAGGTAGCTGGGTGAGTACATTTTCCAGAAGAGGATCATTAATTTGATGGTAGGTACAGTCCTGAAATCAGCAAAGCTTTCACTCATCAGAGTTGTGTTGCTTAACAGTTGACAACAGGGTAAAAACAAAACCCAAGTTGGGGATGCAGGAGAAAAGGTTTTCATTTAGTTAAGGAACAAGAAAATCTCTAGTCCTAGTTAAGTCAAGTTGATTGACTACTGAACAGCCCAGATGCATGAAAAATTGCCCAGGCTTTTCTGCCCTTCTCTGTGCTTGTTTAGGGAAGGTCAAGGGAGCCAGACTTGTTATAAATGGAACAGAATCCCCCAGGGATTTAGGGGTTGGAAAAGGGAGAAATTGGGCAAGAAGGAACAAGGGAATGGATTGATGGTTCTGCCTGTCTTCAAAGCCCAACAAACATGTAAATCATGGATCACATTTGGCATCCAATCTCACTCTGCTCTAGGAAGGCAAAAGTATCCATGGCCATGAGTAAAATTCTTAGTTGCCAAGAGAGCCAAACGTTCTTTCTTCCCAGCTTCCCAAATTCCCATCACTACTTGGGTCTAACTTTTTAAGACAATGTATCTTGCAGAGATTTCATGAATAGCCTGAACAGGTAGGTTACTTGTAGGCTTTTTGACCTTCTCTGAAAAGCAAAGCTTCTAGTCCCCTATTTGTACTTGCAAAAGGTTGCTTACCTGTCCAAAAAAAAAAACTTGTAAGTGCACCCCCTTGGCATAGCTAGCACTCTTCAGATTCTTTTTCATGCAGAAGAAAGTGTGGAAACCTTTCAGCTAGCTGAAAATATTTAACAGCTACATACATATATTTTCTTCCTGTGTTTGCCTATTTTCATTGGATCACAAGAGCCGCAGCTACACACCCACACTCCCCACTTCTTGTCAGTTTATTCTGTCCACAGCATAGAATGACATTTTCCATGTACCTCATCAAAATGAAAAACGGAAAGCAAATTCACAAAATAACCAAAACTCTATTTTAAAAAGAATGCTAAAAAAAAAAAAAATTGGCTCTGATAGAATTTCACTTCACACTTTAATAAGAAAATAAGGAAATTGCTCTCCCAGGGACTAAACCATTTTTATGTTGTAGAAAAACACCCTGAGTTCAGAGGTTTTCTCCTCTAGACAACCCCTGCCCCCCACTACAGTTTCAAACATCATGCCTTGGTAAGTTTCAGCAATATCTTGGCCAAGTTCTCCTTTGTATTGGAAGAAAAAGTTCGTTTTTCTGTGAAATACATTCATACACTTGTCTTGCCCATAACCCATAGATTAAATACACACACATATCACTTGCTGAGAGTTCCAGCTGTTTAGATTTTCACCCAAACATGTGAATAAAAACCGCAGGCAAAACAAGTACTGTCTCTCATACCTTTTAGGGATTAACAAATAGCCCTTACCCTGCTGATGCCCGTTCTTAATTGGACTATGCTGTGAGGAGCAATTAAGCCTAAATGGCCACTTGCTGAGAGCTGCTGAAAGAAATGCTGCAGCTTGAGGCATTTGCATTCTCCAAATAGAGCACATATGCTTTGCTTTGGTGCCCATAAAGAAAGGAGATTTACTTATTTTTTCAGTGCTTTTAAAAGTGAAAGGGGCCATTGTTTCATGCACAAGGTGGAAATTATTCGAGGAAATTTTTTAGACATATATAATTTTTGCAACTTTTGTGCAAATCAGAGAAGCAGAGATGGAAGCTTTGTTCCTCTGTAAAACAGGGCAGCAACTGTGCGAGGAAGGCTTCTTCCCTCCCTCCAATCCACTGTGTGTCTCCATCATGCGTGCAAAGGACAGATCAGTACCAGAAAAATGAAGCAGAAAATGACACAATTCCCTGGACACCAACAGGCCGTCACCTGAATGGTATGTAACTGGGGAAGAGAAGTTCTATTTAAAAATATTCAGAGACATTATCTTTTGGTATGTGTTTTCCCTCTTGAAAATGAAGGTGAACAAAAATAAATAGATTAAAATAGGACTGACCTGCCCCTTTCAGCACAGAAAGGTAATTGCTAGTACTCCCCAAGACATTCTTCAACCACACAGACACATGTATTGCTGGCCTCGGTTACCGATATTCGTATTGTTTCTATTATCCTATAGACAAGGGGACAGAGGAGATAAGTTTGAATTTTCTCCTGAGTTGCATGAAGAACCATTGAAAAGATTTCATTGTTGGCCGAGTGCAGTGGCTCACACCTGTAATCCTAACACTTTGAGAGGCCAAGGTGAGCAGATCACTTGAGGTCAGGAGTTCAAGGCCAGCCTGACCAACATGGTAAAGCCCCATCTCTACTAAGAATACAAAAATTAGCCAGGTGTGGTGGCAGGCTCCTGTAATCCCAGCT
>NW_012104288.1:1577143-1579037 GCF_000951045.1 Mandrillus leucophaeus
GGAGGCAGAGCTTGCAGTGAGCAGAGATTGCGCCACTGTACTCCAACCTGGGCAACAGAGCGAGACTCCATCTCAATAAATAAATAAATAAAAGTGAAAACATGCAGTATATGCTTTTCTGTTTCTGCATTGGTTTGCTTAGGATAATGACCTCCAGCTCCATTCATGTTCCTTCAAAGGACATGATCTCATTCTTTTTCATGGCAGTATAGTATTCCATGGTTTGTATCTACCACATTTTCTTTATCTAGTCTAATATTAATTAGCATCTAGGTTGATTTTATGTCTTTTCTATTGTTAATAGTGCTTCAATAAACATATATGTGCCTGCATCTTTGTGTTAGAATGACTTATATTCCTTTGGGTATATACCCAATAATGGGATTGGAGAGTGGAATGACAATTTTGTTTCAAGTTCTTTCAGAAATCACCAAACTGCTTTCCAGAATAGCTGAACTAATTTTTATTCCCACTAGCAGTGTGTAAGTGTTACCTTTTCTCCACAACCTTGCCAGCATCTGTTATTTTTTGACTTTCTAATAATTGTCATTCTAACTAGTGTGAGATGGTGTCTTGTAGTTTTGATTTCCATTGCTCTAATAATCAGTGATATTGAGCAATTTTTTCATATGCTTCTTGGCCATAGTTCTTCTAAAACATGTGTGTTTATGCCCTTTGCCAACTTTTTTGTGGGGTTGTTTTTTTCTTATAAATTTGTTTAAGTTCCTTATAGATTGTGGATATCAGACCGTTATTGGATGCATAGATTGCAAATATATTCTCCCATTCTTTATCCTGTCTTTTCACTCTATTGATAGTTTCTTTTGCTGTGCAGAAGCTCTATAGTTTAATTAGATCCCACTTGTCAATTTTTGGTTTTGCTGCAATTGCTTTTGGTGTCTTTGTCATGAAATCGTTGTGTGATCCTATGTCCAGAATAGTATTGCCTAGGTTATCTTCCAGGGTTTTTATCACTTTGGGTTTTACATTTAAGTCTTTAATCCATCTTGAGTTGCTTTTTTTAATATCGTGTAAGGAAGGGGTCCAATTTCAATCTTCTGCATATGGCTAAGCACTAACCCCAGCACCAATTATTGAATAGGGAGTCTTTTCCCCATTGCTTGTTTTTGTTGACTTTGTTGAACATCAAATGGCTGTAGGTGTGAGGCATTATTTCTGGGCTCTATTCTCTTCCCTTGGTCCATGTGTCTGTTTTTGTACCAGTACCATGCTCTTCTGGTTACTGTAACCTCAGAGTATAGTTTGAAGTCGGGTAATATAATGCCTCCAGCTTTGTTCCTTTTGCTTAGGATTGCCTTGACTGTCCAGTCTCTTTTTTGGTTCCATATAAATTTTAAAATACTTTTTTCAAGTTCTGTGAAGAATCTCAGTGGTAGTTTAATTAGAATAGCATTAAATGTATAAATTGCTTAGGGAAGTATGGCCATTTTAACAATATTGACCCTTCCTATTCATGAGCATCGACTGTTTTTTCATTTGTTTGTGTCATCTCTGATTTCTTTGAGCAGTGTTTTGTAATTCTTGTAGACATCCGTCACCTCCATGGTTAGCCATATTCCCAGGTATTTTAGTCTATTTGTGGCAATTGTGAATAGAATGGCATTCTTGATCTTGCACTTAGCTTGGATATTGTTGGTGTATAGGAATGCTACTCATTATTGAACATGGATTTTGTACCCTGAAACTTGGCTGAAGTTGTTTGTCAGATAAAGGAGCTTTAAGGCAGAGATTATGGGGTTTTCTAGGTGTAGAATTACATCATCTGCAAGCAGAGATAGTTTGATTTCCTCTCTTCCAATTTGGATGCCCTCTATTTCTTTCTCTTGCCTGATTGCTCTGGCAAGGACTTCCAGTACTATGTTGAATAGTAGTG
>NW_012104288.1:1580062-1639547 GCF_000951045.1 Mandrillus leucophaeus
TCTGATTGCGTTCATTTGGATATTCTCTTTTTTCTTTATTAGTCAAACTTGTGATCTATCTAGCTTATTAATTTTTTCAAAAAATCAGCTCCTGGATCTGTTGATTTTTTTTTTTTTGGTATGGTTTTTGGATCTCTTTCAGCTTTGATTTTGGTTATTTCTTGTCTTCTGCTAGCTTTGGGATTGGATTGCTGTTGGTTCTCTAGTTCCTCTAGTTGTGATATTAGATTGCTAATTTGAAACCTTTTTAACTCTTTGATATGTGCTTTTCTTGCTATAAATTTCCCTCTTAACACTGCCTTAGTCATGTCTCAGAGATGCTGGTATGTTGTATCTTTGTTCTCGCTAATTTTAAAGAATTTCTTGAATGTTCTCTGAATTTCAATATTTACCCAAAAGTCATTCAGAAGCAGGTTGTTTAATTTCCATGTAATTATATGGTTTTGAGCAATTTTCCTAGTATTGATTTTTATTTTTGTTGTGCTGTTACAAGAACATGGCTGATATAATTTTGTTTTATTTTGAATTTGCTGAAGATTGTTTTAGATCCAATTGTGTGATCAGTTATAGAGTATATGCCATGTGCAGATAAGAAGAATATATATTCTGGATGGAGTACAGTGGCTCACACATGCAATCTCAGCACTTTGGGAGGCTGAAGCAGGCAGATCACTTGAGGTCAGGAGTTCAAGACCAGCCTGGCAAACATGGCAAAACCCTGTCTCTACTAAAAATTCAAGAATTAGCTGTGTGTGATGGCACATGCCTATAATCCCAGCTACTTGGGTGGGTAGGGCATGAGAATCACTTGAACCTGGGAGGCAGAAGTTACAGTGACCAAAATCATGCCACTGCACTCCAGCCTGGGTGACAGAGTGAGACTCTGCCTCAAAAAAAAAAAAAAAAAAAAAAAAAAGAAAGAAAGAAAAGAAAAAAGAAAGAAAACAACAACAAAAAGAAAAAAGAAAAAAAAAACAGTGTATATTCTATTGTTTTGGGGTGGATTGTAGATGTAGATGTTCTGTAGATGTCTATCAGGTCTATTTGGTCAAATGTCAAGACATTCAGGTCCTGAATATCTTTGTTACTTTTCTGCTTCATTGGTCTGTCTAATACTGTCAGTGGGATGTTGGGGTCTCCCATTATTATTGTGTGGTTGTCTGTCTCTTTGTAGGTCTCTAAGAATTTGCATTATGGGTGCAATCTGGGATTTATATATTTAGGATAGTTAAGTCTTCTTGTTGAATCAAGCCCTTTACCATTATGTTATGCCCTTCTTCATCTTTTTTAATCTTTGTTGGTTTAAAGCCTATTTTGTCTGAAATTAGAATAGCAACCCCTGCTTTTACCTGTTTTCCATTTGCTTGGAAGATTTTTCTCCATCCCTTTATTTGAACCTATGGGTGTCATGCATGTGAGATGGGTCTTTTGAAGACAGCATACCATTGGGTCTTTCTTCTTCATCCAACTTGTTGCTCTGTGCCTTTTAATTGGGGCATTTACCCATTTACATTCAAAGTTAGTATTGAAATGTGCAAACTAGTTCTTGTCATCCTATTGTTAGCTGGTTATTATGCAGACTTGTTTAGGTGGTTGTTTTATAATGTCATTGATTTGTACTTAAGTTTGTTTCTGTAGTGGCTACTAATGGTCTTTCCTGTCCATGTTTAGCACTCCTTTCAAGACTTCTTGTAAGGTAGGTCTGCTGGTAACAAAATCCCTTAGCATTTGCTTGTCTGAAAAGGATCTTATTTCTCCTTTGTTTATGATGCTTAGTTTTGCTGGATATGAAATTGTTCGTTAGAAATTCTTTTCCTGGCAAATGCTGAATATAGGCCTTCAATCTCTTCTGGCTTGTAGTGTTTCCACTGAAAGATCCACTGTGAGCCTGATGAGGTTCCCTTGTAGGTGACCTGCCCTTCTCTCCCGTTGCCTTTAACACTTTTTCTTTCATTTTGACGTTACAGAATCTGGTGACTATGTGTCTTGGGGATGGATGTCTTAAACAGTGTCTTGCAGAGGTTCTCTATATTTCCTGAATTTGAATGTTAGCCTCTAGCAAGGGTGGAGAAATTTTCATAAACAGTATCCTCAAATATGTTTTCTAAGGTTCCTGCTTTCTTTCCTTATCTTTCAGGGATGCCAATGGGTCATAGATTTGGTCTCTTTACATAATCCCATATTTCTCAGAGGTTTTGTTCATTCTTCTTTATTGTTTTCTCTTTATTTTTGTCTGACTGAGTTATTTCAGACAGCTGGTCTTTAGGCTTTGAGATTCTTTCCTCAGCTTTTTTGACTCTGCTGTTAATACTTGCAATTGTATTCTGAAATTCTTGAAGCGAGTTTTAAGGCTCTATCAGCTCAGTTTGGTTCTCTCCTAAAATAGCCATTTCCTCTTTCATCTCCTGTATCATTTTATTCTGTTCCTAAGAATCCTTGGATTGGATTTCAACTTTCTCCTAAATGTGGATGATCTTCTTTCCTATTCATACTGTGAAGTCTATTTCTGTCATTTTAGCCCTTTTGGCCCAGTTAACAGTTATTGCTTAGGAACTAGTGTGGTCATTTGGAGGTAGGAAGAGAACTTTTGGAGTTGCCAGAGTTCTTATGCTGATTCTTTCTCATCTGTGTGGACTGATGTTCCTTCAGTCATTGAAGTTGCTCTTCTTTAGATCTTTTTAAGTCTTTTATCTTCTCTGATGTCCTTGGGGGCTTGATTGTGATATAAGGTAGCTTCTGTCGACTGCTTCATTTCTGGCAGGTTTTTAGAACGTGAAGGCTCAAGTCAGCACTCCTGAGCTGCATGTTCTAACTCTCAAGGGCTGGTATCAGGCCCCTAGCTTTGTTCTCTGGACCCTCGAGGTTGGGAACTTGCTGCACTGGAGAGGCTGAGGTGTTCCTGAACCACTGGCCACAACACTCCAAAGGGTAGTACCAGCCAAAATGCTTCATTGGGCAGTAACAACAGGATCCATGCTCATTTTTTCATGCTAGCAGCAGAAACAGCATAGTGGGGTACATGCTTGTCAGCTGAGGCAGGTCACTGGGGGGCCCAGGGCTGGCAACCTCCATGCATATGTTCACTCCAGTGGTGGGGGAACAAGGCAGGGAGTGGGCCCCTGGTGTCCCTGCACATGTTCACACCAGTGGGGGTGGCAGCACAGGGGGAGGGGGCTGTGGGGCTGCTGGTGTCCATGCATGTGTTCACACTGGCAATGGGGGCACAGAAGTGCGACAATAAGTAGGGGGAGGTGGGTGTACTCACACTGGCAGCAATGGCATGATAAAGTGCAAATTTACCCATGTACCAGTGGAGGGGGTATGAGGTCCATCTGTGCATGTGAACACTGGCAGAGCAAAGGAGTGTGGCCATGGGCAGTAAGTGCCAGCAAATTGGCATGAGGGAGGCTGCAATGAAGGATAGATGTGGGTGGGCTGGTATGTGTCAGTGAGGGCTACTCTGCTGGAGCTCTCTGATGGTCAGGCATTGTCCACCAGTGCAGGACCTATGAGGGGTGCCCTGGGAGGCACCCCAGTTGGGTATCTGAGACTGCACTGCAAGCAGGCCAAGCTGGAGTCCCAGGAGAGGCCAGCAGACAGAAAAGCACTCATGTCTGACTGGCCCCATCTCACAGGCAAGATCAACCTGCTCTGTTCAAGTCCAACAGTTCCCCTAAGGCTAGAGTCTTCTAGGGGAGCAGAGTGAGCCTTGGGGGTGGGCATCACTGGCCTTGCACCCCTACAGACATTCTTGCACCAAACCTTCTGGGCTCCACACAGGCTGGAGTCCTGCCCCTACTACCTCTCTAAGCAGCTCCCTCTGCCAGCTGAAGAGTCCATGGGGGTTATGGGGTCTCTTGCTGCCAGGATTCCAGAAGTCCATGGTGAGAGTGGGCTGCTCCATGCCTGCTCAACTCAACCCTTCCCTAGGAGTCCTTGGGGACCAAGAATGAGTCCTGGTGTGCAATAGCCCCATGCAGGGTTGCCGTCTTCCCCTTCTTCAGCCCAGCATCTGTGTCTTCCCTTTTCCCACTATCAATGCCTTCCTTCTGAGACCTGCTCAGAGTGTACTAGTCTTCCCAATGTCCCAGTCCCTCAGTGGCAGATGTTCCTCATAGCTGTATGTAGTCAGCCATCTTGCCTTGACAGATCAATAAATTATTTTAATATTTAAGACTTGCCTATTTGTTGCGGAAGGGGCTTTCCTGTGCATTATAGGCATCGGGAGGAAAACTTTTCCTCTACCTACTTAGGTTCAACTCTTCAGGAGTCTGCATATTCAGTGACAATAGATAGACACAGGAGAAAACTAGGTTTCTTTATAGATGCACCCAGGAGCATTCAATAAACAGTAATTCACTGCATAGCCAGAAGTAAAAGCTTACATACCAACTTAACAAAAAGGGAGGGGAGCTTCCACAGGAAAGTATGGAAGGTTCTATTGGGCTTTTAAACTTTTTTCTTAATTTTTAATTCTTATGGGTACATAGTATGTGTATATATTTATGGGTTACATATGACATTTTGATACAGGCAGACAATATGTAATAATCACATCAGGGTAAATGGGGTATCCATCACCTCAAGCATTTATCATTTACTTGTGTTGCAAACTTTCCAATTATAACTTTTGAGTTATATTAAAATGTACAATAATTATTGTTGACTGTAGTCACCCTGTTGGGGTATCGCATACTAGATCTTATTCATTCTATCTAACTGTATTTTACACTCATTAATCATCTCCACTCCACTTGCTCCCTACTACCCTTACCAGCCTCTGGTAGCCATATTTCTACTCTCTGTTTCTATGAGTTCAATTGTTTAAATTCTGCATCCCACAAATGAATGAGAACATGCAAAGTTTGTCTTTCTGTGTCAGGCTTATTTCACTTAACAGTTCCATCCATGTTGTTGCAAGTAACAGGATCTCATTCCTTTGCATGGCTGAATAGTACTCCATTGTGTATATGTACCACATTTTCTTTATCCATTCATCTGTTGATGGATACTTAGGTTACTTCCAAATCTTAGCTATGTAAACAGTGTGGCAATAAATATGGGAGAGCAGATATCTCTTTGATATACTGATTTCCTTTCCTTTGGATAAATACCCAGTAGTGGAGTTGCTGGATCATACGGCCATTCTATGTTTAGTTTCTTGAGGAACTTCCATACTGTTCTCCATAGAAGCTGTACTAATTGACATTCCTACCAACAGTGTACGAGTGTTCCCTTTTCTCCACATCCTTGCCAGCATTTGTTATTGCCTATCTTTTGTGGGGGAAAAGAGCCATTTTTAGTGGGTTGAGATAATAGTTCATTGTAGTTTTGGTTTGCATTTCTCTGAGGATCAGTGATGTTGCATACCTTTTATATGTCTGTTTGCCATTTGCATGTCTTCTTCTAAGACGTGTCTATTCAGATCTTTTGCAAATGTGTTAATCAGATTATTAGAATTTTTTCCTACTGAGTTGTCTGAGCTCCTTATATACTCTGGTTATTAATTCTTTGTCAGATAGATAGTTTGCAAATATTTTTTCCTATTATCTGGTTGTCAGTTCACTTTGTTAATTGTTTCCTTTGCTGTGCTGAAGCTTTTATGTAATCTTATTTGTCCATTTTTGTTTTGGTTGCCTGTGCTTTTGGGGTATTACTCAAGAAATCTTTGACCAAACCAACATGCTGGAGAGTTTCCCCAATGTTTTCTTTATGTTGTTTCATAGTCTTCAAGTCTTAGATTTCAGTCTTCAATCCATTTTTATTTGATTTTGTATATGATGAGAGATAGGGCCATATAATTTCATTCTGCATACGGATGTCCAGTTTTCCCAGTACCACTTATTTAAGAGACTGTCCTTTCTACAATGTATGTTCTTGGCACCTTTGTTGAAAATGAGTTCACTGTAGATGTATGGATTTATTTCTGGGTTCTCTAATCTGTTCTATTGGCTTATATATCTGTTTTTATGCCAGTACCATGTTGTTTTGGTTACTATAGCTCTGTAGCACAATTGGAAGTCAGGTAATATGATTCCTCTAGCATTATGCTTTTAGCTCAGGATAGCTTTCACTATTCTGGGTCTTTTGTGATTTGATATAAATTTTAGGAATTTTTATTTCTGTTTCTGTGAAGAATATCATTGGTATTTTGATAGGAATTGCCTTAAATCTGTAGATTGCTACAAGTAGTATGGGCATTTTAATAATATTGATTCTTCCCATCCATGAACATGGAACATCGTTCCATTATTTGTGTCCTCTTGAATTTCTTACATCAATATTTTCATTGTAGAGATCTTTCACTTCTTTGGTTAAGTTTATTCCTAGTTATCATATTTTATTTGTAGCTATTATGAATGGGATTGGTTTCTTTATTTTTTCCCATATTGTTCAATGTTTGCATACATAAATGCTGCTACTTTTTGAATATTGATTTTGCATCCTGCAACTTTACTGAATTTATTAGTTCTGACAAATTTTTGGTGGAGTCTTTAGATTTTTTTCCTAATATAATGTCGTATCATCTGCAAGCCAAGATAATTTGACTTCTTCCTTTCCAATTCAGATGCCCTTTCTTTTTCTTGTCTGATTGCTCTAGCTGGGACTTACAGTACTGTGTTGAATAACAGTGGTGACAGTAAGCATCTTTGTCGTTTTCCAGATCTTGGAGGAAAGGCTTTCAGTTTTTCCCCATTCAGTATGATACTAGCTGGGGGTCTGTCATACATGGCTTTTCTTGTGTTGAGGTATGTTCCTTCTATACCCAGATTTTTAGTGTTTTTATCATGAAGGGATGTTGAATTTTACCAAATGCTTTGTCAGCATCGATTGAAATGATCATATCATTTTTGTTTTTCGTTCTATTGATATGATGTATCACATTGATTGATTTGCATACATTGAACCATCCTTGCATCCCTTGGATAAATCCCACTTAGTCATGACTAATGATCTTTTTAATGTGTTGTCAAATTCAGTTTGCTAGTATTTTGTTGAGGATTTTTGCATCAATATTCATTAGGGAAATTGGCCTATAGCTTTTTTTTTAATGTTTCTTTGTCTGATTTTGGTATCAGAGTAGTACTGCCTCATAGAATGAATTTGAAGGTGTTCCCTACCCCTCTATTTTTGGGGATAGTTTGAGTAGAATTACTATTAGTTCTTCTTTAAATATTTGGCAAAATTCAGCAGTGAAGCCATTAGGTCACAGGCTTTACTTTGCTGGGAGACTTTTTATTGCAGCTTTTATATCTGTTCAGATATTGGGCCATTCAAATATTGTATTTCTTCATGGTTCAGTCTTGGTAGTTGTATGTTTCCAGAAATTTATCCATTTCTTCAAAGTTTTCCAATTTATCAGCATACAGTTGCTCATAGTAGTTTCTAATGGTCCTTTGAATTTCTGTGGTATCAGTTGTAATGTCTCCTTTTTATCTCTGATTTTATTTATCTGAGTCTCCTTTTTTTTTCTTTCTTTCTTCTTTTATTTTTTTTAGGTAGTCTGGCTAAAAGTTATAGATTTTATCTTTCCAAATAACCAACTTTTTGTTTCATTGATCTTTTGTATTATTTTTTGTTTCAATTTTATTTACTTTTCATCTGATCTTTATTATTTCTTTTCTTCTGCTAATTTCGGCTTTGGTTTGCTCTTGCTTTCCTAATTCTTTAAGATGCATCATTGGGCTGTTTATTTGAATTTTTGTTTTTGTTTGTTTTTGATTTGTTTTTGTTTTTCTTGTAGGTGTTTATTGCCACAAACTTTCCTCTTAGTATTGCTTTTGCTGTGTCTCACAGGTTTTGGTAGATTGTATTTGGAGTTTCATTTTTTTTTGAGAGTTTTTAAATTTTCTTCCTTAATGTTTTCATTGACCCACTCACTGTTCATTCTGGAGCATATTGTTTAATTTCCATGTGTCTGTATAGTTTCCAAATTTTCTCTTATAATTAATTTCTAGTTTTATTCCATTGTAGTCAGAGAAGATACTTGATATAATTTCAGTTCTTTTGAATTTTTTAAGACTTGTTTTGTGGCCTAATATATGATGTATCCTTGAGAATAATCCATGTGCTGAGAAGAATGTACATTCTGTAGCTGTTGGATAAAATGTTCTGTAAATATCTGTTAGATCCATTTGGTCTACAGTACAAATTACATTCAATGTTCCTTTGTTGATTTTCTGCCTGGATGATCTGTCCATTGCTGAAAGTGGAGTGTGGAAGTCTCCAGCTATTATTGTATTGGAGTCTATCTCTGTCTTTAGCTCTAATAATATTTGCCTTATATAGCTGGGTGTTCCAGTATTGGGTGCATATATATTTATAATTGTTATATTCTCTTGCTGAATTGACCCCTTCATCATTATATAATTACCTTCTTTGTCTCTTTCTATACTTTTTGTCTTAAAACCTATTTTGCCTGATATAAGTATAGCTACTCCTGCTTTTTTCTGTTTCCATTTGTGTGAAGTATCTTTTTCTTTTAGTCTATGTGTGTCTTTATAGGTGAAGTGTGTTTCTTGTAGATGACAGATCAATGGGTCTTATTTTTTAATCCATTCAGGCACTCAGTGTCTTTTGATTGGGGAGTCTGGTCTATTTATATTCAATGTTATTGTTTATAAGTAAGGACTTACTGCTGCCATTTTGTTATTTATTTTCTAATTGGTTTTTGGTCTCTTCCTTTCTTCTTTCCTTTCTGTCTTCCTTTTTTGTCAAGGTGGTTTTCTCCAATGGTATGTTTTAATTTCTCATTTTTTATTTTTTTGTTATCTGTTGTAGGTTTTTAGATTTGAGGCTACCAAGAAGTTTGCAAATAACATCTTATAACCCATTATTTTAAACTCTGTTGGGCATTCTGACGCTAATGGCAGCTGAGTTTTCACTTTCAGTGCTAAGGATAAGTTCTCTCACAAACAGGCAACTTCCCCTGAGAGGAGCCAATGGCAGTTATATTTTCAGGAGGCTCTGCTTAATGTTTCTGTAGCTACTAAATGTTCAGATGTTTTCATGTAACATAATTTTCGTGCCACTTTGGTGGGGCTGTTAATCCCTTCGTAGGATTTTTAGCTGCATCTCTGGCCTCTACCCACTAGACACTAGTAGAAACACCCTCTTCCCTCAATGTAACATCTAAATGTCTCCAGTAAGGCCAAATGCCCCTGGGGAAGGTGGAGCAAAATTGTCTCTGGTTAAGAACCACTACTCTCAGGTTTTAAAAAGTAGAATTAAGGAGAGAAAACACTGATAGGTTGAAACCATAATTCTCAATCATACAATTTAATTCTGAACAATTATCTCTTGACTCCACGCTATGAAAAATGAAAAAACTGACGCTTTTGATCCCTTCCACATTCCTTACCTCCAACTCCCAACACTGGTTATCCGTTATTTTTATATTTTCAAGATTTTAAACCCTTATATTTTATTCTATAACTCTAATTCCAACAATTAGTAACCTACTAAAATAAATTCAGGTTCACCCCATGTATTAGTATGCTCTCACATTGCTATAAAGAAATACGTGAGACTGGATAATTTATTTTTAAAACAGAGGTTTAATTGGCTTTTGGTTCTGCCAGCTGTACAGGAAGCATAGCAACATCTGCTTCTGGGGAAGCCTCAGGAAGCTTCCAATTGTGGCAGAAGGCAAAGGGGGAGCCATAATATCACATGGTGAAAGAAGGCACAAGAGAGCAAAGGGGGAGGTGCTACACATTTTTAAAAGACCAGATCTCATGAGAACTCACTCACTATCACAAGGACAGCACTACGAGGGATGATGTTAAGCCATTCATGAGAAATCCACCCCCATGATCCAATCATCTCCTACTAGTCCCCACCACCACCATTAGGGATTACATTTCAATATGAGATTTGAGTGGGGTCACAGATCCAAACTATATCACTGCATGTCCTTCACCACGGTTCTCTATTTATTGCTGTGTTCATGAAGCTGATGTTCAATGGGATGTCTCCTGCTATCTCAGAGTTGAAAAAGCTTCCAAATTGTACAACAATATGAAATACTGCCCCATTCTAAAGAGAATTATTGTACCAAGGAAGCCAGATACTCCCTCTAGCACTGACAAGAAAGATGGCAGTTCCAGCCCTGCCCCAATCTCTTGCTCCAGGCTACATATGCCAAAGATAAAGAACTCAAGGAAGATTATGGGATCAGCTAGGAGGATTGTATTGTGCTCTTTCTCCTCAACACTCAGCCCCAGATATACACATACACAGGAAGCCAAAGGAGGGGATGATGCAAGAATCGTAGGTAGATATTTGTGATGCCTGAAAAAATCTGAAACAAGCCTCTCATTCCCTTTTGAGCATCTACTTCTACTGCGCACTTACTGATCTGCTCGGAGTTGAGAAAAAGAGATCCAGAAAAGCAAGGCAGAGAGCTCAGGTGGTGCTGCAGCAACTTGTACTCCAGACATTTAAGTAGCAAGATTCATGAGTTTTCTAGGAGTCAGCCCACGAAGTAGTTTGTGCCACCTCAGTAGTACCCTGTCTAAGGGGACAGCCTGCAAGGCAAAAGGATTCCAGAAGTAAGAGGCTGTGGAGTAGACCACCAGAGGTAGTAGCTCAGCTGGAATCAGAAGAGGTCTTGCCAGAGCATCATTTGTCTGGGCAGGAGGAGGTCCTTAAAGAACGTCTCCCAAGAATTCACACATGCACCTCTCCAGAATGCCAACATTTGGATCTCAATCACATAGAGTGAATCAAAGGCAATAGCAACCTAAAAAACATCCAAAGCCACTGCCTAAGTGATGTTCACCCCATTTCCTCCATCTTTCCTTCTCACCACAACACACTAGAGGAGAAAGAGACTCAGAAAAAAAGAGGGTACAGGGGAAGGAAGACACAAGAAGGAAAAGGAAAGAAGGAAAAAGAACCTTTGCCATGAGTGCCCAACCTTGGAGTAGGAGGAAAGAAAATGAGATTTAAATTGAATGTATGAGATTGAGGAAGCTCCACAGGATTTTGGATGCTTGAAGTTACTGGAAAAGTGGTAGAATCAGAACAAAATATTCTTAAAAGAACAAGAAAGAAATATTTGACTGGGACAGTTGAAGATAGTGTTGAAGAATGTGAAGAAATATTTTGTTCTTGTATATCTCAAGCTCAAACTAGTCAATAATCCAGTTATATTTATTTTGTGTCATCTCTTGATCCATTGGATTTCTATTTTCTAAGAACTTCTATGTACTCTATTGCCTAAGTACTTGCATTACTGAGATATCTGTTGCCTTCACATTTGAACTTGCATGGTTAATAAACTAATTCATAACACTTTGCTTTCTTCAGAACATTGTTGGCATTCTTTCATGATCTTTTGGCATTGTACAGTGCTGTAAAGAAGTCTGAAGTCAGCCAGACTTTCCCCTTATTTGTGGTATTTCTTTTCTTCATGCCCACATAAATCTTTATCTTGTATTCAGTAACTTTTCAGGATATGACTTGGTGTTCATTGTGTTCTATCAATCTTTACTTGTCCATGCTGTTACCCTTCATTGTGCTGATTCAAGTTTTTATTGCAAGAAACTGTTGTCTTTTATATGATTGAAATTATTTCTGTTCCATCTGTTTCATTCTCTTTCTCAGAAATGTCAACTCATTCATATTGGATTTCCTTTGTTTTTCTTCCATATCCAGTACTTTGTCTGTAAGCTTTGTATGTCTTTTGTTGTTGTTGTTGTTGTTGTTGTTTTATTTTTTGCATTTCATTTTGGGTGATGTTGTCAAACTTGCTGCTATATGCATAACTGTATTATCAGTCACATTTATTCTTTCTGTATTGTTTTTCCTTCTATTTGTCTTAGTTTACTGCCCATCTTCTTCTCTTGCCTTTTCATTTTTCTCTGAATCTTTCTATTTCTTCTTTGAAATATTTCTCTCTGGCTATAATTTTTGTTATGGACAATTTCTTTGAGACTCCATAGAAAAACTTACCTGTACCTTTTCTTTAATTCTATAGGCAATTCATCTTGTGGCATGCTTTACCACCAGCCTTTTAAAATTTATTTCTGTCCTTCCTATTCCACTCTTTCTTCTTCTCCTTGGTATAATTATAATCATCATAACAATAATAATTATTATTTGGCAGAGTCTCTCCATAGGGCTCCATTCTTTGAATGGCTTGCTGGTTCATGTGTGATTTTGCTGAAGAAAGTGTGGCATGAGTCACATGCTAAATCTTCCTACCCTGTCCCTTGGGCACTGCTCCCCTTAGTTTTACATCCACAGAAACTTCTATTGGACATTGCTCTCTTTACTTCACCTCTGGGGTTTTCCCTCAACCTAAAGTTTAGAGCGTCTATTGAGGCTTTTTAAAGAGAAGAATACTGACAACTGTATCTAGAAGTGAGTGACCTAAGAGGCAAGGTGCAGAATGTGGGAGAGGAATGAAGGCAGGGAAAATAACGACTTTAATGACTATGAGTTTTAGTGTGCCATCCACATCCTTAACATATCTCAGCAACACATAAAACTGCATTCTCATGCAAAATTTTAGCCTTTCTTTTTTAGGAATTAAAAAAAAAGTGAAATGAAAGCATTACACTGAGGAATTCGTATGTATAGACACTGCTTTCTGTCTGCCCACAGTACAGTTCAGTCACTGCATCAGAGATTGGAGGAGTAGAAGCAGTATGCTTGTAGCAGGCTTAGAAGAAAGCTGACCAAAGTAGGCCTCTCTGCAGATGACATCAGAGGCATCCTGATGCTTGATATTGGCTAACGCAGTTCAAAGCATTCCCCAGATTTCCCTCCCCACTTTGTACCTCTGACTTTTCTTCAACTTGTAAGAAATCGAATGGGTGGAATTTTTCTGTGCCAGTTTATACTTCCTAGAAGTACACTTAGAAAGGCTGGGGTCAGGCAGAGGAGGGAGAATTATATGCCATGCTTCTCACAGTCAGTTTTCCATTTCATCAATACATTGGAATTAGGGGGATGGAGGGACATTATAACTTCCTCAATGGAAATGAAACATTTCACTTATTGAATGCCATTTCTTAGCCAACATTCAAAAATTCCTAAAAGTCAAAGTTGATAGGACAATGATAAGATGATGAAGATCATCATATCCAGTAATTCAGTTTATCAATAACCCAAGGAAAGGTAAGAACCCAGACCAACTAAGATCCCTAAGCTCATGTTCTACTACATCAGATGCTGCTCTTTGCCTACAGAAAAATATGAATAGATGAAAGAACAAACTACTATCCTTATTAAAGGATAGGAAAAACACATTAGCAAAGGAGCCCTTCCTGAGTTTTCAGGAAAGGAAAGCCCATGGCTATTGCAACTTGCTTCAATCAGGTATTTTTCAGAGGAGTAGAGCTTGGCAGGGTGACTGTGAGATTCTCATGCAGAGGTGTGGGCAGCCTGGTTCACCTCAGCTGCTTTAAGCTGAACTGGGCCCACCTCAAACGTTACTCCTTCTAGGAATCTTCTCAGATGCACCAAGCTGTGATTAATTCTGTGTCCCTGAAACCAAGTAGCCTGTTGTTTACACCTATACAGCAGCCTATGTCAGTGCTTGCCTAAGCACTATTTATGCATCTAGTGACATGATTATGTTAATCATTGAAAGGTAAGAGTCAGGTCAGCATTTCAATGGCTATTTAATGTGTCACGTAATGCACACTAGTGAAGTGCTAGACTGTATTCCACTTTTAAGACTTTGTGACCCTTTCTTTGCCATGGACACATTTGGCAATCTGATAAAACTAGGAACCCCTTCTCATAATGTTGTTTAAATCAATAAAATAAAAACATAGGACAACAAAGTAAATCAATTTTTAAAAATACGGTTTTCAAAATATTTTCCATTTGTGATTTAGCAATGTATTTTCTTTAGCAACATGTTAAATAACATGTTTACACATTAACATGTTATATAAACCTAGCGACAGGTCTAATAACATAATTTCTAAGTAGCATGAAATGTAAATAATTTTTCATGATATTTGCAACAATAATAATGTATATGAAAAGAATTGATTTCTATTCGTGACAAGATTACAGGTACTGCTAATACTACCATGGGTGTGTTTTTTTGTTTTTTTTTTTTCTTTTTTTTTTTTTTTTTTTTTTTTTTTTTTTTTTTTGTCTTTTTTGCTTACATTTATAGTTGAAAGGTCTGATAAATTTTGGTTAGAGACTAGTGAATATAGACATGTCATTTTTCCCCTCCAAGTTCATTGACCCACCACCCTGAATTCTCTCCATGAACGTTGGATTAAGAACCCTGGGTGTGCTACAAAACCACCAGTCCCAATTCGGAATGCCCGGAGTGTATCTTCCTGCTGAAACATCAAGCTGCTGGAGGTGTCCCCAGCAGCTGGGCAGAAGTTTCTCTATGTAGGAAGAAGCAGGGAAAGCTTGGTTCGTCTTCCAGGAGGCTGGAGTCTGAAGCAAGAATGGGGTTTCTAGGGCAAGAGCTAAGAATAGCCGAGTGCAAAAGGGAAAAATGAACTGAGAATGAAGAATGAACCTAGGCTGGCAAAAAAGTCTGCTGATGATGATGGTAAAGGGATTTTTCCTATTGCTCACACTTCTTTCTCCTTTTTCCCTTTTTTCTTTTGATCCGTCTGTTTCCCCTTGCAGTAGCAAGAACGGGAAGTATGGCAAAAGCTTCTTATAGAGGTTTCCCTCTTGTAGCCCTGAAAAAGTATAGAATAGCAAGTCCTTCTCTTGGAATAATTCAAAAGAAATGACATAAAATATAGACAATGTTTTGGTCAGAGTTATATATCATAGTTGTACTTAAAGTTACAAAATATTTTTATATAATTAAAACATAATCAATGAGGAAATGACAATGAATTGAGGTGGCACATAACACAACAAAGATCAGATTGTCAAATAAGACTCACACACATCAGAGATCTTACTCAGTACCAAGCTTTACTAGTCATTTCAAGGATGCATATAATAAGGAGACATAGGTTCCAGCAGGGAGAGGTCTAGAAGCCCTGGTGGCACTCCCTGGGTCTCTTCTTCCTGCCTCTGAGGTACTCTGGCCCAAGACAATTGATGAGGCCTCTGAGAATGGTGTCAGCCACCTTACTTACCCAGAAGGAGCTGCTTAGTTCAGGAACATCTGAAACATCTCTATTTGATACTCAGATATTTACATAATTTAAGTGACAATTTCCTGAGAACCATGCCCCATAAATTTATAGATTCTAGGCTTGTTTACCTAAGAAATCCTATACACCAAAGTACTTTCTGCTAAAAGCATTCCATGGATAAGGACTTTCCTGCTAGCAAAAAGCACGTGGTTGGCCAGGAGGTCTGTCATCAGTGTCTTTACAAGATTAAACCAGTTACCTACCTTCTTTCTTACCTCGGAACACACGGCCACCCCAGCAAAGGGAACAAATGGATCACAGACCTGCTGCCTCCAAAGTATATAATACTATATCCGGGTATAGAGACGTAAAAGTTTATATTGACATAGGATAATACTCTTGAAATAGTAATCAATGACAACAGCATAATAAGCTATAGTATTTGCATTATCTTAACTATGTACAAATATTACAGAAAAACTGAAAGATTATATGCTAGAAAAATTGTAATGATTATTTCTGGGTCTACAGATTGTGGATGATTGTTGTTTATATTTTCTGCAAGAACTATGTGTTACTTTCACTGACTTTTTTTGTTATTTGTTTGTTTGTTTGTTTGTTTGTTGGAATTAAAGCCTACAGGAGAATCTATGTAGCATGCTGGACAGAAAACCCAAATCAGTTTGAAAGCAGACTGATTTAAGTTCAGACTCTGGCTTAGCTGCTCACTGCTGTGAGATCTTGGGCAAATAGCCTGTTTCCTCAGCTATAAAGTGGGAAATATAAGACTCACTTCTCAGGGTTGTTGTGCATCCCAAGTAGATACATCAACCACAGATGTTATGCACCTCCTTAGATACCCTCTGCCTGGCAGCCTCCCAAGTCACACTGCCTCACTAGGGACCCAGCAGTTACTTGCCCTTGGAAAGCCTCCCCCTGGGCTACAGCTGCACAACTGGGCCAAGCAGCCACATGCCAGGAATTGCTCAATTGTCCGGCCATTTTCAGATTTGAATGAAACACACCACTACAGGGCCTGGGATCTCACGTTCCAGCAGCTGCAAAAGTGCAAGAGAATTAACCCTCAGTCAGACAAACTTTGACCCATAGCAAAAAGGAGATAGGAAGGATACAGCAATGTCCCAACCTTCCACGCTCTAATCAACTACTCTGAGGCATGAGTCTGTATACCCTTTCTGGAAAAGCCCACACAATCTTGCATCACCCCTGTGGTGTGTCCTGCCCCAGTTCTCTGTGGCGATTACGAAGCACTCGTCAGTGCAGAACTCTGCATTGCTTCTCATCTTCTCTCCCTCACTTTACGTTTGTTTTTTATTTATTTTTATTTTTTTATACTTTTGCTGCCTTGAGTTTGTACTTTCCAAATAAATCATCAGGGCTTTATTTATTGCCTCAGGTTCTGCTTAGCTTTCTGGGAAACCTGATCTAAGACAGAAGATAATTTATATAAAGTGCTCAGCATATAAGTGCTCAGAATAGTAAACATATGTATAAACATAGGAGAAGTGTGTGTGTGCATACACAGGTTCTAGATAATACATGAGCTATTCCTGTTGTATTTTGGAGTAAGCTTTATAAATGCCTCTGTACAATAGATTTAGGCAAAGTAACTCCTGCTTTTCAGTAATACATTTTTAAAGGTTACTATAGCTTTATTTGGAATGTATATTATAAATGGCATTTTTACGATTATAATAATAATTTTACTTACATAAAGATCCTCTAACATTTTCATATGTGCTATTGAAGAGTGGGAATTAGAGTGGAAGTGGACTAGCTCATTCATGGTTTATAGACTAAAGCTTGTGTGTGGTCCAGGGAGGACCACAAGTCCTGAGGCACTCATGAGAACTGTCATGGAGTGGATGTGTGGCATGCTGACACACAACGCACAGGAAGGCCAGAAAAGCAGGGCAACAAGGGCAGGCTGGGCAAGGCAGCCTGGGGCCTGAGGAAATCGATCCGGATCTATGCCTGGTGCTCTGAAAACATCTGTAGACGTTGGTAGAGGGAGCAGAATCTACCTCTCTCCCTTAGGACATCAAAACCCCAGCCAAGTTGAATGGGATTCCAGTCTCAGTTTATATAGTACAGTGCCAGAGAGGGGAACGGAGACAACAACCCACTATTTAGCAGGAAGCCACCATTCCTGAACTCAAGGTGCTCTGTAATGTCCCTCCAGCCACCAGCTACCATGTTTCAAGCAGTACATCTAACCACAGAGCTCAGTGATCTGAGACTAGTAAGATACATTCCCTACTTATCTGGATTAACTCAGAGTAGGGCTTAGTTTGTAGACAGAAGGTATATAATGATTCAGGTAAAACATCTAAGAGACACAGAGGGCAACAAACAGACCCATGTCAGGTGAGAGAAGCCAGCACACATGCTGAAGGGGACGAGGAAGGCCAGAGGCCTCAGTATACCCACGATCAACTAACCTAGGAAGCCTACATCCCTCAGGTCATACATAAGATACAGAAACCCTAAGCAAGGACCCTGAGCTGAGCCTCCAAGGGCATTGGGTCCTAACCCATGCTAGTGCCAACTTTCCACAGGGACATGTTAAAGCCAAATCTTACTGAATTCTTGTCCAAAATAAACCTCCTAGGAAACTGTGGCTTAGAATCCTATTTTTTAAAACAAAGCATCTATGGATTCTTCCTTTTTTTTTCACACAGAAGCAGTATATTATAGAACAAAACTTTAGCCTCTCTCCCACTCCCAACAAATACTTCAAAACTCAGTATCATTTGCATCTTTTCACATCAGGGTATCATCCATCTCATGGCTTAACATGATGAGATGATGCTGGAGGACATTATTATTTCATGTTTCTATTCTGAGAAAGATGTCTCTCTTCAACTTAACTACTAGCTGACAAAAATAATGTTGAACATCTGCAAGAGATAAAACAACTTGAATCCAATTTCCTTTCACATAGATTAAGAGCCCCATTCTCCTGTCACTTATGTAGCATATAACTCAATTTTTTGCAATATTTAAATGAGAGGCTAGTTTTTCAGGTCTGTCATGTAGATGACATAAATTTTTTATTTTGTCCCCTCCACTGATATAGTAGATATATGAGACCCTGTCAGAATGTGGCAGCTTAGAAAAGAAAAGAGGAGTCACACATTAGAAGACAGAAAGACCAATAAAAGGGAGAAGCTGTAAGAAAATCTCCTCTTTTAAGAATACAAATAAGTAAATCACACCAAGGAGATAAGCCCTGTTGGGAAATGTGACTTTCAAATAGAACTTAAGTCACCTTCATGGATCAAGGAGTTAATGATCTATAATTTGTACGTAATTCAACAGTCATGATACTGAAAAACAGATGTAACAATTAGGACTTTGTTAAAAAGTGGTTTTATTGGTTCAAGTAACTGAAAAGTTCAAGGGTCATCCTAGCTTTTGGTAATGGCTGATCAGGAGCTCATTCAAAGTTACTAAGATCTAGTTATTTAACTTTTGGCTCCATTTTCTTTGTGTTGTTTCATTCTCAGACAGGTTTTCTCAAATGGGAGACAGTTGACTACAACAGCTCCAGGCTCATATAACAAGTAAGGGGAATCAACTTGTCGGGCCATTTTCTGGGTCAGGTTAGGAAAACATTAAACACTCTAGGTGCTTAATGCAGAGGAAATTTAATTCAGAAAATTGGTTATATAGGTGACAGAGAAACTGAGAATGAAAAAGGAAGGAATTGAGAAATTAGACATAGTATAGGAAGCCACTATCACTCTTGGAGCTGGAAACAAAGGGAGAAGGTGATAAGATTGGAACCCAGAAGAATCTAGAACCATGACAAGTCTGTTACACAGAAGCTAATCATAAAGGGGAAATAGCCACTGATGGAAGCTCTGTGACTGCCTCCCATGGGACAGGCCTAGCTGGAAGCCAGGTGGCAAGACAGCCTGGGATATGTGCTTGCCTATAACATAGAGCAGGCAATAGATCTGAGAGCAAGAAGGCAAGTAACCAAACAAAGATTTAAATATAAATGATTGTATTTCTCTGTCATAATTACCTTCAACCATAATCTGTTGAATTTCCTTTCCCTGATAAACAAAGGATTCCTTAACAACGTCTTGGGCAGATTCCCTTAACTTACTGATTAGTTTCAGTTTTTAAACCTCTGTCCAGTGCCTGGGCAGCATGAATTAGCACAGTGCTGGGGCTGAGTTACTCTCGGCCAGTTGGGAGCCACAGAGACCATGGGGAATTTAGGCAGGAGAGATCCCAGTTCTTGTTGGATGCACCACTGGAGCTGAAGGGAACTTCAGTCCTGTGTGCAACCAGGGCGGGGGAGAACTGTCCACCTGGGAGGCTGCTGCGAGTCACATACTGGGACAGTGGGAAACTGTAGATCTGTGAAAATCCAGGCCCAGGAGAGGGGTAGCTCTTGGCCTAAGTACCCCTGGGGCCACAGCAGGAGAACTTTTTATATGTATATGGTGAGAGTGATAATTCTCAACTGGTGTAGACAAGTGTGAGTTGGCAGCACAGGGGTGACGAGATGGCATATGTAATCTGGAGATTGATCACATACAAGGGACTGAGCAAATGAACATACTGAGGATAATGGGAGACAGGATTCTCACTATCTTCAAATATGGAAAGGGGGAAAGTCAGAACAAACCATGTGATGAGGGATTGAAATTGGAAGTAGCTATATAGAGAAGATAGAAAACTATAGAAATAACTACAGATGTGTGTGTGTATGTACATATATGCATTTATTTCTAGCTCAGTGTCTAATGAGAAGGCCTAGAACCAACACTTTATAACAATGAGTGCAACTAGCCCTCCAGTCTTGGTTTTTAAATACTATTTTCCACTTAAAGGAACCAGGGATCTTGGAAAAAATGGCTAATTCCAGGACTGGGACAAGGAAAGTACAAGATAAGCCTCAGACACCAGAATATAAGGAAATTTTCAAAGCATGATAGGGACATGTTAAAAGGATATAGTAGTCAAACTAAAGGTGCTGTTGCTGGCCAAATCTGGAACAAATTGGGCATTAAAATAAATAATGATAGTATTGGACTATACCACATTGAATAAAATAAGAATCTATGGATCCATACAAGTATAAATACATATATACATTAGCAAATGGGGTACAGAAAAAAGTCTGCCTTTTAGTAGATTGTCAACTAGTAAATGTAGAAGAAATGATGGAAAATTGTTATTTGGTAACTAGTATAGTAATAATTGGTTTAGGCAAAATTCATCAATGAATGCTTAAAGAAGTGAGTGAAAATTTGATGAGGAACAGGATATTTACTTAGTCTCAGAGCACCCCGCAAAACACTTGTTAATTTTACAACAGAAAATCTAGCAGATAGTATCTTTAACCAAGTGAAAGAAAGTTAACATCACCAGCAATAGAACAAATCATCATCATGTGTATCCTGTCACTTCTGTGGTATTTCTGGAAAAAATTCATTATGCTAATCTAATCCTGAGGAAACATCAGACAAACCCAAATTTAGGGACATTCTACAAAGTAACGGGCTTGGATAATTGAAAAATATCAAGGCCTTGAAGGGCAAGGGAAGACTGAAGAACTGTCTCAAGTTGAAATCAATTAAAAGAAGTGATGACTAGATGCAACACAAGATTCTAGTTTGGATTCTCAACCTGTAAAGAACATTGTTGTAAAATTGGGTAGAATCTTAATGGGATCTCTGAATTGTATGTTGGTATAAAATCAGTGTTGATCTAATTTTGATGGGTGTACTGTGGCTTCATCAGAGGACATCTTTTATTTAATAAATACACACGGAAGTGTTTAGGGGTAATGGATCATTTGTCTGCTACCCAATCTCAAGTGGTTAAGGGGAAAAATATAGAAGTACATGCATGTGTGTCTGTGTGTAAAGAAAAAGAGAGAGAATGAATGATAAGACAAATGTGTAGAATGGTAACAACTGGGGAATCTGGATGAAAGATACACAGAAGTTCTCTATACCACTTTTGCAACTATTCATCCTTCTCTATGTTATACTTTTTAAAGGACTCTGTAGTAAAACTGCCAGACTCCCAATCCTGGCATCACAGATATTCTGTTGTTACACCCATAGCTCACTCTTTCTCCGGGTGCCTACATGTCCTCAAGGGGCTGAGTTTCAGTGACTCCATGTGGCAGTCACACTGGTATGCAGGAGCAGGCCCCTGCTTTGTGGGACCTAAATCTTACACAGTTTGGGGGATACCTTAAGAAAAAGAATATAAAATTTCAAATTCAAAATAGGCTATGAAAGTGAGTATTTATTTAGAAGGGGCTCAAACAACTGAAGGGCACTGAAACTCAAACTGCATTTGCAGCACAATAAATCTGCGTCTGCTGAAATGATGAGATTTCACCATTTCATGGTGACTGGTTCATGTGAGACAGTGGGCCAACTCCACTATCTTAGGAGCTGTCCACCTGGAAGAAGCACGGACTGAGCAAACGTGACTAGCTCTACGCTGGGCCTTTAAATAGAAATGCTCTTTCTCTTTCTCTATTGCTTGGACATTTCTCACCAACAGAGTAAAAACTACAGAGGTTTGGGTTTGGCCCTGGGGAAGAAAATGCCAAGAAGACTACTCGGCCTAACTCTAGTGTTCTAAGTCAGGAAAGCCTTCCTCCAGCCTTAGCAAATAGACTAGAAAAAGTACAGTCTTAGTACAGGCTGAATAGAAATAAAATGCAATGAGAAGCAAATAAAAGGCTACCATATGGCCCAGTCTGGCTCTCCAGGGGACCATATCAGTTTTTGGTTGAACACCTTATGGTAATAAAGATTATACATTGGCCTGGCCTTTTCGTCTATGTCTTTGAAAGTTCATGGGGTAGGGGTGGGGGCCAAGGGAAGTTGTGTGTTGCAGGAAAGGCTCTCCATCTCTTTCCATGAGCCACATAGCATCCCACAAATATCTACTTCTCATACTAGCCTGTGTGCCAAGACTGGGAAAATGGCTGTCAATACCCCTTCCTCTCCAACCCTCCCTCTTATGTGGCAGCAACAAACCAACAGAGGTCTTCATTCTTACTAAGAGGGTATGTTGTTTGCACTGAGCTGGGCATGAAGGAAATAAACAGAACTGAAAAACAGAAAAAATGTAATTCGATAGCCGGACTGGAAATACTGCTCCCTCTGCTAGGCATTTCACCAAGATGAAACTTGCTTCACTTTTATAACACAACCCATCAAAGAACTCAGACGGCTCATAATATTATCCGTCATGCTCTGGTAGTGTCCTCGGATGCTACAAAGGAACACACGTGGGTAGATTGCCAATTTGTTATTTTTAGTTCTTGAAAAATTTGACTATGGGGGGAAATTTCAAGAAAATCACCCAGTCCCCAACCTGTATATACAGCACTTAAAGCACATCTATCAGTAAGAACCGCCAATTACAGCCGCAGGCATTTGCAGGTGACCAAAGGATATTTCCCGGCCTTCTCTCATCCATTCTCTCACATGCGCTGTAGAAGAGTTTTATAGGAATGTGGAGCCTGGTGGCTATGAGGAACACACTTTCCACCTCAAACCTCTGCATTTGTTCCCCTCTGGTGAAAGTATTCATCTCCCTGGTTTTCACACGGCTGGCTCCTTCTCAAGCTCCAGAACTCACCTCAGGTTGCACCTCTATGAAAGAGCCTTTCCTATCACCATATGGGAAGTTGTGCCCATCCTCAGCAACCACCCTGTCACCTCACCCTGTCGGTCCAGCTTTATAACTTACCACCATGCATGGCAGTTTACTGTCTGTTGTGTTTATTTGTCCCATTCATCACTGTATTTCAGCCCATTGCAGGGCCAGGCACATAGTGGGTTAATTCAACAGCCATTATTGTTAATTCAACAGCCATGAAAAAAGAGAAAAGCAGAGGAAAACAGAGATCCCCCAGATGGGTGGATGAAGAGTCAGGTACATCATTTCTTTCAATAAGTTTTTTTCATACTGTTGGAAACTTTTCGAACTATTGGAAACTTTTAAAGGGATTTATGATTGGAGAATGAAGTCCAAAATAATTCTCAAAATGAGAGGGCACAGTTTCAATTACTCATTCTCTCTCCAATTTGTTCAACTAATGTGAAATCTCCATGCACACACACACACACACGAGTTGAGGGAGGATCAAAAACACTTTGCCCTGGTGCCTGAGAAAAAAGCTCAGTCAGTTGTCAATAAGAACTCATGATGGACAATCTGTGGTGGAAAAGTTGAACCCACAATACAGAACTTCTGCCCAACTCCAGACACTCAAATCAACACCTGCTATGTGGCAGACATGATACTAAACACTCCAACCCTAACTCAATTTAATTCTGATAACCATAATGAGTGACTGAGGCAAAGTCTCAATCAATCAAGGTTTATTAAGCTAGCTTTAGGGTGAGTCCAGGAAAGGAACTAGCCACAGACACATCTGTGGCTGTTTTTCTGAAGAGGTTTTCAGGAGGTTTAGTATTTATACATTTCCTTAAAGAGGTGAAGACATGTAGGAAGACGGATAGGCAGCCAGTAAGGCAAATGGTTACATTCTTGTGAGACTACAGTTAGTGCCCAGTAAATCTAGAATTTACATAAAATAAGGTGAATGTTTGAAGAGAAAAAAAGGAGTAAAGGAAGAATCAATTATGCCAACATCTCTGGGTAGGGGAAGGAATGACTGATCTCATCTTGTTTTTGTTCTGCACCTTGGGAGATAAGCTTGTAATGGGCATTATCAGTGTGGAAACAAATGGACTTTAGTTTTAGGAGTTAGACTTAGATTTAAACCTAAAGTTACAATTGGCATGTCCTTCTTTAGCAGTGGGGCAGTGGGGCCAACAACAAATATACTTATGAATGATCTATGGGGGCAGTCCTTTGTAGATGCCTGAGGCCTTTTACCTTTCTGTGGGGATCTGGCTAATAAATAATGCTAGTAACAGCTATTCATTTGGAAGAGGATATTGCATAACTCAGCCTCCAGGCTCAACCTCCCCTTTTGCATAAGGAGTTTAGGGGTCCTGGGAATTTTTATTGTCCCTTACAATTCTATTCGAGATTTTGCACATGGATTGTTAGAACTGACACCTACAATCCTGAGACTAGAGTTCAAAGTGATAGAAACAGAATCCTGGGACTAGAGGCTACAATATACAATATAATGGCCCTTTATTTTTATTTATTTATTTTTTTTTGTTATTATACGTTAAGTTCTAGGGTACATGTGCATAACGTGCAGGTTTGTTACATCTGTATACTTGTGCCATGTTGGTGTGCTGCACCAAGCAACTCATCAGCACTCATCAACTCATCATTTACATCAGGTATAACACCTAATGCAATCCCTCCCCTCTCCCCCCTCCCCATGATAGGCCCCGGTGTGTGATGTTCCCCTTCCCGAGTCCAAGTGATCTCATTGTTCAGTTCCCACCTATGAGTGAGAACATGCGGTGTTTGGTTTTCTGTTCTTGTGATAGTTTGCTAAAAATGATGGTTTCCAGCTGCATCCATGTCCCTACAAAGGACACAAACTCATCCTTTTTTATATAATGGCCCTTTATTAAACAAGTATCCACTCAACTGTGGAAGACTCAAGCAGGGAGTTATGAGACAGGTTACTTCAGGTTCAGGACACACTAACCTAGATGGAAATGGGCTACCCCAAGCAGTGGTCCTTCCAGTTGGGTCTCAATGGGACGATCAGCTGATCTGAGGTTACAGTAGAGGGAGAGGGCTCCCTCAGGACAGGAGGCCTCCAAACTCAGATCAGGACTTCCCAAGCCAGGGGAAGGCAATTACAAATCCAGATCCAAAAATTCATAACCAACAGGGATACAGGAGGACAGAGCACTACATCAAGATCCGACCTCTCCATGATCTCTGTTTAAGGACCTATGTCCTCTTGCCTCCCTTCCTAAAACCTCATTTTGTATGTTATGTGGGTTCACAATACTCAGACAAGCTTTTGGATAAGTGCTTGTTTTGGAGGCTTTGCTATCTTAATTTTTGTTTGTTTTATATAGCACACTTACACTTTTATCCAAAAGGCCTAAAAATCATTGTTGCTTTAGAACTGTTGACAAAAAAAAAAAATCAAACTCCATAAAATATTTTAAAAGGTTTATTCTAAGCCAGTATAAGTGACCATGGCCCAGGGAACAGTATGAAGAGGCCCTGAGAAAGTGTGCCTGAGGTGGTCGGGTTACATTTTGGTTTTATACATTTTAGGGAGGGTTAAGTTACAGGCAAAGATGTAAACCAATACATGTAAGGAATACATTGCTTCAACCCAGGAAGGCAGGACATCTCAAAGTGGACGCTTATAAGTCATAGGTGGATTGAAAGATTTTCTGACTGGCAACTGGTTGAGAGAGTTAAGCTTTGTCCAAAGACTTGAAGTCAGTGGAAAAAAAAAAATGCTTGAGTTAAGGTGTGTTGTGGAAGCCAAGGTTCTTATTATGTAGATGAAGACTCCAGGTAGCAGCCCTGAGAGAGAATAAATGGTAAATATTCCTCTTGAACCTTAAAAGGTGTCAGACTCCTGGTTTATCTCTCCTAAATCCCAAAAAGGCCTGGTTGTATCAATGGGGATTCTCTGCAGATATAAATTTCCCCCATAAAAGACAACTGTGGGGTCATTTCAGAGTATGTCAAATAAATACATTTGGGGGTAAAATATTTTGATTTCCTTCAGGGTCTACTATCTGTCATGTGATACTATACCGGAGTCATGTTGAAATTTGATATCTTACTGCCACAAAGTGTGTTTTGTCAGTCTTAAGATCTCTATTTTACTGTTAATGTTGGTCAGTTATGCCTAAACTCCAAAAGGGAGGGGGCATAAGGAGAGGTGTCTGACCTCCCTTCCTGTCATGGTGGGTGATTCAGTTTTTCTGGTTTCTCTTGGGTCCCCTTGGCCCAGAGGGGGTCCGTTCAGTCAGTTGTGGGGGGAGGGGGAGACAGAGCTTAGGATTTTATTTTTGGTTTACATAACCTAGAGCCCCAACAGAAAATTCATATAATGAATGAGATAACCTGACTGTCACTAAAACTTTACTACATCTCCAGATACATTATCCTGGTCCCAAAGATGGGGATATGACACTGAAAACTGTCAATGCAGAGAGCAGTGTACTACTTATCGTGTGTGTAGGGGTGTGTGTGTGTGCGTGTGTATGTGCACGTGCACGTGTGTGCAGAGGAAGGAAGCACAATAATGATAACAATCACTGAGATCCATTTTAAAAGGCACAGCCACAGTCTCAGGTGAGGTGCATTAAGATGCAAATTACTCTCTACAGGGGGTAGAGTGCTACTAGCTATAGCTGAAACCAAGTTCTTATGATCTCATTATACCTTTTTTTCTTACTGCCTTGGTTGTAGGACCTCTAGCTAAACACATTGGGGCATCTGTTATTACCCCATGGAAAGTTAGAATGCTGTGGGAACCTAGGGTGTGCTTGAGAAGGTCATACTTTTTAAAAGCTGCTTCTGCTGCCAATGTCTATAACTTTACCTTATGACACCCAGATTTGTACATCACATTATTCAGAATGGTCCGTTAGCAAGAGAGCAGCAGTCTCCGTTTTGCAAAGTCTGTTGCTAGAATTTTCCATATCAATAAATTTCCTAGTAGAAATCTCTGCCTTGGCACTCAGGACCCACCATCAATGAGAAAGCTTGCAATTATGAGGTATTCAGGCAAATACTAGATGTGAATTGCATTTAATCAATAACATAAATCAATTAAATATTATTTGATCAATAATAGGTAATTTCCGTTTTAGATTTAAATTTGATCAATGATAGGTATTTAATCCATAATGGGGCAAAAATTTGTGGCCTAAACAAACTTTGTATACTGATTATTTACACAGCTTAAATTCACTGGTGAATTAGCAACTGTCCATTTCCTCTATCTTATGAATAACTGGGCTCAAATAAGATCTAGAAGTTTGATGAAAACACTGTTGCAAAATTATAACTGAGACAGTGAAAGAGATCTGACCTAACCAACACCATCTTGCTTCTAACCTCCAAGCTGTCTTGGTTCCTTCCTGGGTGTAGGGCCGAATTAACTTTGGGAGGAACTCAGTTTATAGTTTAGCTTTGAAACAAGGATAACAGCCCTTTCCCAGAACAAACCCCTTTCCTGCCTGGGGACTAGACTGCCTTTGTTGGACTGACAAATTAGCTACACGATTAGAAATTATGGTTTAGGAGTCATACTGCTGGAAGCTACAAGATTCTGACCCTCCCCAAATTGCCCCTGGCAATAACATCACTATTGCAAAACCTAAGATCAGTGTTTGAGCTATTTTGCAGACCCTGCACTCGATGGATCAGCTGGCACCACTCAGATCAGTAAACTGGCTCATCTGCTCTTGTGGCCCCCAACCAGGAACTGACTCAGCCCAACAGGACAGCTTCGACTCCTTGATTTCATCTCCAACCTGACCAATCAGGACTCCTGATTCACTGGCCCCCCTCTACCCACCAAATTATCCTTAAAAACTTCAATCCCCGAATTCTTGGAGAGACTGATTTGAGTAGTGATAGAACGCTGGTCTCTTGCACAGCTGGCTCTGCGTGAATTATGCTTTCTCTATTAAAATTCCTCTGTCTTGATAAATAGGCTCTGTCTAGGCAGCAGGCAAGGTGAACCCGTTGGATGGTTACATTGATGTCTAAGTTAACCTTAAGGAAAGTTAAACAGCTGTAGCATAAATATTACATTTCCTAACAAAATCTCAAGTGTTTCTAAACAAATTTATTTTCCCTTTCTACTTCTTTCTAATTTCATATAAATATTTTTGGTGGTGAATACCTTTGTAATTTAGTCTTTTGTTACAAAATATTCAGATGGGTACATGACTGAATTTGAGGAATAATTAACATTCCCCAGAGATGATTCAAGGGACTTTGTGGCACCCCTTCTGAAAGATAAAATGGGAACATCTTTATTAATGGAAGAATATTTGCATCTTGTTAGGCAAAAGCATAGAGTTGTTATTGTTGCTCTAAAGGGTATATATGGATGTTAAGCAGCTAAAAGAACAGCTGTGACAAAAATCCAGCTATTATTGCATATAATCTATATGTATTCACGTTGTTATTGTTACCACTACTGTTATTGTTATTACTATTGTTATTATTTGAGTTCCTCACCCACATTTCTATACTGAGGTGGAGACTGCAAGCTACATTTCTCCTTTGTCAGAGCTCCATGTTTGATCCTGCCAATAGCAGTACTAGTGTTACAGTAAGTATCTAGCCAGGCATGAGCAACCCCCACCAGAGATGTCAGGTGACCATCACGTGATGGTCAGGTGGTTATTACACTATTTCCCAGCACCAGGGAAAAGCAGCTTCCCAATATAGAAAAAACTTGAAACTGGTGATTAGCAGCTTCCTAGTAAGATCTCAGGAGTTAGGTGAGTGGGCTCAAGCATGCGCACTACTCGGAGGCAAAATGGCAAAGTTTAACTGGTACATCATCTTCTAGGTACCTTCAACTGGTAAGGAAAGAACGCCTCAAGTAAACATCCATACAACTCCAGTTAACACACTGCGCATGCTCCCCTCCCAGGGGCTAGCAGGCCACTGCAGCACGCAGACAGCCCACCCCATGAGAGGAACCAGGGGAGAAGGCATGCAAGACCCCAGAAATATGCCAACATATAAAAACCCAAGTTAAAGGTCAAATAATGCACTTGATCTCCCAAGTCACCCACTTGGCACGCTTCCAATTGTACTTTATTTCCTTTCCTTCCTGCTCTAAAACTTTTTAATAAACTTTCACTCCTGTCCTAAAACTTTTCTCCATCTTTCATTCTGCCTTATGCTACTTGGTCAAATTATTTCTTCTGAGGCAAGAACTGAGGTTGCTGCAAACCCGTATGGATTCACCATCAGTAACGTACTTTGATGCCACATCGCTCAGATATTTCCCCTAAGCGCTAACATACTTTAGTGCCCCCTGACTCAGATACATTCCGCTGCTAACATTAGGGAGGAATCGGAAGGCAGGAGGACGAAGAAAGCACTTGCTCATCCCTGTTGCCCACTGGCTATTCCTGGCAGCATTGCTCTGTCTTTCACCCTGCACCCCAGGTAGCGGAGGTTACTTTCAGCTGCAGCTGTTTTCAGATTTTTGCTTCTTCCCATACTTCCAGAACCAGCTGCATCACACCCCACTCAGTGGTGCCAGCAGCAACAGGGCAGAGCCACTGCTTCAGAGATCTGCACCCCAGCTACCTACTGCCCCCTTTTCTGAGTCCCTGAGATGTAAACAGCTGCCAGACAGCTTCACCTCTGAGGCCCTGATTTCAGTGCCAGGTGACTCAGATACGTTCCGCTGCTAACATTAGGGAGGAATCGGAAGGCAGGAGGACAGAGAACTAAAGCAGGAGGACATGAACTAAAGCAGCAGCCTCCTCCTCAGAGGTGAAGTCTCAACTCTGCAGGGCCGCTCCTCAAAGTTCTAGGTTCTGATAACCGCAAACATCTCGCTTCTTGCAGTCATTAACTCTGTATACATCAGTGTCCTCTTTCATGTTTTTTCAATACTGTAACACCTCCTAATCACTTTCTTATATTACATTTTCTCCCCTAAAATAGCTAGTGTGGTTTCCACTAAAATAGCTAGTGTGGTTTCCATCTTTTTGACTGACCCTTGAATGTAATAGGTGTCTGCTAGGGGGAACAAAGACGAGGAGCCCATAAAGATTGCTTGTGATCAAATAACTTTAGGAAGCACTGAGTTAAGCAAAGTTTACAAAGGTTTCTCTGCAACAAGTCTCACCAGGGCCTGTGCATATGCTATTGGGCATTGTAAATTTCCAATGAGGAACATTTCTCAAACTTAATTCAGAAAGGAATTCATTTAGTGTGAATATGTTATGAGATTAATGTTTCACAGAGCAACGGTCAGAAATGCTGGACTCAAGTAATAGGTCCTCGAACTTTCAGAAAAACTTCCCTATTATCATTAGCAAAACACATGATATCTTACATTATCCTATAAAATAGAAGGTACTTCCTTTAAAACAGACAGAAAAACCTGGTGGACCCACTAGGATACATTCATTCCAGGCTAGGTCTCTACAGACATAGCAAAGTGGAGAATAGAGGCAATTCTTTTAAAAAGAAAGTGCCAACATTTTAGTGAATATTCCAGATAGAAAGCTAAAAAATCGATCATAAAGTATAGTGCTACATTATGATAATAGCTTCAAATTAAGGATTACTCTTTAATTTTCTTTGTATTAATTTATTATTGCTAACTTCTTATTATGAGAATTCTATCCAGTCCTCTTATCAAGCTAACCATAGCATTAATCCTCCAATCTCCTATAACTGTGAGTTCCACGGGCTGAGAAAATGCCATTCTCCTTTTTGTAAGTCAAACATACAAAGGTTTACGTGCTTAACATCAAAAGCAACTTGAGGCACAAAGGACTATTATACAGAGCCCTTTGTTGCCAGGTCCAGAGCCAAAATTAAGTAGGAAGTATAAGAAATATTTCAGTGAATGTTGCCAGGTCCAGAGCCAAAATTAAGTAGGAAGTATAAGAAATATTTCAGTGAATGTGGACATTGGGAAGAGGATTACTCATTGTCCTCTGTCATACCTGCATTCTTATCATAACTCTCTCCTTCTTCCACATTCATTCAAGGTGTTGGGGCTCAGAAATCAATACCCCAAAAATATGGCATTTTGACATGCTAAACTGAAAACGAAGCTTCAAGGTCTCTCTGACCTTCTCTCAATTCCTGTATCTCAATCCTCTGTCTCTCCCAAATCCCAGAATGAAGTTGTTATTTCTGAAGTTCCCTTATCTCCCTAAAGTGCAGATCTGCCAAAGAAGAAAATAATCACCTCTGGTCCTTTCCCTGAGAGTTCATTAACCGAATTTGTGTTGCAGAAGAAAGACCAAAGTCTGTCAACACGCCTGGATAGACTTTTGTCACAAACCATTGCCTGCTCTGCAGACCCAAGAGACTTTGTTCCAGGCCACTGTATGTTCTTCAAGCCCATTGAATTCTCCTAAAAATCATTTACCATCTCCTTAAAATCATTCACACTTCCCTATTTCCCTTTTCCCTAAGAAGAAGAGTATATAACCATCTGTACCCCCATTGCATGGTGGAGTAATCATTCTGATTTTCCCTTCATGCATGTTGATAAATACGTATACCTTTTCTCCTATTAATCTGCCTTTTGTGAGTTGAGTTTTCAGCAAACTTTCAGAGGGCAAAGGGGAAGTTTTCCCTTGGGCTCTACAGAGGCCCATTTTACAGACCCAACTCAGGTGGCATTTCCACTGTGAAACCCTCTCCAACTGCTCTGGTCCATTAAGCTCTTCCTTTTCTGAACTCTGGTGGTGTTTATTGTTTGCACTCCTGATTTGGGTATATTATAAATGCCTTTACATTGTTGTTTACTTACAGACATAAATGCTGTGTCTCCACATTAACATGGACAGTTTTATAGCAGGGATCATGGCATATGTCTACAGCAACTACATCATCTGAACAACATCTGAAAAGATATTTGTTTCTAGTTTTCAAATGTATCCATATGAAAAATAATATACACTTAATGCATAGCATTCACAGAGAAGGAAGAAATTAACATGGAATCCAGATTTCCAGGTCCTCAGTGGGTTATGAAGTTTATATGAACACCTGTTTTAGAAGAATTTCACGCCTTCTTTGTAATAAGTGCTGAATAGATGGAAGTTGATGATAATGATTATTATAGAATTGGAATAGTTGGGATTCCCTGTGGGATGGCAAATGGAACCAGCTAAAGATGTGCTCATTAGAACAGTATTTATTAAGTTCCAATCATAGAAAGTATTGACAGAATTGTGACATGGAAAGCGCACTGATTTGGAATCAGAACTTGATTCTTTAAAACCTCCACTTACTCGTTGTGTGGCCTTGGACAAGTACTTTACTTCCCTCAGCATCAATTTCCCTATTTATAAAACAAAGATAATAATGACTTCAAGCAGTTACTGTGGTGATCACATAAAATAAAGTGTTGGTTCATTACACATTTGGCATATAGTAGGAGCTTAATAACTGGTAGTAGTAGCTGTTGCTAATATTTGTAGAGAAAGCTTGCACCCAGGTGAGTAGAGTTGACAATCACCTATCCAAAGTGAAGTTATTCACCTGCCTGTTCCAGTGTTTAAATTCCAAACCAGAATTCATGTCCATGGGTTTAAGGATTATTCCCTATTAAAATGTCCAATACATTAATCTACTATCTGCTATCAGTGTTTACTGATTAGTAGGAATTTATCACCCCAAGAGCTAACCTTGATTCACTATTTTTTTTTTTTTTGAGATGGAGTCTTGCTCTGTTGCCCAGACTGGAGTGCAGTGGCTCCCTCTTGGCTCAAGGCAGACTCCGCCTCCCAGGTTCAAGAGATTCTTCTGTCTCAGCCTCCCAAGTAGCTGGGATTATAGGCATCCCATGCCCAGCTAATTTTGTATTTTTAGTAGAGACAGGGTTTCGCCATGTTGGTCAGGCTGGTCTTGAACACCTGACCTCAGGTGACCCACCTGCCTTGGGCTCTCAAAGTGCTGGGATTACAGGCGTGAGCCACACACCTGGCCCTTGATTCACTCTTGTAGCCATGTACTAAGGCATTACTATGTCCCGGATGCTCTGAAGAACAAGAGGGAGATGAATAAAATGCTCATGAGCCTTTCCCTTGGTTGGTGGAAGTCTCATTGTGCACTTGCTTGAGAGAAAGTAGAGGAGATGAAGGGGAATGAAAGACCCAGCAAGGCAACTAAACTGCTGAAAGAAGGGGGAGAAGGATTCCTATGAGGGCCCTGTCTAATCTACCATGTGGCCTAGAAACTGCCTTGGCTGACTTAGAAGGTGAGAAAACAATGTATAAAAAAGATTTAGATGAATTATAAGGTATTTTAAAGCAAACTAATATCTGGCTTCATTGTCCAGAATTGTGCATGGTTTTGAATTCCTCAACAAGCTGTGCAGCCTCTGCCTGCAGCACCTGGAACAGTGAGGCCAGGAGGAATGTGGGGACAGACATTTTGGCTTCCAGATGTCTCCTAGCTGTACAGGCACATCAGAAATTTGGGGTATCCTCTCCTCAATATGGTGAAATTTTCTTCTGAACAATAAAAAATTGCTTGCTACATGAACTATTTTTTTCAGTAAAAGGGAAATAGTAGACCTGTTTCTTTAAATGAACTGCTTTAGAGATTACTCTAAATGATGCTAATCATTTGCATGCATACAATAATTAGATAATTAAGCAAACTGGGATGGACCTGTATTTGGCCCCACTTTCCCATCCATTTGTTTTGCATTTCTGTATACCTGAAAAACTACACAAGTAGATACCTTTAAAACAGTCTATAATTCAAATTTTCACTAGTGCACACTGACTTTAATCCTCAATTCATCCAAATTAGTAAGGCTTAACTGTAGTTTCTCAAAGCCTTTGGGATCTTACTTCAGTGTATCCACATCATTTTCTCCTGAATTATCTGGGTTCATCCCCAAGTCCACCATATAACTACAGTCCTCTTCCCCACCCCCACTTCACTTAGGCTGCATTTACGTACTAAGAAATTTGGTACCACTGCTCCTACCCAAAGCGATTTCCTCCTTTCACCCAGAAGCTAATCAAGTTACGGCCTCAATTAGAGTTAATCGCCTGACATATTTTATAATTTATGAAAGTGTTACATCTGATGTGAAGTAATCAAGTTTTATGATCTATGACTGCATTTGCGGTTTATTGACTTAGAGTTTGGGTATTTCGCTTCTAAAAATGGATTTAATATGGCCAGATTAGTTGGCCCTTTCTGTGAAGGCCATCCCGAGTCACTCCCCAATAGTCACAGAGTTCCTCCTAATCCCTTAAATATCCCCTCAATATTAAGGCTGATCCGGAGCTGCATGTGTGCTTCATCAGAATAATAACAGCAACAATTCCTCGTATTTGTATAATGCTTAATATTTTTCAAAGCACTGTTGTTAAATGTCATCCCCTCCCAAACCGGATCCAGTGATAGGAAACTGAGAAGAATCTCATTTTCCCCATTAAAATAAAGTAAAAAAAATGTTAATATCAGAGGAAATGGAGCTGCCAGTCCCTTGGTTCCACATTCATTAGTAGAAGCCTGCTAAAGTTGCTGAGTTTCCCATCGCGCCGAGCAGTGGTGGATGGTCACATCAGTCCTCTTCCCTCTCCTCGGTTGCTCCAGAGAGCCCCACTGCTCTTCTCTTTAGCTCTCCCTTACTGATGCAGGGGTCATCTGTCTGGGGCAGGTGATGAGAAGCATCATGCCGGCTGCCTCTCCTCAAGCGGCCCCTGCCAGCTGTGATCAGTGTTACCAGGCAAAGCCCTCTCAACTGCCCTCTGAATCTGAAATCCTCCTTCGGGTTTTTCCTGAACTCAGTGCAATCAGTCCAGAGACATTAGGCCCTCGAAGCTGGCATAGACACAGTCATGATTTTTCACCTGCTAAGTGGCTCTGGGACTTTTTCTAGTCCTTAAGATCTAACAAACTGCACTCTGCAATCACAGCTGTGCTGAAGTCCCGCCACCAGCAAAAGAAGTCAGAACAGGCTCGCCTGGCAGGAGCCAAGCCCACTGGGCTGCTAGGAAGCCTAGCAGAGAGAGCAGGAAGCAGAGCCGCTCCTGAAAGCCTAGAGCAGCATTCTACCGGCGTTCACATTTGTTCCATTCTGGACATTCCACTGTGTGTGTGACCGTGGCCCAGCTCCAGAAAGTTAAAGTGGAGCACACATGTATGTGTTTTTGTGTTTTCCACCTTACTACCCCTAATCCAAGTTTCTTTAAGCTCTGACACTGCTTTAAAAAATCTAAGCACTGTTTCAAGACAGTGCTACTCTATGAGATGCTTTTACAGAACAGCTTTAACCTTATATGTCTTGCTCTCTTCCCTCTACAGCACCATTGGTGCACCTAAAATATACCTGGGTGCCTTAACAATAGCATGAGCAATTGCCCGCCCATCAGATTTCTTGCAGGAGATGTGGTAATCACTAGTGTCAATAGCAAAAGCCTTCTGGCTGTCTGCCTTTTGGGTGCATGGTGGGGCATACTTAACTGTTTTACCTGATGTTGGGCATAGCATGGACCTACTTGGTTCAATAAAGAGAGAGCAGAAGTGATACGTGTCACTTCCAAGGGAAAGTCTCACAGCCAGACAATGCTTTATCAGCCTGGGCCTGGGTGACTTTTATGAAGAGCAGAGCCCCTGCCCACTGACAATGGACACATCCCATGAATAGGAAAGACATATATATTGTGTTATGCCCCTAAGAGCTTTGAACTGTTACTTATTGCAGCATAAACTGACCTAACCTGACTACTACCTGGGTGAAGGAGGGACCAACAAGATCTGAAAACCAGCACCCGTCAACTCAGGCAGATGGTTCAGAATTGCAGGAATTTACCTGGCCTCCATTGAAGAGGGGGTACAAATGAGCTCAGCAACCCTAATCTGACCAGACAAAGCAGCGGACAGTCACTGCTACCACTATTGCCACACGTCGAAATAATATGCAAAATGTGTGGCTTGCTGTCAACATAATTCCACTTCCTGAAAGTCTCTCTCATTTTGGAGCGGGCATACATTACACATTTTCTTCACTATATTTTTCAGAAACAAAGGAAGAGAAAAAAGGATCCTGCCAAACAGCATTTATATTTAGCATGCACCATATGCACATGTGCGTTACAGAGTACAAAGACATGTGGCAGTCCCGCCAGATTGAAGTCAGCAGGATAGAGAGCAGGAGATATAATATACAAGTGCGAGACTCTCAGTAGTATAAATGGAGGCATTTCTGAGAACAAAATGGCTCTTTGTGTCTTGACTTCACAAGATTCTTCAGTAGCCACTTCAGAATATTCTAGGGGAGCATAATCTTTAGATGCAAGGCCATGAGTGAAAGGAGGGCTTGGTGGGCAAAAGGTTTTTGAAGTGGAGTGCAGTTACTTAGGGCCCCTGCAGGTTCTCGCTAATCCACTTTACTATATCCTCCACTACGGAGCTCTGTTTTGAATAGGAGGTTTTCTCCTCAGAGTCAAGGAGGAAGAAAACATTTTGAGGGAAAGTTGGTGTCTACCAGCATCAAAGTCACACTTAGGACAACCAAGCACTTTGTGATTACAAAGGGAGCGTGAGAATGAAGTGCTCAGGCCCTGAACAGAGAACTGAATCTAGGACACTGCAAGTAAGGTAGGAAAAGCAAACATATGAATACACAACTGTGTGTGGAAGGGTATTATCAGCATCCCAGTGGCTTTAAACCAGTGGGTGAGTGAGAGAAGGAAAGGCCACTGCCCACTCCTGGGTGCCACAAGGAAGGGTTTTCCCTGAACATGTGCCTGGCAGTTCATGGCCCTTTACTCACACCTCCCCTAGTGAGTTGGGGTGATTTATCAGGTTGCTGTATTTGGGAGGAAAACTGGCATGCTAACTCAGCAACGCCTTTCCTCCTCCTGGCCTGCCCCAGCCCAGCAGTATGGTGACTGGGTGGGTGAGTCTATCAGTCTTATCTCAGCCATAAAGTCACATCCTACCATCTGATAGAGGTGATATTTTGGTTCCAGATCTGCCTCTCCTATTCCTCAAATGATTGTTATTCCTCTTCTATTTTTTTCTTCTTCAAATTATTCAGAATCATTGGTAGGTAACAGGTGAGACTAAGTGGATTTTTCCACCACTACCAACACACACACCCCCAAATGGAGTAACCAAGGTGGATTATTTCTTTCCAGGCCTAGTCCTGCCAGTGGTGCATGTTTTGTGGTCAGGGTCAGAACTCAGTTATTCAAAGGTTACATCTTAGTGAAAACATAGTATGTTCTTGTTACAATCTGAATATTTGTGTCCCCACCCCCCACTTAAAATATATTGTTGAAACCTGAAGCCCAAAGGTGATGTCTTTGGGAGGTGATTAGGTCATGAGGGCAGAGCCGTCATAAATAGAATTAGTGTCCTTATAAAAGAGGCCTAAGGGAGCTTATTTCCTCCTTCTACCCTGTGAGGACACAGTGAGAAGGTGCCATCCGGCAGAAAGTGAGCCCTCACCAGACACCGAATCTGCTAGTACGTTGATCTTGAACTTCCTCTAGAACTATAAGAAATAAATTTCTGTTGTTTAACAATTTCCCATTCTAAGTGGTTTTGCTTTAGCAACCTGAACAAGTGAAGACAGTTCTAAAGCAAAATTATCTCCTCTTAGCTTTGGGGTGTTTTTTAAGTTTTAAGTATAAGAGTTATACCCATTTACATCTGATCCATAGGGTCTCTAATGAGCATCTACCAATAAAAAAAGACTGTATCCCAGACCACCATCACAGATCAGACTTACATATAGACATGTGTGGGTTTATCCAATGCAGACCCGATAAAAACAACTTCCTGAGAGAATACACCATGACAGAAGAAGAGAAGTTAGAGCCAGCAATTGATCCTGATTGAAGATGGTCAGTGCTGTTCTTCCAAAAAGTACAGTGGATGATATTGCAACACTTCTAGAAATAACCTGCCCGGAGACTTAGATTCACATTGGCAGAAAGGGGCTATGTGTGCAACTTTAAAGAACATATTGATTTCTGTAGTTTGGGAAGGGGTAGCTTAAGAAACCTTGATGTGGAGCTTCCTATGGCTGAGCATAGTACACAGGAAGCATTTTTTCATCTCAATTTGCAAATAGAATAATAAGAATCTCCAGCCTTGAGGGATAGTAAGTATGATCTGCTTTCACAGACATAGAGATTTCCAGTTCCACTGATATCTAGATGGTAGACTGGTATCACTATCTGAAGTGATGGGCAGAAGTGTATTGAGCCCAGAGAAGCACTCTGTAGAAGAGTGACTTCTGAAGTTATGGAGTTGCAGCCCACCTAGACTGCATCATGCAACAGCCAGAGCTCATCTGTGGAGATATGAGAGCCTCCCTGGGGAGTCCCAGAAGAACCCAGGAGGGCAGCACTTCCTGTCCCAGTCCCTGTGTTCCTTGGAACCAACCCAGTGGCACAACAGTTCTGACCCATGTAGAAAGAATTCTTAAGAAGGGTTTCTAGAAAAACTCTTTAGGGTGGGCTGACTTAGCTGACCTCGTCCCTTTCCAACCCTCCTGCTTTCTCATACATGAAATATAGATAAAATGGTAGGAGCAGGCCATCAGAGACCTTGAGCCACTGTGCCACAGCCATCAGCTATTGGTTCCCAAACCTCTCATTACATGAGAAAAATAAACCCTTATGTACTGTGAAGTCCTCTTAGTTATGTCTCTTTTATTAGTAGTAACTAAATGCAATTTATGAGATGCATACGTAAAGCATTACCAGAAGCAAGTTTCACCCTTCAATGAGTAAATGTATCAAATCTTTTCCTTTAAGAAGAAAATATCTAAAGTAAAGGTTGGAAGGAGAATACTCAAATTAAGGCAGAATATTATTAGAATAAAACAGGCAAAGTAAACATAAAATTACAGAACATGAATACACCCTCAAGGAAGCAAAAAATAGCCATGCAAATATACATTAAAGATAGGCCGGGCGCAGTGGCTCACACCTGTAATGCCAGTACTTTGGGAGGCCGAGGTGAGTGGATCACTTGAAGTCAGGAGTTCGAGACCAGCCTGGCCAACATGGCGAAATTCAGGCATGGAGAATTGCTTGAACCCAGGAGGTGGAGGTTGCAGTGAGCAAAGATCATGCCACTGCATTCCCACTTGGGTGACAGAGCGAGACTCTGTCTCAAAAAAAAAAAAAAAAAAAAAAAAAAATTAAGGGAAATTAAGAAAAGAGTAAGACTGCTAGGCAAAATGACACGAATTCCTCCAACCCTTCTAGACTGCTTCTGCCAACCCTTTTTCAAAGAGACAGGAAAGTGTTTTCAATCCCCAAGGAATCTTCACTAGTCAATAATAGAACCTTTCTAGATCTTATTATTTTAAATCTTTTCATCCTTGTATTTTTTAGTTGGCTGTTCTTATTGTCAAATTATTCAAAACAGAGCTTTTTTTGGCCATTTGACCAGAATCTCAAACTCTTGGTGATTTCTTGTGGCATTTGACCTGAAGTTACGTGGCCATTTAATATCGTCACCATAATCCTCTTAAAAGCACATTTTTGGCTGGTTGTGGTGGCTGACACCTGGAATCCCAATACTTTGGGAGGCCAAGCCAGGAGGATCACTTGAGTCCAGGAGTTTGAAACCAGTCTCGGCAACATAGCAAGACCCTGTCTCTACAAAAAAATAATAATAATAAATTAGCCCAGGGTGGTGGCACATGCCTTTACTCCCACCTACTCAGGAGGCTGAGGCAGGAGGATCACTTAAGCCCAGGAATTTGAGGTTACAGTGAGCTATAGTTGTACCAGATGGTGCATTTCAGCCCTGGTGCCAGAGTGAAACCCAGTCTCAAAAAAAAAAAAAAAAAAAAAGTGGGGGGGGCAATTTTTTTAAGGTAAACTTCCTTTAATCTACATCCAAGGTCATTTCCTCTGTTCAATCTATGCCTTACACTTTTTTTTTTTTTTTTAATATGCTGATTCTGAGTTAGGTTCCAGCTAATCTATGCCTTACACTTTTTTTTTTTTTTTTTTGATGCTGATTCTGAGTTAGGTTCCAGCTATTAGACGTAGAGTAAAATAACCATTAGGCACAAAACAACCCAGGTACATATTCCCGCCCTTCTGGCACTGGAAGCCAAAAATAACACTCAAGTAGAATTTATACTTTGTAGCTGAAAAGCAAATCTATTCCTGAGAGGAATATTGACTAAGAGAGTATGGTCAACTCTTAAGATAAGAGTAAGATCTTTATCTTAACAAATAAAGCTCATTGGTTAGATCTATGGATTATCCATTTAATGAATTAAAAACCAAATCCTCAATTAATTTAATTTAATTCAAAATACTTTGGTTAGCATATATACACACTTCTGTTGAGTTTATTCCTATGTGCGAAATTTCTAGGCCATCAGATATGCATACATTAAATATTAGATACTAACAACAGGTTTGCAAGTATTTGTACCAGTTTACATTCCCACAGCAGTGTATAAAATTTTTGTTGCTCTACAGCCTCATCAGTAATTATGGTGGTCACTGATTTTTTTGCTTGCTTGTTTTGCTTTGTTTTAGTACTTCTGGTGAACATGTTGTGGTCTCATAGTTTTAATCTGTGATTATGTTACATACTTTTTTAGTGTGTAATGATGTAAAACACCTTTTTCTTATGCTCATTCAGCATTAAGCTATCTCCTTTAAGAAGAGCCTGTTCATCTTTTTCCATTTTCCTATTAGATCATCTATCTTTTCCTCTGTTATTTTAGGAGTTCTTTTGATATTCTAGAAATGAGTCCTTTGTATTATATATGTATCGCAATTATCTTCTATTCTGTGACTGGCATTTTCACGTCCTTAGTGATGCCTTTTGATGAACAGAAGCTCTTGATTTTAATGAAGAGCAATTTGTCAAACTTTTTCTTTCATGGTTATTGCTTTTTGTCCTAAGAAATCTCTGCCTACGCACTAAGACCATGAAGATTTTTCTCCTATGTTTTCCTTTAAAAGCTTAATTTTTTAGCTTTCACTTTCAAGTCTATGATCGACTTGGAATTAATTTTGTGCATAGTGTGTGGTAGGGGGTCAATTTTCTTTTTTTCCCCATATAAACATCTAATTTTCTCAACATCCTTTATTACAAACACATTCTTTTCTCTCACCGAATTGCAGTGGCACCTTTGTCTTAATCAAGTGACTGTATATGTGTGGGTCTATTCTGCACTCTGTATCTTCTTCTTTTGGTCTATTTGTCCATTCTTGTATCATACCACACTGTCTTAATTACTGCCGTTTATTAACATGTCTTGAAATCTGGTAGTATATATATCCTTCAACTTTATTCTCTGGCAAGTATGTCTTTGCTATTCTTGACTCTGAGTTTCCTATAAGCTTAGAATCAGTTTTTCAAGTTCCTCAACCAAACCTTCTGAAATTTTGATAGGGATTGTACTGGATCTATAAATTAATATAGTAAAAACTGACATGTTAACAATATTGAATTGTCAAACCCAAAAACATAGTATAACCCTGAATTTATTTAGACTTATTTATCTCAGTATATTTTGTAGTTTTTTGTAGCAGTCTAATATATCTTTTATTTGACTAATTTCTAATCATTTGCTATTTTTATTTTATTATAAATTAAATAATTCCTAATTAAAATAGTTAATATCTGTTGTCAGCATAAATACAACTGACCTCTATATATTGACTTTAACAAATTCACTTATTAATTACCATAGTTTATCTGTACTCTTTTATTTCCTACATGCAAATTGTGTTATCTACAAATAATGACAATTTCATTATTTCCTCTCTCATCCTTATACATTTTACATCTACTTTTAGGTATTTGTATTCACTAGACTCTCTAGTGAAATGTCGAAAAGAAGTGATGATATTATACATCATTATCTCATTCCTGATCTCAGAGGAAAAGCTTTCAATATTTCACCATTAAATATTATGTTTACTGTAGATTCCTTACAGATACCTTATTATCAGATTAATTACATAGTTGTACCACAACACAGTCACAGAACTGTTGAGCACATCAGTATTCTTTAGAACCAAAAACCTAGAAGCAAACTGAGGATTCATCAACACTAGAATGGATAAATGTGATATATCCATATAATAGAATACTATACAGCAATATAAAAGGATTCTGTACCCAACAACATGGTGATTCTTACAGACATAATGCTCAGTGAAAGGATGTGTGTACTCGCTTCATGTAAACCAGTGTCCTTTTGAACCAGGGCACAGCTGTCCTCCTGGGATTCCCCATAGTCCTTAGATCCTTTTGTCTTCCTAGTCCCTTTCCCCATGTATTCTTCTTTCTTGGTTTACTCCCCTCTCTTAGTGACCCATGTTTCTCAATAGTTTTCTTAGAAAATACATGTGGAAATTACATTTTCTGAGATCTTACATATATGAAATATATTTATTCTATATTTTTATGTGATTGGTAGTTGGGCTGGATATAGAATTCTAGATTGGAAATCATTTCGAAGGCATTATCGAAACAGGGTTGCTACTGAGACATTGGAAGAAATTCTAATTCCTGATACCTTGTACATGACCTGTTTGTTTTCCTCCTCTCTAGAGATATTTAAGATTCTCCCCTTACTCTCAGTGCACTGAATGTCCCAGTAATATGTTCCTTGCAATCTGGAAGAGCCTACCTAGCACATCCTACAATAGGCAACATAGAGCAAATAGCCTAAATTAGGATTTCAACTCAGATTTTTGCCACCTTCTACAGGTATTTAGGAATATACCAACTTCTGATTTTTACTACATTTTTACTAGTCTTGTTTCTTTTGATCATTTCCTGGTTGTAGTAGCTTCTAAGCCCCCTTTCCTTCCTCACAAATCATTGAATTGCAAGGAAAGCAAAACTTTGCAATTACTTTTCACTCCTGCTTTTATTTCCCACAATGTGTTTTCTGTCCAAGTGGTTGTTCCATTTTCTTCCTTTTATCATGTTTTTTAGGGAATTTGGGGAGAGAATGTTATATTAGTTAGGAGTCAGTTGCAAGAGGTAGAAATCAAGCTTGAGCTAGCTTGAGCCAAAAAACAGAGAGGGAGGAATTTACCAGGAGGATATATAATCAAGCCACAGGAAATACAGATTCTATTGGGCTTTAGAAACCACTAGACCAGGGGCTGAACATCATCTAAATCAAGACTCTACCTCCTGTCTCTGATTTTCTCTGGTATCTTTATTCTTTGCTCTTGAAGTTTTATCTACATAACAAAAAAATATGCTCACTAATAACTCCAGAGTTCTACAACTAATGACTTTGACTAGCAAAGCACATCTTAGGTGCCCATTTTTAGATCAATTGACTATAGACAGGGAATTGGGGTCACAGCACAATAATGCCAACTGTGTAGATAGTAGGGGAGGAGGACAGCTCCCTAATTACAGGTGCTGGTGCTCAGCAGGCAATCCCAAAAATGTTTCTTATAATAAACCTTCTTTTCAAGATGTAGTATATAGATGTTGAGGTGATGCTTAATGAAGAAGTATCATTCTTCTCTGAGATACTGTGACCAAATCCTTCAGGTGCCTAAATGATATTTTGGCATCCAGATCCTACTGGACACAATGCATAAAGAATAGACACCCCAGGCCAGGAACTAGGTTAAATCACTAATATCCGTTTTCCAAATTCATATTGAAAACTCAGTAAATACTATATTTGTGATATTAAGTAACTTACTTAGTAAAGACTAGATACAAACATAGAGATTTACCTTAATGGACTTGATTAGTAACTAACCAATGCCCAAATCAGCAGATAATTTCCAAACTTCTGTTTCACTGGCTGTGTAGAGTTGACTCAAAAGGCCTGGATAGAAAAGAGTGTCTATTCCTTAGTGGACAATGAGCTACCTGAATATGTTATAATTTCACACAGGACAACGGAGACCTTCAAAAACTTTAACTCCCACGTTAATAAAGGCAGAAGGAATACGATTTTGTGTCACACTTCTTTTACTCATTGTAATTGGAATGCTGGGTTCTTAGATCTTTCTGAATTCTTTTCTGCTTCTCTTAGCATTTCACTCACCTTTTGCTTTGTTCTTGACTCTTAAAATTATTGCTTTCTCTTTTTTACTGCTAGTTCTCTTCAACTTTTTGTTGAGATGGTTATCTAAGTGAAAAACAGAATTTCTTCTAAAGAAAGCAAAACTCCAACTTGCAGTTGTGAAAAGTATTTTACACTATTTTTGTATAATTACTTTCGTTTTCTGTAGTGGAGCAGCTGAGAAAAATTGCTCTAATTGTGTAATTTTCTGCAACTACTCTGGGACAAAAATCTTGGTAATTGGATTTTTTTTAACTAACAAGTTGTCACAATTGGATAGTTCTTAAACTATTTTGTGCTTATGCTTCAGAAATTTTCAGTGGATGTACAGTATATTTTAAATGTTTTGCATCAGCTCGTGGTCTCAAATTTGATTTATTTTAACTTCAAATTTTAAAATAGATTGACAACTCTGATTATACATTGTCTTCACTAAACGGACCTTTGCTAAGTTTCCTAGCATGTTCGTCCCCACCCCACTCTCCTGTTGCCATGGGAGCCGAAATCCTGGCATGTGCAGCTCCAGCTCCCGAGTGGCTCTGTTTCCCAGAGTGCTTTGCTGTTACTATGGAAATGACTGCCCATTAATCTTGCTGTCCTTTTACTACCAAAACACCTTTAACTGTCTCAAGCAATCAAGTGATGTTACCTACAGCAGGAAAAGGACGGAGAAGACTGCTTCCCATCCTACAACTGCAGCACTGATTTTAATCAAGATTTAATCAAGGAGCAGAAGGAACTAAAGCTACTCTAACAGCTTTTTAAAAAATATACAAAGCAGGATCCTTCTTGATATGTAGGCAGGTGCCCTTGTTCATTCCCTTGTTTGAGACCTCTGAGAAAACATACTATGTATTTTTAAAGCTACATTTGTGTTTCATAGATATTGCAAAACACCACAATGGAATCAGGACAAGCGACCACACATTTTTACTGATGAAAAGAATGTAATGCTTACTACATATTTTCTGAAGAATGTGTTTTTAGGAGTAGTCATGAAAACTACCCCCCAAAAAATCGGCCTGCTGACTTAAATGAAACCTTATCATCCTATGGAACTTGAGGAGTGGTAAACATGAGTCAAGAGAAAATTAGTTAATGAGTTAAAGATACTTGCATAAACTTTGCATTTTTCTTCTGTTACAGGTTAGGCATCTATGAAATTTTAAATTTGACTGTATGGTAACTTGTGCAAAATGAAAATAGGACTTATTGGTAATTCTAGAAGAATTTTCCAAGTCACCTGAAAAAGGAAGAGTGTTGAAAACAAATCTTGGCTGGCCCACCCTGAATCTGAGAGCATCACTGGAAAGATTAGACTGGTTCTGAAAAACGACAGGTGCCCAATAGCTGATTTTGGAAAATAGGAACATTTAAGTGGTATGGGGCATGTAGGGGAAGGATCTAGTTGATGCCGGCAGCACAACAAGAGGCTGCTTTTGCTCTGAAAATAATCAAATGTTATTGATGTTGGGTGAGGGAGAAGAGAGAAGAATCTTGGTGGGGAAATCAGCACAAAAGACTAGGAGTATCCCTTCCTTTCTAAAGAGTCATAGAAGGCCAGATGCAGTGGCTCATGCCTGTAATCCCAGCACTTTGGGAGGCCGAGGCAGACAGATCACTTGAGGCCAGGAGATTGAGACCATCCTGGTCAACATGGTGAAACACTGTCTCTACTAAAAATACAAAAATTAGCTGGGCATGGTGGCAGGCGCCTGTAATCCCAGCTACTCTGGAGGCTGAGACAGGAGAATGCTTGAACCCAGCAGGTGGAGGTTGTAGTGAGCTGAGATGGCACCATTGTGCTCCAGCCTGGGCAGCAGAGCAAGACTCTGCTTCAAAATAAAATAATAAAATAAAATAAAATAAGCCACAGAAGAGGAGCGATCATGACTTTGAGCAATCTAAACAAGGTTGCCTATTGCTTTGGCCCTCTGCCTTGCTGGAAGGAAGAAAGGGAGGGAAGGAGGGAGAAGGGAAAAGAGGAGGGAGGGAGGAAGAGAAGGAAGAAAGAAAGAAAGAGAGGGAGGAAGGGAGAAGGGAAGGAGAGAGGGAAAGAAGGAAGGAAGGGAGGAAGGGAGGAAATTTTAGGAGATTTGTTCGCATGTCTGATAGGAAAGAATGTATGTCCATAAATTCACCACTTATACAAAGGTTAGGAAAACTCTTCCCAGAATAACAGATCATGGAGATAGATTAAAATGAGAGAAGAAAAATCAGATTGGTAGGCTTTTTTGAAAACAATTTAAAAAAATGTAAAGTGAAAGCTTTTAGCATTTGAACATCATACTATCATCAATCAGCAGCCTGATTGGTTAAGCCTGAGTGATCTCTCATCCGCTCAATGGTATGTTTCTACCCTGTTTTGGATTAGTTTCCTAGGACTGCTGTAACAAAGTACCACAAACAGGGTGTCTTACAACAACAGAAATTTATTGGCTCACAGTTTTGGAAGTTAGAAGTCTGAAATCCAGATATGCACAGGACCGTGCTGCCTCTGAAACCTGTAGGAGAGAATCCTTCCTTGCTCCTTTAGTTGATGGTATTTGCCAGCAGCCATTGGCATTGCTTGGTTTGGAGACGCATCACTCCAATCTCTGCCCCCATTATCACATGGCTGACTTCTCTCGTGTTTCTCCACATCTTCTTCCCTCTGTGTATTCCTGTGTCCAAATTTCCCTCTACCAATAAATACACAAGCCACATGGGATTAAAAGCCCATCCTACTCCAACATGATTTTAGTTTCACTAACTACATCTGCAGCCACCCTATTTCCAAATAAGATCACATTCTGAGGTACAGGTGATTGGACTTCAGTATATCTCTTAGGGGGGCACAATTCATCCCATTTCATAAAGATTATCAGGAGATAATCTTATTTCATAAAGCACCTTATTTCATAAAGATTATCAGAAGAGTTATACAGAAAAGCTAGCGAACAATTATAGAAGTCAGCTATTGAATATCTTAATTACTTTCGGCCACCTGAATTCCTTCAGTTTGTTGGGGTACAAGTTAATAGAGTCATGTTTATTAAAGCTTAATTTAGTTTCACATCCAGGAGGCTACCCATGAGATGATGATGATGATGGGGATGGTGACGATGGTGATCATTACGCTTACTGAGTGCTCATTATTAGCCAGGTGGTATTCTAAATTCTTTACATGTATTAATTCATTTATTCCTTATGAACACCCATGAGGAAGTTTCCTATTATTTTCCCCATTTTACAGATAAGAAAAGTGAGCACAGAGAGGTTAGATGAAGCACGTCAGCCCACAGAATTTCCACTACAGCATCTCTGTAAGTACAACCTCTTACTCTGAAGACCTCGACATGATCACACTGTGATATGGTTTGGCTCTGTATCCCCACCCAAATCTCACCTTGGATTGTAATAATCTCCACTTGTCAAGGGTGGGACCAGGTAGAGACAATGGAATCATGGGGGGCAGTTTCACCCATGCTGTTCTCGTGATAGTGAGTTTTCACGAGATCTGGTGGTTTTATAAGGAGCTTCCCCCTCTTTGCTCAGCACTCATTTTCTCTCCTGCTGCCCTGTGAAGAGGTACTGTCCACCATGATTGTAAGTTTCCTTGGACCTCCCCAGCCATGTAGAACTGAGTCAATTAAACCTCTTTTCTTTATCAATTACCCAGTGTTGGGTATTTCTTCATAGCGGCATGAAAACGACTAATACACACTGAAACTGAGAGTTTCCTGACTTAGAGAACAATTTTCACCCACAAAAACCCCCTAAAAATTAGTGCAGGATGGAACTACCTAGATGGTCTTTTGTATCTTTACATCAGCCCCCATTTCCCTTCCCATATGAAAATGAATATGTACACACCTGCCTACACGTGAGGCAATACACCAAGCATCTTGACTTACACAGGCTGAGCCTCAGATGCTATCTCATTTTTATACCTGTAGAATGGATCCACTTCATACTAAATTTTTGAGTATTTTTAGATATGGGACTGTGAATTCCTTCCCCAGCAGGAAAAAAAAAAAAATCTACGTTACTAGCCTAGGAACAATACATTTAAAAGTGTGTATTGTTGTGGATTATTTATCTAGATCTTGAAGATCCAGAGTGATTTATAGCAATTAAGATATCAAGAGAGACAGATATCATTCTCTTGAGATTTCTTGGATGAATTAGAGGAGCATCCTGATTTCATTTGTCTGTCCATGTATTTAATTAGTTCCACCAGGCAACAAAACAAATCCTTTATTGTATACTCATCAGATCTTCAATGTCCTAGGATGACTTTGTGTAAAAACAGCCATCTTCAAAAATACAAAATTATATAAACACACTTGTCTGAGCCTGAATGTTAGGAACAGAAACTCATGCGTAATGTAAAAGTTTTTTCATAAAATTTAAAAGTTTAACATCATGTGCATTCGATCGTAATTAAATAAGTTCATAAATTATGCAGAAAGCCACCAAATAATATCCAGAAAGATCAGCCAGGAAGGAATATCAACCATGAGACCCAACCCCCTTTTCCTCTTTTACCCTCAAACTTGCTCTTTTAGGAAAAGGAGGCTGATTGACTAGCAGTGATCTCAACCTTAACTTGACCCATCTCTTTCCCTGGCATCTTGCAACTTATGGTAGCAATAAATAAGTATCCACACTTGCTCATATTCTGTCTCTGTCTCTGTCTGTCTGTCTCTCTCTCTCTCTGTCACACACACACACACACACACACACACAAAATAATCAAACACACCTGCCCTTGTACAAATACCCTGATACAGACTCACACATGTAGAGGAGTATATTTTCAGGTAACAACAAAAAAAAATGGTGCTCCTGAACTTAACATGGAAATAATGTCCACAATTGCAATTGCAGATAATCTTAGAAAGCTAAAAAATTGGAAATTGAAAACAATTCATCCATTTCTCAGACCAGGCCTGAATAAATCTCTATAAACCTAAGTAATATTTAGTCTCATCTTCAAGGGTTTGATGCCCGAATTTCCTTTTTATCCATAACGTGATAGTCTTCTTAAATTAAGACTACCTTTTTTTTTTTTTTTTTCTTTTTGAGACGGGTTCTCACTCTATCACCCAAGCTGGAGTGCAGTGATACAACCTCAGCTCACTGCAGTCTCAACCTCCCCAGGCTCAGGTGATTCTCCCACCTCAGCTTCCCAAGTAACTGGGACTACAAGGCGTGTACCACCACACCCAGCTAAATCTCCACCCTTCTTCATGGGGAAAACCATCATACAGCATTTCTGGGTTGGAAGCCCCTTATAGATTCCTCCTTGTCCCTTCCCTGCCACCTTTATCTCTCACTGCACAGCTTGCAAATAATAAAGTTTCTCAATTACCTCAAATTTCTAATTGACCTCAAGTAGCCCAGCCCTAATCTAATTTTACTCATCTCCTATTCAAAGATACCCATTCCTTATAATAAATACACAATCTCTGAGTAAATTATAAACATTTCATACTTAAAAGTGATGGCGATCAGAATCAAGAACCTTAATGGAAGGGCAAAGTATGGAAGAAAGTCATTAGATTATAGAGAAAAAGAAAACCATCTTTTCCCTATCATTTTTCATTTTTTCATCTAAAGCAGGAGTTCTCAAATAATGCTCTATAGTATTTTAAATAATGCTAATATATATCAGAATTTCAACTTTTAGGGATAGAAAACCCCACTACAGTGGCTTAAATGAATAAGGAATTTATTGTCTCAATATTTTTTAAATTTCTTCTTCTTTTTTTCTTTAGCAACAAGGTCTCCCTTTGTCACCCAGGCTGGAGTGCCGTGGTGTGAGTATAGCTCACTGCAGCCTCGAACTCCTGGGCTCAAGTAATCTTTCCATGTTGGCCTCCCAAGGCACTGGGATTACAGATGCACATCACCACATCCAGCTATTGCCTCAATGAACAAGAAGCCCTGGGGCAGTCAACCCAGCCTAGGCAAGATTTGTACAGGGATGCAGTGCTGCAATTATCACCCTGATTTCACCTATCATTCTGCTCCCACCTTCTTGTAGCCGACGATTTTGGTGTCCCATATCTGTAATTTCAGCCACAGTTGTAGTGGGCAGTTTCATGTGAGCTCATGACAGAATCTTGTTTCAAAAATAAGCCACATGGCTTTCTAGTTTCTGCCTCAGGCCTTTCTTCAACTCTGAGAGGAACTTATTAATCTTCATGCATGCACTATGTGCAGGGAGGTAAAGCCCCCAGGAGCAACAAACAGTCAGAGAGGAGCAAGTGGACTGGCAATTCTAGGGGGGAATTCTGTATGTTTCTTGGGGGTCCTGGTAGAACCTAATCCCATTAGTTACAGCATTGACCTCAATAAATGTACCCTGATATTGACTTTTCCTCCTTTTCTGCCTCACTCTATTTGCTCAAATTTGCTTCTGGGATTACCTACCAAATAAACTACCTGAACTCAAAGTTCTTTTCTCAGGCTCTGTTTCTGGGGGAACAGGAAATAAATTGCTACTGAAATTGGACCCAGAGAAGCAGAGTTTGAGGACTGGAATTCTTGAACTCGATCGTTCACAGGTGTGTAGCCACAGGACCCAATGCTAGTGGTATGTGGGGTAGAAATAAGCTGTAGCAGAGTGTAACCTGCCAATTATGAAGAGTCTCACCTGTTGTGGATTGGAATAAGAACCAGGTGGAAGGGAAAGCATTTGGTGATGCAGAAGCCCTACACTTAAATGGGGGCAGTGGTAATAACAAAGATTGTGGAGTTGGCTGGGTTTTGTTACCTGCCTTGGAAGCCTTAAAGAAAGATAATGACAGATTTGAGAAGCCAATTACTAACGTAGGGCTTGCTGAGAAAGCCAAAAGGCCTCCATGGCAGCACTTTAAGGGTTCATCTGCTGCAACTGGATGGTTCACTAAGCTAAAATCAGGTTCAGGTTTTAATTATATGAGTTCAGCATTGACAGGTCTTCCATGCAAATGTCAGGATCCTGAGAGAGAAGTGGGAATCTGAGACCTTGGAAGGGGAGGTTGGAGCACCTGAATAACATGGCAGCTCCCCACCAGATTCCCCTGAAATCAAGTGTCTCTGCCCCTTGCTAGAGGAAAGCAATTGAACCTTGCCTGGAAAATATGCAAAGCTTCACCTGGGATGAATGCTTTGCAAAATTATGTTTGTCCTCCTTAAGATGAGTCCCTGCCTCCCCTCACTGCTTCTGGACCAATAACTGGTCACACAGCCCCAGCAGAGAAATAGTCTCAGCTGTGGAAAGAAACAGCTTGCTCATCAAGACAACTGCAAGACCACCCGGAGCCAGGGGAACATGTGTGAGAAGGGAACTTAAGATTTTCAGGGAGGGGAGGGAAGAAAAGGAGAGGGGTGTAAATATAAAACTGAAAGAGAGGTTATAGACACAGGAGCACTCTTACTATGCCTTTTTTTTTTTTTTTTTTTTTTTTTTTTTTTTTGAGACAGAGTCTTGGGGTTTTTTTTTTTTTTTTTTTTAACAGTCTGGCTCTATCACCCAGGTTGGAGTGCTGTGGTGTGATCTCAGCTCACTGCAGCCTCAACCTCCCTGGGCTCCTGCCGTCCTCCCACTTCAGTCTCCCAAGTAGATGGGACTACAGGTATGCACCACCATGCCCAGCTAATTTTTAAATTTTTGTAGAAGTGGGGTTTCGACATGTTGCCCAGGCTGGTCTCCAACTCCTGAACTCAAGCAATCCACCCACCTCAGCCTCCCAAAGTGCTGGGATTACAGGTGTGAGCCACCATGTTCGGTCATGCCTCTGATCTTAATACACCACTGAGTTGGCTCCTTAAAGCTTAGAGATGATATGGCCTGTAAGTAAAATGAAATGCCAAAACTGCCTTTCAGAGTATTGAGGAAAGTGTTAGTTCTGTCCCTCTAAAGAACCCTGGCTAATACAGATTTTGGTACCAGGAGTGGTTCTAGAAGAACAGAATATTAAGGATGGAGTTCTTTCATTGGTTTTGGAGTTTCTGGAGTTGGCTGCTTAATATGATTAGACCCCAAAATGCTAAGGACTCTACTTCTAATAGTATGGAGAACACTGATAGTCCTTGGCATGAACTGTTTAGAGAGTTATGCAAAATAAATGCATTTGACACTCCTGATTCTGTCTCTTATACACATCTAGATGTGTATAAGAGACAGTCTCGAATATTTTTCAAAATTTTTTTCTTTTCTTATTTATTTTTATTTTTTTTGAGATGGAGTCTCTCCCTTTCACTCAGGCTGGAGTGCAATGGTGCGATCTTGGCTCACTGCAACCCCCGCCTCCCGGGTTCAAACAATTCTCCTGCCTCAGCCTCCCAAGTAGCTGGGATTACAGGTGCCTGCCACTATGCCCAGCTAATTTTTGTATTTTTAGTAGAGACAGCGTTTCACCATGTTGGCCAGTCTGGTCTCAAACTCCTGACCTTGTGATCCTCCCACCTCGGCCTCCCAAAGTGCTGGGATTACAGGTGTGAGCCACTGTGCCTGGCCCAGTACTCTACTTCTAATAGTTGGCATAAACTGTCTAGAAAGTTATGCAAAATAAATGCATTTGACATTCCTCATTCCCCACTTGTGAGAGGCAAGGAGTTTAGTGACTCTATAGATAATACCTTTGACCATATGTGGAGAACCAAGGAACATAATGAAGATGGTTTGTTGCTCCTAAGTTCAGTGGAAAAAGTGACGAAAGAAAATGATGAACTCAGGGATTCTGTCTCCTGGCTTCAGAAGCAGATACTGAGCCTCAAATCTGCTAAGATTGCCCTTAGTGATAGTCTTATCTCCTGTAGAGAAAAAGCTGAAATTGTGGAAAAACAGATACAAGCTCTTATGTGAGTGGCTGATCTGCAACAAAAGGTGCATGCACAGCCTCACCAAGTGTCTACTTGCTAAGGGCATTGATTAGAAAAGAACGAGGCCCTGCAACTGGAATGGGGACATGTGGGAGTACCATGATGAAGCTGGGGACACTGAGTACGTCAACTCTGATGAACCTTTTTTGCCAGAAGGAACAGCTTCCCTATCCCCAGTAGTGGCAACATCCCCTCCCCAACCCACACTGCCATCGGCCTTTCCAACTTTCAGGAGATAAACCCTGTGCTGCCTGAGGCAACAGTGATGGCCTCCCGTGAGGTAGTTGCCAGGCAAAATAATGTTGATTCTCCTCAGAAGCCACCCCCAACACCCCCATTTGCTTCTAGACCTATAACTAGACTAAAGTCCTGGTGGGCCCCTAGAGGTGAGGTTGAGAGTGTGACCCATGAGGAGATGTGCCACACTCAAAAAGAACTGTTTGAGTTCTCTATATAAACAGCAATCTGGACAACAGGCATGGGAATGGATATTAAGGGTATGCGATAATGGTGGAAGGAATATAGAGTTGGATCAGGCTGAATTTATTTGGGCCCACTAAGTAGGGACTCTGCATTTAATGTTGCAGCTTGGGGAGTTAAAAAAGGTTCTAATAGTTGATTTACTTGGTTAGCTGAAATATGAGTTAAAAGATGGCCCACTGTGAGTGAGCTGGAAATGCCTGATCTCCCTTGGTTTAATGTAGAGGAAGAGATCCAAAGGCTTAGGGAGATTGGGATGATGGAATGGATTAGTTACTTTAGACCTATTCATCCCAGCTGGGAGGCTCCAGAAGATATACCCTTGACCAGTGCTTTGTGAAATAGATTTGTGAGGGCAGCTCCTGCATCTTTGAAGAGCCCTGTAATTACTCTTCTCTGTATGTCAGATCTAACAGTGGAAACCACAGTCACTCAACTACAAAACTTAAATGCAACAGCAATAATTGAATCCTGAGGTGGCAGGGGCCAAGTGGTAGCACTCAACAGTCAAAGGCAAGCTGGGCGTACCTACTGTAATAGACAGCAGAGGCAAAGCAGCAATCAGAATAGTCTGACACATGTAGAGCTGTGGCATTGGCTAATTAGTCACAGTGTTCCTAGAAGTGAAATTGATAGGAAGCCTACTGCACTCCTACTTAATTTATACAAGCAGAAAACTTACAGGTCAAATGGACAAAAGAATAATTTGAATTATAAAACCAGAGAATCACAGCCCTGCCCCTCAATCAGTTTCTAGACTTGAGCCAGTTTACAGACCCAGAAGCCCTTGAATAAACGGGAATTGGGTCCCCTGGAAGGAGGACCCTACTACATTACTGACAATTTGTGCAGTGAATCTTTCTCCCATCTTTCCCTAAGGAGACCTCTGGCCTTGTACCAACGTAACTGTTCATTGGAGAAAGAAATGATCAGACATTTCGGGGCTGGCTCTGAGCTGATGTTAATTCCAGGAAATCCAAAATGTCATGGTAGTCCTCCAGTTAAAGTAGGGGCTTATGGAGGTCAGGTAATTGATGGAGCTTTAGCTCAGTTCTGACTTACAGTGGGTCCAGTGGGTCTCTGTTCTCATTCTGTGGTAATTTCCCCAGTGCCAGAATGCATAATTTGCATAGACATACTTAGCAGCTGGCAGAACTGCCACACTGGCTCCCTGACGGGTTAGGTGAGAGCTACTGTGGTAGGAAAGGTCAAATTAAAGCCATTAAGGTTGCCTGTACCTAGAAAAATAGTAAATGAAAAACAATATCGCATCCCTGGAGGGACTGCGGAGATTAGTGCCCATCAAGGGCTTGAAAGACACAGGGGTGGTGATTCCCACCACATCACTGTTCAACTCTCCCATTTGGCCTGTGCAGAAGATGAATGGATCTTGGAGGATCCATTCACCCAAGTGGATTATTATAAGCTTAACCAAGTGGTGACTCCAATTGCAGCTGCTGTACTAGACGTGGTTGATTGCTTGAGCAAATTAACACACCTCCTGGTACCTGGTATGCAGCCATTGACTTGGCAAATGCCTTTTTCTCCATTCCTGTCCATAAGGCCCACCAGAAGCAATCTGCCTTCATCTGGCAAGGCCAACAATACACCTTCACTGTCCTACTTCAGGGGTATATCAACTCTCTAGCTTTGTGTCATAATTTTATTCGGAGAGACCTTGGTTGCTTTTTGCTTCTGCAAGATATCACACTGATCTATTACATTGATGACATTATGCTGATTGGATCCAGTGAGCAAGAAGTAGCAAACACACTGGACTTATTAGTGATACATTTGAGTGGCAGAGGATGGGAAATAAATCTGACTAAAATTCAGGGACCTTCTACCTCAGTAAAATTTCTAGGGGTCCAGTGGTGTGGGGCCTGTTAAGATATTCCTTCTAAGGTGAAGAATATGTTGCTGCATTTGACCCCTCCTACAACCAAGAAAGAGGCACAACACCTAGAAGGCCTATTTAGATTTTGAAGGCAACATTCCTCACTGGGGCGTGTTACTCCACCCATTTATTGAGTGACCTGAAAGGCTGCCTGTTTTGACTGGGATCCAGAACAGGAGAAGGCTCTGCCACAGGTCCAGGCTGCCATGCAAGCTGCTCTGCCACTTGGGCCATATGACCCAGCAGATCCAATGGTGCTTGAGGTGTCAGTGGCAGATAGGGATGCTGTTTGGAGCCTTTGGCAGGCCCCCTATAGGTGAATCATAGCAGAGGCCTCTGGGATTTTGGAGCAAGGCCCTGCCATTTTCTGCAGATAACGACTCTCCTTTTGAGAGACAGCTCTTGGCCTGTTACTGGGCTTTGGTGGAACCTGAACATTTAACTATGGGTCATCAAGTCACCATGCAATCTGTACTGCCTATCATGAACTGGGTGCTTTCTGACCCATCTAGCCATAAAGTGGGTCATGCACAGTAGCATTCTATCACCAAATGGAAGTGGTATATACGTGATCCGGCTTGAGCAGGTCCTGAAGGCACAAGTAAGTTACATGAGGAAGTGGCTCAAATGCCCAAGGTCTCCACTCCTGCCACCCTGCCTTCTCTCCCCCAGCCTGCACCAATGGCCCCATGGGGAGTTCCCTATGATCAGCTGACAGAGGAAGAGAAGATTAGGGCCTGGTTCACAGGTGATTCTGCAGGATATGCAAGCACCGCTCGAAAGTGGACGGCTGCAGTAGTACAGCCCCTTTCTAGGACATCCCTGAAGGATAGCGGTGAAGGGAAATCTTCCCAGTGGGCAGAACTTTAAGCAGTGCTCCTGGCTGTGCACTTTGCAAGGAAGGAGAAATAGCCAGATGTGTGATTATAAACTGATTCATGGGTTGTAGCCAATGGTTTGGCTGGATGGTCAGGGACTTGAAAGAAGCATGATTGGAAAATTGGTGACACAGAAATTTGGGGAAGAGGTATGTGACTGGACCTCTCTGAGTGGTCAAAAACTGTGAAGATATTTGTATCCCATGTGAGTGCTCACCAATGGGTGACCTCAGCAGAGGAATATTTTAACAATCAAGTCGATAGGATGACCTGTACTGTGAATACCACTCAGCCTCTTTCCCCAGCCACCCTTGTCATCGCACAATGGGCCCATGAACAAAGTGACCATGGTAGCAGGGGTGGAAGTTATGCCTGGGCTCAGCAACATGGACTTCCACTTACCAAGGCTGACCTGGCTATGGCCACTGCTGAGTGCCCAATTTGCCAGCAGCAGAGACCAACACTGAACCCTTGATACGGCACCATTCTTTGGGGTGATCAGCTACCTGGTGGCAGGTTGATTATATTGGACCTCTCCCATCATGGAAAGGACAGAGGTTTGTCCTCACTGGAATAGACGCTTACTCCAGATATGGGTTTGCCTATCCAGCACACAATGCTTCTGCCAAAACTACCATTAGTGGACTCACAGAATGCCTTATCCACCATCATGGTATCCACACAGCATTGCCTCTGACCAAGGCACTCATTTTACAGCTAAAGAAGGGCAGCAGTAGGCAGGAATTCACTGGTGTTATCATGTTCCCCATTATCCTGAAGTAGCTGGATTGATAGAACAGTGGAATGGCCTTTTGGAGTCACAATTACAACACCAACTAGGTGACAAAACTTTGCAGGGCTGGGCTAAAGTTTTCCAGAAGGCCATGTATGCTCTGAATCAGTGTCCAATATATGGTACTGTTTCTCCCATAGCCAGGATTCATGGGTCCAGGAATCAAGGGGTAGAAGTGAAAGTGGCACCACTCACCGTTACCCCTAGTGATCCACTAGCAAAATTTGGCTTCCTTTTTCCGCGACATTACGTTCTGCTAGCCTAGAGGTCTTAGTTCCAGAAGGAGGAACACTGCCACCAGGAGACACAACAATGATTCCATTAAACTGGAAGTTAAGATTGCCACCTGGACACTTTGGGCTCCTCTTACCTTTAAGTCAACAGGCTAAGAAGGGAGTTACAGTGTTGGTTGGAGTGATTGACCCAACTATCAAGTTTAAATCAGTCTACTACTCCACGACAGAGGTAAGGAAGGGCATGCATGGAATACAGGAGATCCATTAGGGCATCTCTTAATATTACCATGTCTTGTGATTAAGGTCAATGGGAAACTACAACAACCCAATCCAGGCAGGACTACAAATGGTCCGGACCCCTTAAGAATGAAGGTTTGGGTCATTCCACCAGGAAAAACACCACGAGCTGCTGAGGTGCTTGCTGAAGGCAAAGGGAATACAGAATGGGTAGTAGAGGAAGGTAGTCATCAATACCAGCTACGACCACGTGACTAGCTGCAGAAATGAGGACTGTAACTGTCATGAGTATTTCCTCCTTCTTTTGTTAAAAACATGTTTGTGCATATATACCTTTGCACTAAGAAAATATCTTCATTTTATTTCATTTTCCTTTATCATGTGATGTAAGATTTATTGACTTCATATCAGCATTTAAGTATTGATAACTTTATATAATAGTATTTGGATTGGGATTGGTGCATTTCTGGATGTATGAAGGATAGTTGTATCATGTTAGGCATAATTATTACCTTATTATTGTCTTTATTGGAAGATTATGATCTCAGGAGATATATATGGGTTCAAGTTAACAAGGGGTGGACTTGTGATGGTTAATACTGTCAACTTGATTGAATTGAAGGATGCAAAATATTGATCCTGGGTGTGTCTGTGAGGGTGTTGCCAAAGGAGATTAACATTTGAGTCAGTGGGCTTGGGAAGGCAGACCCACCCTTAATCTGGTGGGTACAATCTAATCAGCTGCCAGCAAATATAAAGCAGGCAGAAAAACTTGAAGAGGTGAGATTGGCCTACCCTTCCAGCCTACATCTTTCTCCTGTGCTGGATGCTTCCTGACCTCAAACATCAGGCTCCAAGTTCCTCAGTTTTGAGACTTGGACTGCTCTTCTTGCTCCTCAAGCTTGCAGACAGCCTATTTTGGGACCCTGTGATTGTGTAAGTTAAAACTTAATAAATTCATATATATGCATATATGTTCTATTAGAGAGCCCTGACTAAAACAGTGGCATACCCAAATATTTCACTTGGAGGAATGATGAATAAAGGGATGATAAATATAGAGTCTGAGCTGGCACTGGCACCAGGGAACATTAACGAAGTGTGGACTCTCAGAGGTCAGGTGGTAAATGGAGTCCTAACCTAAGTGAATTTTATACTGTGTCCCATGAGTCCAAGGACCCAGCCCATGTCTCTTCCCCAGATCCTGAGTACATAATTAGTATAGATATCTTAGCAGCTGCAGAACCTTATATTGGCTTCATGACTTGTGGAATAAGACTAATTATGGACTGGGAGAGGCAGGAAAGGGCAGAAGGAAGCCCCTGAAATTGCCCTCCAAATGAAAATAGTAAATTAGAAGCAATCTCACACCCTAGCGTGAGTTACAAAAGTTAGTGCCACTCTCAATGTCTTGAGGCATTCCACTCTGGAAGGAGCAGAGATTTGCTCTTAGCAGAAATAAAACCTACTCTACATGTGTTTGCCTTCCCTACCCACTATCAGGGGCTTTTAGAATTCCTGATTTACCTCCACACCATTGCCTTTGATGAAAGGACACATTTTCCAGCAAAGAATGTGTGTCAGTGGGAAGGGTATGTGACTGTAAGATCCGTGCATCCTACCGTAAACCACCTCACCTAGAAACAACAGATCTGATAGAATGTTTGAACAGACTATTAAAACATTCAGATAAGATGTCGATCCAGAGACTAAACCCTCTAGGTTGGAGAGCTCTCTTGGATGCACTGAACGAACCACAGATACACGGTGCTGCATCTACCATCACTAAAATACACAGTGTGATGGTTAATGTTGAATGTAAACTTGATTGGATTGAAGGAAGCAAAGTATTGTTCCTGGGTGTGTCTGTGAAAGTGTTGCTAAAGGAGATTAACATTTGAGTCAGAGGACTGGGAGAGGCAGACCTACCCTCAATCTGGGTGGGCACCATCTAATCAGTTGCCAGCATGGCTAGAATAAAAGCAGGCAGAGGAACATGGAAAGACTAGACTAGTTGAGTCTTCTGGCCTCCATCTTTCTCCCATGCTGGATGCTTCCTGCCCTCGAACATCAGACTCCAAGTTTTTCAGCTTTTGGACTTTTGGACCTACACCAGAGGTTTGCCAGGGACTCTCGAACCTTTGACCACAGACTGAAGGCTGCACTGTCAGGTTCCTCACTTTTGAGGTTTTGGGATTCAGACTGGCTTCCTTGCTCCTCAGCTGGCCTATTGTGGGACTTTACCTGTGATCATGTGAGTCAATACTCCTTTATAAACTCACATATATAT
>NW_012104288.1:1644702-1645552 GCF_000951045.1 Mandrillus leucophaeus
GATTCCATTAAACTGGAAGTTAAGATTGCCACCTGGACACTTTGGGCTCCTCTTACCTTTAAGTCAACAGGCTAAGAAGGGAGTTACAGTGTTGGTTGGAGTGATTGACCCAACTATCAAGTTTAAATCAGTCTACTACTCCACGACAGAGGTAAGGAAGGGCATGCATGGAATACAGGAGATCCATTAGGGCATCTCTTAATATTACCATGTCTTGTGATTAAGGTCAATGGGAAACTACAACAACCCAATCCAGGCAGGACTACAAATGGTCCGGACCCCTTAAGAATGAAGGTTTGGGTCATTCCACCAGGAAAAACACCACGAGCTGCTGAGGTGCTTGCTGAAGGCAAAGGGAATACAGAATGGGTAGTAGAGGAAGGTAGTCATCAATACCAGCTACGACCACGTGACTAGCTGCAGAAATGAGGACTGTAACTGTCATGAGTATTTCCTCCTTCTTTTGTTAAAAACATGTTTGTGCATATATACCTTTGCACTAAGAAAATATCTTCATTTTATTTCATTTTCCTTTATCATGTGATGTAAGATTTATTGACTTCATATCAGCATTTAAGTATTGATAACTTTATATAATAGTATTTGGATTGGGATTGGTGCATTTCTGGATGTATGAAGGATAGTTGTATCATGTTAGGCATAATTATTACCTTATTATTGTCTTTATTGGAAGATTATGATCTCAGGAGATATATATGGGTTCAAGTTAACAAGGGGTGGACTTGTGATGGTTAATACTGTCAACTTGATTGAATTGAAGGATGCAAAATATTGATCCTGGGTGTGTCTGTGAGGGTGTTGCCAAAGGAGATTAACATTTGAGTCAGTG
>NW_012104288.1:1650457-1699121 GCF_000951045.1 Mandrillus leucophaeus
TATATATATATATATAAAGGGAAGTTTATTAATATCTCCTATTAGTTCTCCTCTAGAGAACCCTGACTAATACACACAGGCTTAGGGATGAAGAGATGGAAGTAAAATTGGCCCTTCTCACCACTGCTCCCAGTAATTCACTTAATATTTGTGCTTCCCAGTCCTACAACTTAGGTTCTGCTGGACTAGAGGTCCTCGTTGCCAGTGGGGCTACCCTCCCACTGGGGAACCTGATAAGGATTCCAGTGAATTGAAAGTCACAACTGCCACCTGATCACTCTGGGCTCTTCATGCTTGAGGACCAGCAGCCAAAGGAAGGACTCATGCTGGTAGGGGGAATCTTCCTTGATCATCAGGAGGAACTAGGGTTGCTGCTCCCTAATAGGGGCAGGGAGGAGCACGCCTTGAACTTGGGAAATTCACTGAGGTATCTCTTGGTGTCTTTATTACTAATGATAATGGTGAACCAGAAATTGCAGCAGTCATGGTCTCACAAGGGCATGGTAAGCAGGAAGTGAGACCTGCAGGGATAAGTGTCTTGGTTACTGTATCATGCAAGCAATCTAAAGCAGCAAAAGTGATGGCCAAGGGTAGTGGAAATCTAAAATGGGTGGAGGAGCAAGATGATAAATATCAATTATAGCCTGGGGACCAGCTTGGAGCTGTAGGTACCATGGCTTCTTCTGCTAATTTTCTGATAGTATCTTAATGAGATTGTGGCCATCCATGATCTTGAAGACATGGCAGTAGAATTAATGGGCTTAAAGTAGGGCTCAAGCCTTTGTTTATGAGGGGAATACAACAGTCAGGATGTCTGAAATTTCTTTCAAGTATATCCACAGAATGTACTTTGGGAAATGCTATTTTTTACTGGAATTTTAGATGATGTTGTTTCATTAAAAGATGTATCTTTAAGCTAACTATAAGCAGACACTTTTATTTTTATTGTCAGAATTTTCAAAAGTAGAAGAGAGGAGAGAATAAAGAGAAAATTTTTGAAAATAGCAAAAATTCACTGTCAAAATTATTGTCCTACTGTGAACACTCAGTAAACTTGAATAACTGCATCAGTATATCTAGAAGCCACATCACTGGCAAAATATTAGTGTCCACATTTTGAAAACAAACTCACTCTGGCCTAGTAGAATATTATCATTTAGAACCTAGTGTTTTCTTAAAAAGTGTTGCTATATTTTTAGTCATTACAGGGATTACTCTACAGTGATGGGACCACTTAGCTGAAAAGCCTACCTTTCTCCAGTGAATTCTAACAGTTGAAGAGATCACCATGACTAACGGGATTGCAAGGATGTCTATCTTTCACTTAAGACTTCCATGTCTCAGAATAATGTAACTGGTTTGTAAATACAAGCTTGCTTCATAAATGTAGATTGAAAAGATATGTGCATTTGTCCAAGTATAGAGCCAAAGACTTCTGAAAAGGGGGAAATAAAAGAAAAAGGACAGCGCAGTCTCTCTTTCTCTCTCGACTTAAAAAAACTCCATAGCAACAATATATGTATGACTGTCACTAGTCTTCATATTTCTCTGACTCAGAGCTTAGTGGTTTAGTAATTGTGAGTTGCTTTCAGAACATTACTTCTTCATTTGGCTTTTCTGGCATCAAACTGCATGACATGCATCCATAAATATATTAATCTATCTGTGTCATTTTTCAGTTTTGCTTTCTTCCTAGATATTAACTCCCTAATTTTTTCCTACTCCTTGCTCATAATAAATTCCAGAGCAGTGCAATATATTACATCTTCCACACAACTTAGAATTCACTGTTTCATATCTGTCATTTGAAGATAATCAGGATCTTTCACTACAAAATGACTAAACAGTGTATCCTGAAACAAGTAAATGATAGATTTCTTCTCAAGCTGCAAAGAGAAAAGTGTTGAAAACTCAACATTTAAAACAGTGCCTGAAAAGGAATAGTAATTAACTGTCCATGCACAGATAATAGTTGGCTCATCCTACCTAATTTGCTCTGAACTCAGTAATATTCTTAAAACCACTATTATGTTGGTCCATTACTTGGTCCAGTTTCATTTTACCCAGCCAATAGTAATAATGATGATGACGATAGCAGCTAGAGTTTATTGAATATTTATCATGTGTCATGCCTGGGACCAAGTACTTTGCACATATATCTGCAATCAGCCACTTCTCTCCATCCCCACACCTCAGTCCAAGCCACCACTGTCTATAGCTCTGACTACTGGAGTAACTTCCTAATTAGTTCCCCTGCTTTCATTCTTTGCTTTTTTTTTTTTTTTTTTTTTTTTTTTTTTTTTTTTTTTTTTCTTTTTGAGACAGGGTCTCATGCTGCTGCCCAGGCTAAACTGCAGTGGTTCAATCACAGCTTACTGCAGCCTTGACCTCCCCAGGCCCAGGTGATCCTCCCACTTTAACCTTCGGAGTAGCTGGGAATATAGGCACGAGCCACCACACCCGGCTAATTTTTGTATTGTTTGTAGCAATGGGGTCTCACCCTGTTGCCCAGGCTGATCTCAAACTCCTGGACTCAAGCAATCCACCCACCTCAGCCTTCCAAAGTGCTGGAATTACAGGCATGAGCCACCTCACACCTGGCCCTCATTCTTCACTCTTTACAATTCATGCCCACACAACATGAATCTGCAATGATCTTTTATAAAGTATTTTACAGCACATCCCTCTCCTGCTTTAAATGCTTTTAAAGGCCTCTCACTATACTTAAAACCCATTCCAAACGTACTTACTTACCATGACTTTCAAAGCCACACCTGCCCACCCACACTGGCATTCCTCAGACACATGAAATTCATCACCACCATGGCTGTGGCACTACCTTCCTCCTCTGCCCTGATCTTCAGATCCAAAATGTTACTGCAAAGGGGCACTCCATGATGACCCAGTCTAACCTAGTCCCCAGTCACTTTCGATGACATCATTTCTATTTGAATGCTCTATGTACCACTCATCAGCATCTGATACTGTATTCTGTTTTTCTATTTGTTCGTTGTCTGACTCCTTCCCCTAGGGTATTTGTTCTGTGAGAATAGAGACCCGTCTGTCCTAGCCACCATTAGCCCAGTACCTAGTGCATAACAGGCCTTCCATAAATATGTGCTGAGTGAATAAATGAATGTATGAACAACATTCTAAGCTAAGAACATTATACCAAGAGGTGAGGAACATTATATTTAGATGTGAAGAAAACAAGCCTTAGAAAGACTAGGCAGGCTGTGAAAGTACAAAGCTTCTATGTATAAAAGCAGGACTTTACATTCTACTTTTGGACAGGCAAGTTGATAGTAGGGCATAGGTGGGGCAGGACAGGTGAGCAAGCCATTGATCTGTATTGTAAACGGAGAAAAAAGTTGACTTATACCCTCTAGAGTCCTCTCTGGCAAAGAAAACATCATCAGGCACAGAAATGGCGCTGATGCCTAAAGGGGAAGGAAACATCCCCATGGTGGGGCGTCTTCAGTGCTTTTTACCTAGTGACAGTGTCAAATGGGTCTCTCATCTTAAGAAAGGCTGACCCATAGTTAAAAAGCCTCTGGAGCAATGATCCTTCTTCTCTGAGGAATCAGACAATCTTGAAAATCTGAGTAAAATTAAGCACTCTTTCTCCAGGGCTGTGGGGAAAAAAAGCCATTTTATGTAGAGTTTCAGAAGATCTCAAATCCAAAATGTAGTTCTGATACAGAAAGTTTTCTTTTGTTTCACTGCAACATTAGAAGGTGATTTTTGGCCCACTCTTCTGGGCAGAACAAGCAGACACCCCCTGCTCCCTGAAGGGGATTGAGCAACGGTAATGTCCTAAAGGCTGAGCCTTCCCTAACCTTAAAGATAAGGAAGCCAGCTCTCATACCCGCTAACTTGGGCTCAGGTTTAAAGGATAATCCAGGCCCTAACTGATGAATTCTTCATTCTTTTATTCAACAAATATTTGTGAGCATCTACCATGTAATAGGCGCTGTACTGGGTTCAGAGGCTATGCGAGAGCAAGGTGTGGCCCTTGCTTTCAGGGAACTCACATACCCATAGGGAAGGCAGATACACAAAAAAGCAATTTCACTGCAGAGCACCAGGGAACTACCAGCTACCCTCATTGCAGGAGACAGTGAGTGAGTGTCATTTAATCAGCAGTAGAGTAAGAGAAATCCAAATCATCAGCCTTCGTCTGACCAAAGAATTTCTAGGTAAGGTCCATAAAACACATTTTCAGCTATACTTTTTAGATTTTTGTTATATGACATGCCTGACTTAGTCTGATTATACAGACCATCTGGAACCTGCACTGCCGTTGGACTCAAAGGCCGACTTCTGAAGAAGTGGGAATCAGGCTTGATGAAACTGCCTGGAACATTTTGATCTTATCTATTTTTGAGCTGCGGAAGTTACATTTTACTAAAAACTGAGAGGCACCTGGGAGTTTGGGAAAGGAGAATCTTTTTTTAGCTAAGAGCACTTTTATTCCAATGTTTATGGTATAAATGTATAAACAGTTTATACTGTTCAGCCACATTCCTGCTGTTTAGTCTCCATAAATTTGGAAAGGGTAGCATGAACTAAAGAATAAAATGTTGTGAAGATACATAGGAAAGCCTCCTAAACCAAGGTTTAAGGGACCAGAAAAACCCACTTGAAGGATAAACAGGAGTTGGCCAGATTTTTTTAGCAGAAAGTGGTAGTGATACAGGTTGTATCCGGGCAGAGAAGAGCATGTACAAAGGCACAGAGTCAAGAAAATATTCCAGATACTGCAGTCCACCTCTGCATTGGTGCAATAGTCTTTCATCTGGGCAATAACATTGGTTGAGCTTCTAAATTTCCAAATAGCTCATCTAGTACCCAGTAGATACATCTTCTGTCTTACCTTCATCTGCACCATAAACAAATGTCGTAAAATCTCATTAGAGTATAGCCTCAAATTGTCTTCTTATTTTAAGACTAAAGTAGAGAAATAAAATCTTCTCATGATAAAAGATTAAAAAATGCTCTGAGGGAGGATGAGCTTCCTTGACTGTCTAATAGGTTATGGATTCAGGGTGTTTATGTTCAAATACTTAACGTTTACTCATTAAGAGCTTAGCATCATTCTTCTGTTGACATCAGGCCAACCACCATTTTAAACACTGCTCTTGTAGAATTTGCAGCAAATTCAGTTGCCACACTTTCCAGCCAGTTCTAGCTCTTAAGTAATCCAATAGCAAGCTATGAGGAAGTCACCTCACTTATTCTCTGCCAATAACAGTAGTTGCTATGATTGTCTAAGCACATTTCTTATGCCAGAAATTATATCTCACTTAATCCTTACAATAACTCTGTGCCATGGGAATCATTTTGCCTATGGTGCAGGTGAGAAAACTGAAGCTCAAAGACATCAAATAACTTACCCAAGGTCACACAGCTGGACAGTGGCAGGATTTGGCATCTATTCTCTTAATTACTGTTCTATAAGACTTCCAGTAATGTGTTCTCGTTACATGTTTACACTGACCCTCACGGATCACCAAAAAAAGAAAGTTTCAGAACATTATTACTAGGTGTTCCCTTTACTGGAATAACTTAAGAAAAGAGATCTCACTTATATACACATTTTGAAAAGTCAAACTCATAAAAGCTGAGTAGAATGGTGTTTACCTGGTCCAGTGGTTTGGTGGCAGGGATGAGTTGTGAGATCTTGGTCAAAAGACACAAAATTTCAGCTAGACAAGAGGAAAAAAAATCAAGAGATCTATTGTACAACATGGTGACTATAGTTCATAATAATACATTGCATACTTGCAAGTCACTGGGAGTAGATATTAACTGTTCTCATCACAAAAAATGTTAATTAGCTCAATGTAGCCATTCTACAATGTGTATAAATTTCAAACCATCATACTATACACCATAAATATATATAATTTTATATGACCATTTAAAAAATAAATTTTAAAATATATGAAAAATATTTTGAAAGCAAAAAGAACACTGCAAGTTCAAAATTAAATTGTGCGACTAGGTTACAGTGATCCTTGTCATTGATTGTGGATTTCAATAAGTCCATGTGTGAAAACCATTCTTATTCCTTTTAGAAAATAAGACTGTGTTACAAACAAAGGCTCATTCATTAAAACTGCTGGCATCTAGTTTCAAAAGAGAAACTTACTTCTTTGTAACTTAGGAATGCACAATACAGAAGAAGCACTGGCCTTGGACTCCTCTGGATGAACCTTCTTTTCCACCCTAATCTCCCCACACCTGTGCTATTCCCTGTTCACCTGGTCCTGGTCCTCAGCAACTTTTATGCTGTCTGGGGGCCTTTGGCTGAGGTGCTCTGTCATCTCACTCACTGTTTGCCTTCTAGATCCCTTCCACCCTAAAGGACCCACCTTGAAAATCACCTCTTCAGTCAAACATTCCTTATGGCCTCAACTCATGATGATTGTTCCCTCCTCTGACTTCCTAAAATACTAATTATTTGTGACAGTGGTTTCCATCTTACTGTATTGTGTGTAAGTCATGTCCTTTGTCTTCCATGGCACTGTCAGGGCCTTGAAGACAGAATCCAGGTACTTACTCCTTTGCATTCACAGCTCTGTTATTTGACACAGGACTGGTCACATCGTAATTTCTCAATAAGTACTTCTTGCTTTAAATTGAACATTTATTTCCCTTGACACCTTCCTTGGATCATAATAAGCTCTTTAAGGCTAGGAATGGGTCTCCTTTATGTTTACTAATGCTTTACACTACAGAGATTCAATGAGTGTCCAACAAAAGTTAGATCACAAACTTACAGTGGAGGCTCAACCTAGCTTCTTAACATAAAGATTTCCATTTTATGTTCAAATTAATTACTTTTAATTAAAACAACAACAATGATAATTTGTATACACTGCAAAATGAATGGAAGAAATTATACCAAACTATGAATAATCATTCTCTCTTGTGGCAGAATTGTGGGCAATTTGTTTATTTTTGTTTGTTTTTCTATATTTTTATATAGCTATACTTTAAATTTTTTTTACAATAACTAGGCACTACTTATAATTGGAATAAATTACAATAAAATATTTAAAAACCTAAGTCAACTAAAAAGATTTCAAAAACTTAAAAAGATTCCGTTGCCCTCCCGATGTCATTGCCTTTTGTTTGGGGAAGTTCAACTTCACAGGGCTCTTCATTCAGTTCAACTACTAATGATGCACAACGATTTTCTCTTGAGTACTTTACACATCCCTTTACTGTCCTTTCTCCTTGGTGACTAGTATCCAGCACCTCTTGAATTCCTTCAAATTCTACTGTGCTAGAGAAAGGAAAGTCAACTGAATCAAATGTGTCACTTTCAAATTGGACAATTTTGCAAATAGATTACTGATGCAGAGCTGAATATATCAAACATATCGAATGACACTTTTGTCCAAGGCAACGGGCTTTCCAAGTTGATGAATGCAGCAACTAAAGTTGACACTAAAATGAGTTGGATAATTTTAAAAGCAAAACAAAGATTAAAATAAGAGATGTGGGTGTCCACAAAATATCAAGAACAAATAAGTTTGCAGTGTTTGTTATTGTCGGGGTAAGCTTGCTGTCGTTGTTACTGTTGTGGTTACTGTTTATCATTAACAATGATGAATAACATTATTTAACTTTTCTTGCAAAGTGCTTTTCTATCTCTTTTGGTAAGTGTAATTTCTATTATGAGAGGAGAAAAGTCAGGGCTAATGTATGTCACCACAGGCTATAAAGTACTCTTCTAATATTCATTATATTTGTAACTTAAATGTCCTGCTTCACCAACTAAATCACAAAATAAGGTCATATTTCTTTGCATATCCTAGCCATAGCACCTTTAGGCTCCCAAATTCCCACAAGGAAAGGAAGTCAAAACTTCTGTAGGTTTTCTCCAACCCAAGTAATTTCTGGGACTCTGGATCAGTCTACTACATGTTCTGCAAATCAATCCTGGTATTTAACGTGACCCTTTTACCCACTCTGGCTTCCTAATCCTGGCATACTGGACCTCTATGCCTCATGGTCCCATCTCGGAACTTACTCCTGTGGGCTGCTCATGTTGTGCAGATTTCATCCAAACATGGACTCTGATTGCTCCCTGATTTTCTTAAAAACACAGTTAAGTCAGTGGTGTTGGCCAAAGATAAAGTGAAAGTCTAGCATTTAGAGAGCTCAGCGCTAAAAATGAGTTACTCTTCCTCTGCTGATGGCCCTCTTAGAGTTCCCAAACCCTACAGCCAACTTTAGAGTCCCTACCTTGCTCTCAAATAACTCCACATAACAACACGATCGATTAATCTTGTACTTTTCTTTCCACTACCATTGATCAGATTTGCTTGACCACTTAATCCCATAGTTTATCAGATCCTAAATCCTCTGGTCCAGATAGTGAAAACGGCTGTTTCCTTCCCCAAATTCAAGACCCACGTTTTTGCCCAAGCATGACTGAGAGCAGAAACAGCCAGGACCTTCAGAGGAATCACTTACATCACTCACAGGTTGAAATTCAACTTCCATGGCATAAACAGGGCTATTACAATACAAACAATGCATCTCCCAAAGTCTAGGTTGTTCATTCTAATTAACTCTTATGGCAGACAAAATTCTATAATTGATAGTTTCATTTCCTATTCCTGGGCACGCAAGAAGATAGCATTTCCCAGACTTCCTTGCAGTCAGGTCAGCACTATTTCTTCAGCCTGTTTGATGGCTTAAAAGTGTGGTCTTCTTTGCTGAAATAGTAAACCAACCTTGTGCAGTCCTCCAGTCTTTTCCTCTGCCACAGTGACCAGAGAAATTACATTTTCCAAATGTAAATGGTCTGGATGCTGAAGTCACTTTCTGTGAGGGAGCCACCCTAGAGAGCTAAAATCTCCTTGGATGTGACAGGGGCTAAAAATAAAAATTCACTGAGTCTTACTATTTAATAGTAAGACTATTAAATAGTTTTACTATTTAATAGTGTGCTGGATTTGAAGACATGGGGTGCAAAGACAGACATGCATTCTGCCCTCGTGATCTTAAGAATGTTGTTGGATGCAAGGAGTTTGCAATTTATCTTAAGAACAACAGTGAGAGCTTGAAAGATTTTAAGCAAATATGTTTAATTAGTTGGGTTCTCCAGAGAAAGCCTATGGTGTAGTTCAAAGATATGAGAACCTGAAAGCCAATGGTGTAGATTTCAGTCTGAGTCTATAGGCCTAAGAAGCAGGAGGGCCAAGTGTGGGAGATCAGGGTTCTACTCAAACAGTCAAGCAGAAAGAGAGAGAGAGAGAAAGTGAACTCTCCCTTCTTCTATACTTTCATTCCCTTCAGACCCTCAAGGGATTGGATGATGCCCACCCACTTTGAGGAGGGAAATCCGCTTTACTCAATCTACTGATTCAAATGCTAGTCTCTTCCAGAAACATCTTCACAGACACACCCCAAAATAAAGTTTAACTAGATATGTGGACATCATGTTGAGAGGTGAAGCCGTCTGGTCTTCTGGGTCGGGTGGGGACTTGGAGAACTTTTCTGCCTAGCTAAATGATTGTAAATACACCAATCAGTGCTCCACGTCTAGTTAAAGGTTTGTAAACGCACCAATTAGCACTCTGTAAAAATGCACCAATCAGCGCTCTGTGTCTAGCTAAAGATTTGTAAATGCACCAATCAGCACTCTGTAAAAACGGACCAATCAGCACTCTGTAAAATGGACCAGTCAGCACTCTGTAAAATGGACCAATCAGCAGGACATGGGCAGGGCTAAATAAGGGAATAAAAGCTGGCCACCCAAGCCAGCAGCAGCAACCAGCTGAGGTGACTTTCCACGCTGTGGATGCTATGTTCTTTCGCTCTTCACAATAAATCTTGCTGGTACTGACTCTTTGGGTCCACACTACCTTTTTGAGCTGTAACACTCACTGTGAAGGTCTGTGGCTTAACTCCTGAAGTCAGCCAGATGATGAACCCCCTGGGAGGAAGAAACAACTCTGGACATGCCATCTTTAAGAATTGAAACACTCACTAAGAAGGTCTGTGGCTTCACTCCTGAAGTCAGCAAGACCACAAACCCACCAGAAGGAAGAAACTCCAGACACATCTGAACATCAGAGGAACGAACTTTGGACACACCATCTTTAAGAACTGTAACACTCACCGCGAGGGTCCACGGCTTCATTCTTGAAGTCAGCGAGACCAAGAACCCACTGGAAGGAACCAATTCTGGACACATTGTGATCCAGTTAAGTGGACACATAAAATTGACTCTAACAAATATACCATGATCCAATATTCTTCTTAGAAAGATCTCTGTAAAAGACATGTGAGAAATACATGCAAGAGAGAAAGACTAGAGGTAGTGACCCAGGGCAGAGCTGGTGATTGCCTGTACTGTGGTGGCTGTGAAATGAATGGAGGTCAGTGTTGCTGTGGGAGTGAACAGAAACAGATGGGTGTGATGAGTACTATCCCCACACACAGGAACATTTTAATTTCTGTTAAATATTTTTTGGAAGACTGCTTTATAGAAATTTGTACCCATTTTTACAATTTACAAAAAAGTTTCAAAATTACCAAAAAATAAACAGTCTTTACTCTTAATTGGTGCCCCAGTGCTCTGGCAGCATGTGGCCCCAGCGAGGATGGCATTGTGTGTGCAGTGTCACCTGCCACACACTTCCTTCTTCACAGGGTAGGGAAATCTCTGCCTCTGTCATGAGAAAACCTAAAAACTCAAAATGATGTGAAGAACAGCATGCAGTGCTATCAAGGACTGTGATGATCTTAAAAGAGAAAAAACTATCTTCAATTCTCTTCCTTTCCCCGCTTCTGTTCTATCAAACCCAAAGTCCTTTATCTCTTCTAGCAAACCAACCACAGCTCTCCACCTTAGCCCCTTATCCTTCTCCAAAATATCTATGTAATAAGTTTCCTTTGGCCTCATGGGAGGAGTCAAGACTCAGACCTCAATGCCTGTGATACAGAGGAGGTTCAGGATCCACTTCTCACCTGTAGTTCCTTCACCTTGTCCTCATGGTCTCAGGATAGCTGAGTCTCCCCATCTCCTGCCTCTTATCACACCAGCACACCTCGGTCTTTCTCATTACACAGCAACTGTATTTATGTTTTTGAATAACTTGTTTTTGAAGTTTTACTTTGTTTTCTTTCTCTTTTCTAAATAGTATATAAAATAAGATCATAGAAAGTAAAATGTACCTTTAAAGTTTACTTTGTGATATTTTATTCCTTAATTACTTTTTAATTTTGACATTAAAGATAGAAATTATCTATGGTTTAACAGTAAGGAATTGATTAGGACATTTTTAGAAAAGCACCAAAGTAGAGCAGAACACTAACAAACCACACATTTTCTTCATAACCTCATAGTCAGAGAGGGTGTATATTAGGCCAGAGTTCAGGACAAGCTTAAGACTCATTGTTTCTACTTCCTTATTTGTCCATGCTGCATTTCTGCAGCCCATCTCTGATATCGGCCACAGCTGTGGTGGATGGTCCCCACCGTGGTGGACAGTTCCCATGATGATGGTCAGTTCCCACTCTGGTGGACAGTTCCCACTGTGGTGGTCAGTCCCCAATGTGATGGTCAGTCCCCAGTGTGGTGGTCAGTCCCCAATGTGGTGGACAGTCCCCAGTGTGATGGACAGTCCCCAGTGTGATGGACAGTCCCTAGTGTGGTCGTCAGTCCCCACTGTGGTGGATAGTTCCCACTCTGATGGACAGTTCCCACTTTGACGGACAGTTCCCACTCTGGTGGACAGTCTCCATTGTGGTGGACAGTCGTCATTATGATGGGCAGTCCCCACTCTGGTGTACAGTTCCCTCTCTGGTGGTCAGTCCACACTATGATGGTCAGTCCCCACTGTGATGGTCAGTCCCCACTCTGGTGGACAGTCCCCACTGTGATGGTCAGTCCCCACTGTGGTGGACAGTCCCCACTGTGGTGGTCAGTCCCCACTCTGGTGGACAGTCCCCACTTTGATGGTCAACCTCCACTGTGGTGGTCAGTGCCCACTATGATGCTCAGTCCCCATTATGATGATCAGTCCCCACTGTGGTGGTCAGTCCATACTATAATGGTATGTCCCCAGTGTGGTGTTCAATTCCCCTTGGGGTAGTCTGTCTCCACAATAATGGTCAGTCACCACTGTGGTGGACAGTTCCTGCTATGATGGTCAGTTCCCACTGTGGTAGGCAGGCCCTGCTGTGATGGACGGTGCCTGCTGTGGTGGACAGTCCCTGCTGTGGTGGATGGTTTTCACTGTGGTGAATGGTTTCTGTCAGATACCAGACTCACCTCACCAACACACCATGTGTGTGTCTTTCATCTTTCTGCTTCAGGCCCTTGTGCAATGCCTCAGAACTGTTCAGCCTCACAACCCATGTGAGCCTTGGGTGAATATCTCTAGAGACAGCCTGCAACCCGTAAGAGACAGGAGCTGGTGGATACATTTCTCAGCCACCCATCCCGCAACTGGACAGTTCCAGGAGGTATATGCTTCTCAGAGGCCCCGGGGGGATTGTGTGGGAAATCTCAGTAACGCACACTCATACTGGCTTTTCATCCTTCCCTCTATCACTCCCCCTACTCCCTTGCTGCTGTTTCTGACAACCATTCCTTCACTCAAGTCCTTCACTCAGGTTCTGTTTTTCCAGGGAAACCAAATTAATACGATCAACTTATTTTTAAGAATTAAGGCCACTAACAGAGGAGGTGGTGATTTTAGGAGATATAATTCACAAGATTTAATGAGTGATCGGCTTGGAAGGGGAAAAGGTGTGGGAAAGGAAGAACAAAATGCAATGCCTCATCATCCATATCAATTACCATCCTACAGTATAGGCAGTTCCTAATCACCTATGCTCAGCTATTCTGCACTCCTCATGTATAAAGGCTGACCAGCCCGGGGCAGGGTGCTAAAGAACATAAGACCATTTCCCTTCTAGGCACTGCTAGAGGTCTCTGTACCCTCCATCCTCGCCTTCCCAATTGCCATTGCAGAAATTCAAGGACCATCTTAAAAGTTCTATATCCAGCTCTTCACTTGCTTCCGGGAAGTTCTGGTGATACCAAGGGAAGAGAGAAGGGAAAGGAAAAAGACTGGGGGCAGGGTAGAGAGGAAAGCAAGAGGAGGAAAGAGAAAGAAATGGGGGGGGGGATGGAGAGGATTAGGATGGAGGGGAGAAGGGGAGTAAGCAGCTATGAGAACTTTTGTGCCCCTCAGCACTTCAGATCCTGTCATCCCCTGTACTTTTCTGACCAGTCTCCTCTCCCCTGAAAATGCACAACATGTTTCAAAGATTTTTCCTACCAGTGAAGACAGGAGAATGTCAAGGATCAATAGGCTCCCTCCTGTGCTGGTTCAACTTTTCATTTTCATTTACATACTAGGGTCAAAAACAAAGTCGATGCCAGTATGATTTGATAAGCTAGAACCTACATTGACCTTATGTTGGAGGTAAGGGGAGATTTGAAATAATAAATAATATAGTCAGAATTGGTACCATTGGGTGGGAAAGAAAAAGCCATTTAAAGATAGTCTAGTGACCCATGAAAACATCAAATGTTCCTGAGCACAATAATGCCAGGGGTTACGGTTTTGAAATGGAAAAGGTCAAAGTCATGCCAACAAGAAAAATATGATTTCTTCATATGAGACTAAACTGTATGGACATCAAAAAAATCCATGCTAGGCTTGGCAATTTGAGCTGGATTCTTAGGAAAACTAGTAAGGAAGCTCTTGCTCATGAGAAAGCTAAACTGGAACTGAGGTACCCTCAGTGCAGAGGACAGCAACCAACATCCCAACCCTGAGCAGTTAACGACCAAATGAAGAAGAGATGCCATTTGCATCCATCTAAAGCCTGAGGCTCTCAACTGTGCCACACACAAAGGCGACTGAGGGGGATACCCCTGAAAGCTCTTCTGCTGTGTGGGGTGGGATAAAACTGCGCAGATGGGGTTGATGGGGGCACCAGCCTTGGGAATTCCAAAAAGAAAGCTCTCTGGAAAGGAAGAATGACTTAGGGGAGAGAAACAGCATCCAGAGGCAATTTATGGGCCCTTCCATTATATGGTACAAAAGACAGATTAAGTCACCACCTCTCTTCCTCCCACAATTGTGCTGGGCTTTGGAGATCTGCACTGCTCTTCAAGAAAGGGCCATTCTATGCCTCTGTCACAGCTTGAATTGTGTTGGTCTGGAAAGGCCTGGCAGAGGCTCTGGTGGAGACAGTGCTGGAGGGCATCAGCCCCTCTCGTACATTCCTAGGCCAGATCTCCAGTTCACAGCAGCAGTGTCAGGGCCTCCACTAGCCATTCTAGAGCCTTGGTGCAAACTAAAATGCAGCACCTTGATTTTTATGGACAGCTGAGCCAACAAAAACAGGTGTCTTTATTGGGTAAATAAGGCACCCTCCTTGTTCTACCAGAAACGTGCCAAGGCACACAGCTTGGGGAGCACATTACAGGCTAGATGTTAGCTTCTACTCACTCCCTTTGTCCAGGGCCTTTGTGCAAAGCACAGATAGTACAGCATGGAGGCCCTGAGCAACGGAGGGATCCAGGTTGCCACAGCATCCCCATTCTACACTCGAGCACAAGGGGAGAGAACAAGGGAGCCTGCGGAGGCAGGGAAGGACCAGCCCGCAGCATCACCATTGCTCAGGGCCCTGACTGATGTTCCAGATTGTACTCAAATGGGTGGAAGTGAGCCTCACCTGCCTTTCGGAGAAACAGGCACAAGTACCAGGCACACCACGGGAGAAGGTTAAGAGTGTGTTGGAGAAAATGGAGAGTGGACCCGAGGAGAGGGCAGGACATGTAGAAGAAGTAAGCTCATGAGGGAGGATGGAGCAGGGAGCATAGACGCCTGTGGAAAGGAGTCCCCTATGGGGACCAAGGGGCGGCACATCAGGGTTCACCTTCTCCTCCTCACTCTGCTCTGCTTGTGCCCTTCCCAAAACCTGCTCTCATCTCAGCACAGGAGTGAGGTGGGAAGGAAGGGAGGGGCCTGGGCTACTGTGGAAAAGCAAGTAAAATACCAAGGGGTGGATAAAGACAAAAATGATAGTGTTTAAGTAACAAAATATATATTTTTTCATTTTTAAAGAAATACCAAGAGGTGGGAGCAAAAAGGGAAAGAGCTTCCCAGGGCCCTCAAGCTGGCTGAGACACAGAGCAGTAGGAATGCTCCAGAGCCTGAGTCTGCAGGTCCCCGTCACACTTTTCTCCCTTTTCTCTAGACATGTTGAGCTTAGGTGGACTTTTAGGAATCAGCCTGGAAACAATCACCATTCTAAACACTCTTTCTATTAAAAAAAAAAAAAAAATCACTAACCTAAAAGTTGATTCCTACTATAGTTATAAAAGCTTAGAGGACTGAGTCGAATGTGCACACAGTCTGTGGCATTACCTGGGAAGTTTCAAAAATCAATTTCATGAGTACTCATCAACTTGTCATTTTTCTCTCCTCCATAAAAGTAAACACAAGCCGAAAAGAAGGGCAGTAACTTGAACTAGTAGAGTTCCCTGTAAGGATGAGTTTCCTCTACATATGCAAATTTTAACAATACTGATAAGTCAGAAAATGACTATTCAGGATCTCTCTCTGTCTCTTTTTTTTTGCTTTTCAAAGGGAAATGGGATTCCTTTAGCTATTAACTGAAACATAGCTAAAATATATTTACAAAATTTAATGTTTATAAACAATTTTTCAGGAATATACTTTCTGAGCAAGGTATAAAAGCCAAATGTTCCTGGGAGTAGCTCATCTGGAGAAACATTGATCACTTCCTGAGACAGCACAGAGGGAAGATCGCATCTGACTTCTGTGTTTAGATGACAGAGAACTTTCACTTGACCTTTTTTTTTTTTTTTTTTTTTTTTGACAAGTCTGGGCCAAAATGTGGAGAAGCTCAGTGTGTGAGTCTGGATTACCTGAAGATGAGCATTACTCATAGTGTTGATCTGACAATTTGTACCACACTTGTATATAACAGGATCTGTACAAGGTGACAGATTACAAAGCAAATAAGACCCACCCTCAAGAAACTACCATCTAATCAAAGAGTCAGAACCTCTTTTAAAATAATAATTACAGAACCTCTCAGTAAGATCATTTCTAAAGGTACAAAGTAGACCAGTACTGTATGAGTTATGGTGTTTTGGGCTACAAACAGGAGAAAACCTAACTGAGAATGCCTTAAATGACAAGAAATTTATTATTTTATCTAAAAGAAGTCCAGAGGTCGGCTAGATGAGGTGGTTTATGCCTGTAATCCAAGCGTTTTGTGAGGCTGAGGCAAGAGGATGGCTTGATGCCAGGAATTTTGAGACCAACCAGGGCAACATAGTGAGACCCCCAACTCTACAAGAAATAAAAACAATTAGCTGGGTGCATGCCTGTAGTCCTGGCTACTCAAGAGGCAGAGGTGGGAGGATTGCTTGAGTCAAGGAGTTGGAGGCTGCAGTGAGCTAAGATTGCACCTACAGTCTAGCCTGGGCAACAGAGCGAGACCCTGTCTCAAAAAAAAAAAAAAGAAGAAGAAGAAGAAGAAGAAAAAGAAGCAGCCCAAAGGTAGAAAGATTTTAAGGTAGGCTAATTCAGTGACTCAACAACACACCAAAAATCTAGATTACTGGCTGGGCATGGTTACTCATGCCTGTAATCCCAGCACTTTGGGAGGCCGAGGCAGGCAGATCACGAGGTCAAGAGATCGAGACCATCCTGGCCATCATGGTAAAATCCCCATATCTACTAAAAATACAAAAATTAGCTGGGCGTGGTGGTGTGCACCTATAGTCCCAGCTATTCAGGAGACTGAGGCAGGAGAATCGCTTGAACCCGGGAGGCAGAGGTTGCAGTGAGCTGAGATCATGCCACTGTACTCCAGCCTGGTGACAGAGCAAGACTCCATCTCAAAAATAAAAATAAAAAAATAAAACATTCTAGATTAGTTCTGTTTTTCCACTAGACTATTCTCAAGCATGTTGAATATTATCTTCATGGTCGACTCTAATTGTCACAAGATTGCTGCCACAGCTCCGGGCATCACAGCCTCATGCAGCAGCAGAAAAAGAACAGTTTCTCTTAACAGGCCTTTCTTTTAACAAGAGAGAAAAACTCTTCCAGAGTCCTCCAGCAAACTTCCCCTAAGGTTCATTGGCCAGAATTGTGTCTCAAGCCCATACCTAACTGAATTACTTAGAGGAGGAATTTTGATTCCCTGATAAACTTAAACCAGTGATGAGGCATCACCTCTTAGAACTAAGATAGGATCATTCTTGGGGCACAAAGCTACAGATTTTATCAGGAAGGAAGTAGAAAAGAAAAAGGAGAAGGAGGAGCAAGAAGCAGAAATTAGAATGGCTTTTGGGAAGACACTCAACAAGGTATATACCACAAGTGGCCTAGAGGGTGGAGTAATCATTTCTCCCTGGAGGCATCAAAAAAGCTTCTCAGAATAATGAAAATGAACACTATAGGCTAAGTATCAATGACAAACATAGGCACAACCCTGTGCCTCCACATAAAAGAACCAGTCCAGCTAAATCCAGGCCCTCTTTTTCTTCAAGGCTCAGCGAAGAACTATATCTATGTCTCTTATCTCAAAGAGGCAGCGGGTGCTGTCAATCCCATCTAGGCTAATCCATCATTGACTGAGGTAGCCTTCTGGGGCTCGCAGCAATGGCCCCACCTCAAATTCTTTTACAGAGAGTGGTGTTAAATTGTTTTCTTTTTAACATAGCACTATTAATAATGACCCATAAAGGGTTTTTTTTTAACCTTATACAAAATTCAATACTCTAATTGTTGAAAAACGGCAATAAAGAAGAATAAAAAGGCCAAAAAACTCACAATGATATCAGAGTGAACATTTGGTGATGCTGTCTTTGACCCTTTTTAGAGAAACGTGAGTTCCTAGGGGGGCAAACTAACCCAGGGCTCCCTGAGCCTACTGAGTGCTGAGGAAGAGCCGATCAGAAAAAATAAATAAAATCCACACAAAGTCCTCACGCTGCTCCACTTGAATAGAAAATGGTACAGAGATGAGAATAGAGAAAGCACATGGCAAAGCCTAGTAACCTACCGCCCTACTAAACAGAAAATGCAGAGACTCACCACAGGGCAACTCCATACAGTCACTCTGGATGCCATTTTGCTAATTGTGTTTGCTATGACACCAAGCACCGCTTAGCTGGGCTCCCAGAGTGTCTCCATAATGCAATCACTTGCCAGGAGCGAGAGTGATTTTTATTTGATATCCATACAAAGCAGAAGCAAATGAATTACCATAATGAGAAGCAACATAACGATGTGGAGATGTACAAACTGCCATTGTGTTTAATAACAACAAAGCCTTCCCTTTTAAATTAGATTTGCAGGAAGATTCTTATTGAAGCATCATTGTACTGAAACCAAGTTGTTTGAAAAACATGCACACACACACATACACACACACACACACACACTCCAAAGCATTTCAGCCCTGTGATTACTGGAAAGGTTGTTAGGAGAATTTTTTTTCTTCAATTTTTATTCTCAGTAAAATCAACTTAGTTGTAGCACTACCCAGCTGCAATTTGTGAAGTAAATGGCAAAGCTAAATGTGCCGAAACCCAACATGTTCCCTGAGCAACAAAGGGATTGAAGGCAAATGTTACAGTGTTATTGACAACACTAGTAATGCTTGTATAAGCATCTGCTTCATAAAGGAGAGAAAAACCTACGTTATAAACAAAAGGAGTTTCCAAATGAGCCCTGCCTCCTCAAATTCTGGCTTAGATTTGAATTTTCACTTCGGTTAGAACAAATTTCCTCTTTTTACCTTTTCCCTCCAAAATAAAAAGTTCTCTGATTTACATTCTGAAAACTTCCCCATAACCAACTCCTCCATGTTTTGTTCTCTCTCTTAAATGATTGCCTATATTTTCTGGTATTTACCCTTTATCCACCATTTGATTTTCATCAGTAGATGAAGACACCACTGAATAAACATGCCATTAATTTAAATCTGTTTCCATGATTATCATGAGCAACTTGTCCTCTTCTCAGACTGAGAGTCCACTGTGTGACTAGCATGTGTCTCACCCCCACCCAGTCCCACCCTCATCCTTTCAATACCACCATTTATATCTATTCACAATACAACATCCTGGTTTCACTGACGCACAAACCCAGAGCCAAACTGTGGCCTGCATTAGATTGAACTACACTTGGAAAAAAATCTGAAGTGGAAAATTAATGGAACTAGAAGTCAGGAGCCTTGGACCCTGGGGTCCAGCCCCTCACTATATGTGATGGTGGGACACAAATTTCTTTGTGTATGTCTTAGTTTTCCCAGCTGTAAAATAGGCATAATATCTGCTCCATCCATGGAGGTGTCTTAAGAATCATGTCATAGGGGTGGTCTCAAGAATCAAATCATATTCAAGTGTTTTTTCAACTATTACTATATTCATGAGAGAAAATAAATCTTCTAGTAAACCCAAAATACATCCAGAGACTCATCATTTCTAATGATCTATATTTTGGTTTTTGTCATTTTATCATCCAACAAATATTCATTGAGTTCCTGTTTGATCCAAGGTATAAGCCTCAGTTCTGTTGAAATATATATGTTATGATGTCTGAAGGAGGCTATAAACAAAGAGAGAGAGAAGGAACACCCACAGGGAAAAACAGCTGGAAATAGAGTCCACACCTAAATAACAAATGGGAGGCAAAATAACACAGTGATTTAAGGCCAGGCTTTAATATCATACTTTCCGGGTCTAAATCCTAGTTCAGTCATGCTAGGATGACATGAATAGCGATGTGAACATGAGAAGTTACTTCACCTATTTATGCCTCAGTTTCCTCATCTGTAAAATGGGGATGATAATAACAATATTTACCTAATAAGTTTGTTGTGGGGAGTAAATGTGTTAATATACTTTGTTCTGTCATTCTTATAACAAACAATGCCTGGCACATACATAGGACATACTTAATGTTAGCTGAAAATATAGAAGACACCTTGAGGTACAGTAATCAAGAGGGAAAGAGAGCACTAAAGGTCAAGAATGGCTCAGGATTCCTGATGTAGGATTTGAAGGTTAGAAAGTGGGGGAACTGTAAATGTAACTGTAAGGGTTCTCTAGACAAGGTAGGAGTTTGTCTCTGTGTACCTCTTCATGGCCAAAAACTGGAGTGGGTAAAGAGGGGGGCATATTTCAAAGCTGCCTGCAGATTTTCTGTTTCTCTGGAGACTGAGGTTTGAATTTACCTTTGAAAGCATATTGCCTTTTTTGGAGGGGAAAAAATAAAAACACTTAATGAGCTTTTTGGTCCTACAAAAATATCTGAATAAATTATTACTGAAATTATGAAATTCTTGACAATGAGCAGCTAAGCTGCCTTGCCCAATAATGCTGAGACCATCCAGTCAGGCTTGCATGAAATGCACAGGACTCTACCTATAGACACCTAGAGAGGAAGGGAGCGAGAAAGGGAGGCAGGGACAGAGTGAGAAACTATCGTAGTCAAAAAGCATGGGCACTTGTGCCCCAGGAGAGGCTAGGAACTGAGATTCTGCCCTTCTCTCCTCAACTTCCAGTCCCCGTGCCTTAAAACAGCATGAACATCTCTTGGTGGCCACTGGAATTCTGAAGTGAAAATAAACCTTAGACCCAGGACAGCTACTTCATCTGATGTTCTGCTAAGGAAATGGGAATCTATTCCAGACTTGAAGGGTCAGCAGGTTCAGGTAGGCTTGCTGAGAAAGCTACATCCATCTGCAATGTAGCTCTCCTCCAAGTGGTTTCCAAGGTTAATTTCATGCACAGATTTTGCCTTACACTTAGAACCTAATCCCCAGGAAAGATCTGGCTCCACTGTACAAAAGTTAGTTTTTATTGTAAGTAGAATTTGTCCAAGCATATTACATTTATGGAGGAGAGGGGCCAGGGAGACCAGGCAAGAGAGTAATAGAAGAAGCTTTCCTTGACCCCATCTTTTGGGAGCTTGTGGGCTGTGGCCTGCACTCCAGATAGGGAAGAGATGCTAAACTTCTGTCTTCAAGAGAGGAGGTATCAGGCCCCTACAAAAAGGCTGCAGACTAGGAGCCAAGGAGAGAGACTGGATCAGGATCCTGTAAGAGACCTTGGCCTCTAGGCTCCAGAAAGATTCATACCTAGTATCCAAAGTTAAGAGGGAAGAAGAGGTCTGTATTTTAACTTCTTCTGAGATCCTTTACTTTTCAGTGCAGTATTTGTTTTTAATCATGAGGTATTTTCTAGACTATCTTTTGGGCCAAGCAGATAAGGGGATGAGGAAGGGAATAGACCAGTCATCTAGAAAAACCAAGGTCAACAAGATGAGAGTATCCATTAGGAAGAGAATAGCTGACTGGGTCTGGCCCCAGTGCTATAACCCTTGGTTAGGAAGCTTTACATTAAAAATACTGTACTTTGGTTAACACCTGTCCTTTGCAAACACATGTTAAATGGAAGTCAGTATACATTATCCCTGAGCAGAGGAATGAGGACACCCCTCTCAGGGAAGGCAGGGCTAGGCCCCAAGAAAGGCTGTTCCCAGGGTTTGCTCTTAGCCCCCTATCCTCCCACTCTGCTGGGCAATCTCATCCTTTCATAGCTTCCAGTTCCATCAACACGATGGTGACTCAACTCTCCAGCTTTGAACCTCTCTCCAGAGCTCCATTGCTCTTTTAGTCTCTTGACTTGGAAGTTCCATAAATACCTCAATGCTCCTATTGAATCTGCTGCCTACATCTCTCTCACACCCACTCCACTTCTCTCCACCCCCACTACCCTCTGCTAGCCAGGTCACCATTTCTCTCTACAAGATTACCAATTCAAAATTTTATCTTTTCCAATTATCTTCCAAACAATGGAGGGTTTCTTCATAAAGTAGAAAGTGCATCAGGTCACTGTCCTCTTCAGTACTGTCCCATTTCCTAGAAGGTGAAGTCCAAATGCCTTTAAAGGACCTATGTGAACCTCTGTGACCTGATCTCTCATGCACCTCCACTCTAAGTCCTTGCCATCCTCCTTCTTCTGCTCCCTACACCCCTCTCCACCACACACACATGCATTTCACTCCAATCAAACTGAACTTATCATGTTCATGTTCTCTCTCCCTCCAGCTTTTTACGTATCCTGTTTCTTCTTCCTGGAAGATCCTAGGCAAGGCATCTCTTCACCCGGTTAACTCTCTTCCTCATTCCTCAGATGCCAGCTAAAACATCACTTCCACCAGGAAGCCTTCCAACACCACCCAGAGTCTGCCTTGTCATCGGGCAGCACACATGTGTATCCCCTCACTGCACTGACCACTCATTTTTGTAATGACATTTGATTCCTAGGAAGGAAAAACCAATGACAGACACTAAACAACAGACAGGACTTGATGACAGATGGGATGACTGTGGAAAGAATTGTTGAACCTTCCCATTTCCTATTTTGTTTCCTTTTCCATCCCCCACACTATTTCAGGGAAATCTGTCATTATTGACTAACTCAGATTTCATGTCAATCAAAAGATAAGAACGACTTTATAAGCACTGTTCCTATCGTGCCAGGCAATTGGCAAGAAGCTACAGAGAATGCAGCCTCTACTTGGTTTTTATTGCAGAACAGCACATTCCTGGAGACCATGTCATAAAGTGGATCATTGAAAAGCAAATTACATTTTCCCATAGGAACAATGTTATAATTAGAGGTTGTATTCCTGACAAAGGACTTGGCTTCATGTAAATAGTAGACATGAACAAAAATATTTCACAAAAGCAAAGATTCAGTAACTATAAATCCTTATAATTGTTTAAAATAATAAAATTTTCTCCAAGTATTATAAAGTAGGCAGGATTAGAGGGGCATGCGTTTATTATTGAGGGACTCCAATGTACCATAAAGTGTACATTAAAATACATCTATTGTGTCATAAATTAGAACCTGGAACTAACTTTAATGTAGACATTACACACTTAATTAACAATGGGAAGGCAGTGCAGTACCATGGTTAAAATGCAGCCCTGGGTACCAGGAGATCAAAACTACAGGTTTGCCTTCTAGACTTGTGAGTTCTGTGAGGGCAGAGGCTACACCTGTCCAGGGTAGGGACAGTACCTACACAGAGCACGGCTCAAAATAGTTTCTACAATGAACAGCCCAGGTTTGAGTTACCACTTTGGGCAAGTAAATCACCTTCTCTGGGTCTATGTCTCTTTGTTGGTAGAACAAAGAATAAAACAAAGAAGCTGAACTGTGAAGCCTCTGAGGTCCCTTCCAATTCCAAAATTCTAAGACTGTCATTTTGTTGTCTTGGAATTCAGAAGTTCCTGGATGTGGTTAACTGTCACTTTGGGGAAACTCAGTGAATAAAGTCTCCAGTATTCACATCCTTGTTCAGTCCCCACAAACATTCTGGGCTTTACCATGTGAATGGCTTTGGCTAATGGGACTTTATCAAGCAAGATAAAGTAGAGGCTTAAAAAGTACTTGCACACTAGGGCTTGTTCCCATGGAGCACTCCCTGTCCCGGGTGCCATTCTGTGGGAAGGCCAAGCCTCATGGGAAGGCCAAAGGGAGGACAACCAAGGCATTCTTGTGAACAGCCCCAGCTGAGCTCCCAGCCAACTGTCAGCACCAAGAGAGTCATATGAGTAAGGATTTTAGACGTTGTAAACCAGGTGAGCCTTTAGATGAGAGCAGCCCCAGATGACACCATGTGGAGCAGAAGAACCTCCCAACTGAGCCTAGGCAGCCAATAGATAATGAAAGGTAATAAAATAACTATTTAAAAGCACTACATCTGGGGTGGTTCATTGTGTAGCAATAACTAAATGAAACACTTAAATGACTTAAATGGTTTTCAACTTTTGAAAAGAAATGAACTTTCCAAGGAATACTGATAATGTCTGTTCTTCTCTGTGTTAATTTTCCTATACTAAGAAACATTTAAAATATTTTAATTGTCTTTAAATAGACTCAAAATACTATAGTAGTGTTCAATAAATATTTGTAGTAGATAAAGATGTTTCCTCTTCCTGAAAAATATTTTTCCTCTTTACCTTCTCTTGAGAAAGTAGAGTTGTTCAAATGCATAATCAAATAAAGGTCACAAGGAAATAATATGTGCTATTCAGTCATTCTACTTGACACTTTGTTGACAGCTCTCAGAACATTCCCTCACTACTGATAATCCACAAAAGCAATTATCAAGCAAAGCAAAGACTTTAAAATAAGAGTATAACAGAGTATCTGGTAAGGCAGAATTTTGCTTTTTCCTGATAAAGAAATTGTTGACATTCAGAGGTAGGGAGAAGTAGGCAAATGTGTATGATACTATGGGCCTTCTTAAATAAAAGGGAGGTGTCTTGGTACTTTGGGGCTGCTAAAGCAAAACACCAAAGCCTGTGTGGCTTACGAACAATAGAAATTTATTTCTCACAGTTATGGAGGCTGGGAAGTCCAAGATCAAGGTATTAGCAGATTTGGTATCTGGTGACCACCTATTTCTCACATGGTAAAAGGCAGCAATCTGGGGCCTCTTTTATAAGGGCATGAATCCCATCCATGAGGGTTTTACCCTCATGACTTCATGACCTCATCACCTCCCAAAGGGCCCCACCTCCTAAGACCTTCACTTTGCGGGTTAAAATGTCAACATATTAACGTTAGCAGGAAACATAAACATCTAGACCATAGCAGGATGAGACCCCCAACCTCCCTTTGGGAGATTCAAAGTTATTAAAATCCATCAGGATATACCTGATGAAGGATCTGTGGGAAGCACAATGAGATGACTCAACTAAAATCAACATGGGAATAGAAAGAGACTGAGTCAGGGGCTATCCCCTGTGTGAAGTCAGACAGTCAAAGGAAGAGTGGCTCTGAACACCTATATTGTACTCTGAGAAAGCGACTGGGTAGGCGACTTTTTTTTTTTTCAATCTGTGAAGTTGAACTGCCTGCTCAAATTTGATGTGAAATTCCCCTGACCAGTCATGGATGAGAAGTGGAGAATGATCTTTCCTCAGACCTTGAAGAACTAAGCTAGGAGAGGGACTCCAGTGGAGCGCCAGTCATCAGCCACTTTCCTTAGACACTGCCACACTAAGATCTCAGAAATGATGAGTCAAGGGGCCTTTTGACTACTCTGGTTTCTCTGTGTCTGCATTTTTGTGATGCATTAACCCAAGCAGAAGCAAATTTCCAGTGGCAGTTATAACACGCTCTCACCCCTAGGGTCACATCTGAGCTCTAGATATAAGAGCAAAGATCCAGCCTTGGAAAATCAAGGCTCCTAAAGATTATCATAGAAGGGTGGAGTCAGGGAAGTGGGACATTCTGACGGATGAGGCAGCTTAAGACATTTAATAGGAATCCTAAAAACAGATGTGGTTTTATTGCATATCAAGCAGGTAAAGCAGATTGTGTCCATTTGGGGCACTTCAAAACATCTCTCAGAATATCTAAGATGGGCATAAGACATAGGTGATATTTACTGAATATTTCTATGTGTCAAGAACTGTTCTAGGTTTGTTTTTACATATATCATTCATTTAATTCTCACATATAATTATGAGATACGTATTTTACAGAAAGAAAGCTGAGGCACAAAAAAGTAACATAGCTTTCTCCAGGTTACCAACTACTTAGCAGTGAAGCCAGAATTCAGACCCAACCATGCCCTGAAATACTAATCCATGTTTCCTCTCTCTTGACATCCCAAAGTTTGCTGCATTGCCCCCATTGAATTTTAGAGCAGAGGTCCCCGATGTTTTTGGTACCAGGGACTGGTTTTGTGGAAGACAACTTTTCCACAGACGGGGGAGAAGGGAATGGTTTTGGGATGAAACTGTTTCACCTCACATCATCAGGCATTAGTCTCATAAGGAGCGCGCAACCTAGATCCCTTGCATGCGCAGGTCACAATAGGGTTCAGGCTCCCATGAGAATCAGAATCTCCCCTGATCTGACAAGAGGCAGAGCTCAGGCGGTAATGCTCACTCCCCCACCGCTCACCTCCTGCTCTGTGGCCCAGTTCGTAACAGACCATAGACAGGTATTGGTGAGTGGCCTGGAGGTTCGGGACCCCGGTTTTAAAGGGCATATCACTAAGGAAGCCTCACAAGAAGGTGAGGGAGAACCGTCTATAGCTAATGTTCTTTAACAATTATCTCAGGGACCTGCTTTCTCTGTATCTTCCATTATAATTTAATTAATATACTAAATAATCCTACCAAGTGAGGATAAAGTCTGTTTTTAGCACCAAACCAAGCCAAGGACCATAAACCACCTATCAACACCCTCACTAGAACTTGTCACAATATCACACGGAAGATGAAATCCTTGCTTTTGGTGTGTAGTCCTGCTGTGTAGACAGAGCTCAGAACTCTAGCTTTCCAGTTTCTTCTGGCCTGATTCATTTTGCCTAGCTCTCTGAAAAATAGCTCCTGACATGCTGTGGGCCCTGTATGTATATTGTTATTATCAATTAGTGGCAGTATTTGCTACTGATATAGCACTTCATATCTGTAAGTCCTGTCCTTTGGGTCTTCGTGCATGGCTGGTCTTTACAGCCACAGATATGTTTGCACTGACATCACCTTCCCAGGATTATTCCTATGGGTTAAATGATTTGCTTATGGCAATTGCAGAGAAACGTGTTACAGAATACAAGATGAGCAATAAAGAGGAAAGACAGGAAGGGTATAGCCTAGCTGTTTAGGGTCTGGTGAAAAGCTCAGAGAGCCAAGCAACTTGATTTTACTTGCTTCTATTTACAATCATAAGAGTATTATTATTAATGATGCTGTTTTACATTTTATGGCTCCTTTTCAGCTTGAATGATCCCAAAGGGTTTTGCAAACTACATGTGCATAGTTTCACTGTCTTCACGTGGCCATTGCTCTCTCTTCCCTCTCAAGAAGCCTCTTACTAACAACAGCAGAAGCAGTGATGGCAGCAATAATCAACAGAAAAAGGTAAAACGTAGGCATTATAATTTCCCCCTACTCTGCTCAGTGTTAAAAAGGAGCTAATCTTTGCCCCAGGATCCATTCTATTTTCTAGTCAGAAAAAGGTGGTGTCGTTGGCTCAGCATCCGTTGGTGAAGGCTGAGTTCCTGCCTATTTGCACCACCGGGGACAATTAGAGCAAAATGAAACTGCAAACATCAATAGGCGAAAGGCTGAAAAGAATTCCAGCTAGAAATCTTAAGATTTGCTCCTGTTTGTTACAGTGAAATATAGATTTTAATGCCCTAAAGACACTAAAACCATAATGCCAACTCTAAGAATGTGAAACACAACAGAAACACAGGGTAAGGTCTAAAGTATGAAATTTGGAGGAGATGAAGGGAAGGTTGAAATAGAAAAACACGATGTGTGTGCTGTGGAAGCAGAAAAGTCTCAAGGCTAATAGCCACATTAACAACACTGAGCGAGCATCAAATTCCAAAGCCCCCAAGCCCCAAGCCCCAGAAGCCCAAGAACCTTGCTGAGAGCATGCGGTCTTTGGGGCCTGCTTCCCATTTGTTATTAAGCCTGGCTGTCTCTGTGGAGCCAGAATCCATTTCTTGAGAATCATGATCATCTGCTTGAATTAGAAGAAGGTTTTTACTTACCTGGAAATTCTAAAGGCTGTATTTGGTACTATTGCTAGTCGCCAGAGGAGAAGTTCAAATTCTTTTCTCCACCTTAAAAAACAAAAAAAAGAAAGAAAACAAAATCAATGGGTTAGATTCCACACAGTAGTGCTGTACTTTATTCCTAATTATTTTAATTATTTAATAAATATTTTTATTCCCCTTGCCACATGCCAGACACTGTTCTAAGTGCTTAACAATATCACTCATTTAATTGTCATAACAACCCAGAGAGATAGGGATTACTATTTTACAAATGAAGTAACCAAGGCACAGAGAAGTTAAGTAATTTGCCTAAGGTCACACAGCTAATGAATGCTGAAGCCAAGATTCAAAATCAGGGAATCTGACTTGTCTCCATGCTTTTACCACTCTGCAATGCTTCCCTTCTTATATGTGGTAAATTATGCTTGTAATTTATGAGAGGCAGTTTTCAGTAAAATACCAAGAAAATATTATCAAAGCAAAAGGCAATGAGAACCTACAATTTAAGTAAATGGATGTGCCTGTATATATTTTTATAGACTGTTTCCATCAAAATCATATAAAGCATTACCTTATTAACCTTAAATTCTAAGATTTTTTTCCTCCAAAAGGAAGGAGTCACGCATTCATAAGCAGTGCTTCATTTTCATCTTCACAAACGCTTTCTGACTTCAAAGTATTGGAGATCTCGGGGAAAAGAAGAGTTCGGTCTACACAGGAAGTCAATGAGAACCTGGGTTCAAATCCTGGCTTTGCCACTTATTTGTCTGGCTTTGACAAAAATTCTTAATTCTTTTGTGCCTCAGTTTCCCAGTCTGTAAAATAGGTGTGAAAATGGCACCTACCTCGCAGGTTGTTGTGAGAATTAATTTAGATAATATGTGCAAAATACTTAGAGAACCTGACATAGAATGAGTACTCTGTAAAACTGACCATTACATTGGGAGATTTGGCAGTAGAATATAATGAGAAGTAAATAGAAGACCTAAAACTCATAGAGCCAGTCTCTCTCTCCTTTCTGTTAGTTCTCTGGGGGAACTTGTATGTGGCACCTATATCTATGAGGGTAGCAGAAGAGCCCGCTCAGCTCTCAGATATTACCTGAAGTTTCATTTCTGAAATCCTCACTCCTGGCCTCAGAGGGCCAAGCTCAGCCCAACCCCTGCACCCCTCCCTATGCATTGTACAGGCTCAGCACAGGGTTACACTCACAGCAGGCCGCCAGAGGCCGATCTGCTACTTAGGCTGCCAGTCTGGCAACTGTGAGGGGCTGTTGGCTTGGTCTGGAAAAGTGGGAGGGAATGGAGTGTGGGCAGGAATCAGCCAGTGCCACCCAGGTATCCGGGAGGAGTTGCACTAGTCCTGCCTAGGGAGTGCACCTGTGGTGTGTCTGCCCCTCTGGGGAGCTGGTGACAAGCTTGACTCTGAGGCTCCGAGAATTGCTGTTTCTACTTTTGGTTGCCTGCTTATCATTTCCTTTTGTTTTTTAATTACACAGATAATGTATTTTTGTTGAAGAAATAGATGCAGTAACAGTGAAAAAGATGCAGTAATACAGCGAAAGCAAGCCCTTCCTTACCCCTCTTCTTTGTCACACTTTCCAAAAAATCCAGTTAGCAATATGGAGAATTCCTTATCGTTCCAGACTTTTGTATACCTTTGCTTACACACACACACACTCACACACACACACACACAAAATGTCCTCTTCTTACACAGAAAAGTAAAGGGAGAGATCACACGGTGTTACAGATTTTTGCCCCTTGCTTTTTTCTTTTAACTTAATACCTACCATAGAAGCCTTTCCAAGACAGAATACATAACTCATTTTTACAAACTGCATATTCCTCCATTGTATTGAATTCCAAATTTTACTTAACCATTGCCCTCATAATAATCATTTTGGTTTTTGTTGTTATTGCTGTAGTTGGGTTTTGTATTATCCATCGCACTCAATGCTCCTATGAAAATCTTCGTATATGCTCAAGTATTTCTACAAGAATCATTCCTAGAAATACAATTGCCAGGTCATACATGTATGTACTTTTAAAAACTATTTTCATAGCTGCTCCAAATTGAGAAGAACCATTTTCTAGATAAAATGTAAACTCTTGTTAGGATTTCTGTCAAAATGAAAAAGGTGACTGACAAAAATTTTAAATTTCAAAGACAGAACATTGATGAAAATCTCTTTGTTTTAAAGATGATGGTTTTCTGATTTTAAATAAACTTCTTTTTAAATTCATAAGGCATATACTATTAAGATATACCATGAGACAAACCACATTTTGTAAATGAAAGCTTGGGAGATCAGTCAAAGAAAGACAAAAGGAACCAGTTCCAACGTCTGTTGCTCAATATTGGTGTCTGTTCAAACGTCAGCATTGTCAGCCTCATGTTTCTCTGCGGTGGTTTTCAGTTACTCTAAAAGGCTATTTAAGCACCCGACCGATTTGAATCAGATTTTCTGGGCCTGTGGCTTGGGCAACTGAGTTTAGAATGTTCCCAGGTGATTCTGAAGTACAATGATGTTGAGAACCACAGCTACGGAGCTTGCTAATTTTATAATTTCTGAATTTTTAGCAAAAAAAAGTAATGCAGCCATTCAGTGGCATTGCAATAATAAATGAACACCTAAAAGGAAGTTATAAGTATAGAATTTTCTGAATTTTAAATTGATTAAATTTACAAAAAGAAATGCACTTCTAGTATTTTTTATTTTGTTGAATTAATCATCATGTGAAACAGTTGCTCATGATTAGGAGTATTTGCAACAGGCAGATGTATGGCTCTAGAGAAACCAAATAATAGGATAAGTTGGAATACAGAAGAAGGGATACAAGGACAACAGATGGAACCAGGCAGGTTAATACATATAATGTAAATGAAGTGGAAGTTTTTGAAGCCCAAAGTCATGGAAAAAGTCTTTAGAAGGTCAGAGCTTTCCTAGCTTCAGTTTTTAGGAATACATCGGCACTGCCCAATAAGAGGCAGATAACAAGCCTCAATAAATTATTATTATTATTATGGTGATAGTGAAACCACATCATAAGTGATGAAAAAATAATAAGAGAAGAGATTATCAGCACAGGAGGAAGTCAGGCGAGCAGCCGGCACCAGTTCATGTCAAAGCCAGCAACAATTCATAAAGTCATAAAAGGTAATTGTGGAATAGGGACTTGGGAAAGACAATTACAAAATTAAAACCCAGGCCCTCTCCTGCATAGGGTATGGATGGATGAGGTGTCCTTTACCTTTTTCTGCCACTAGAATCTTGGTGTCATATGAAAAGTCAGCTATTTTATACCCACAAAGAAGACTTGATGTCAAAGTGTGCAGTATAAATATGTAATTTTATAACAGCTAATGAACACTCAATATTTCAAGTCAGTTTGACGATAGCCTGCCACTGTCTCTCATGATTCTTAGGTGATTCAACGTTTAGCACTGTTTTCTAATTTTCTTACAATACTATGTTCTAAACTTCCACCCCTTTTGTTAAGACTAGAGTATGGGTACGATGCTTGGAAAACTCATTCCATTAAAAATCCGGAGATGAAGTCAATCACATTTAAAGAGTGGAACAGCACTTGGAATCCTAAAACTAGAAAACAACATTCAAGACAAGAAAGTAGGTGATAACCCCCTGGGTTTCAGAATCCCTGCTGCTGCATCAGGTCCAGGTCCCAGGGCTACAAGAAGGGACAAATGAGGAGCTTATCAAAGCCATTCAATTGAATTTGAAGAATTAGCCCATAACCTGACAAAAGATTATGTGTGATAGTAAATAAAATAACATAAAATAGTAACATTCAACCGGGCACGGTGGCTCACGTGTGTAATCCCGGCACTTTGGGAGGCCAAGGTGGGCAGATCTTTTGAGGCGAGGAGTTTGAAACCAGCCTGGCCAACAGGGCAAAATTCTGTCTCTACTGAAAAAAAAAAAAATACAAAAATTAACCAGGCATGGTGGTATGCACGTGTACTCCCAGCTCCTTAAGAGGCTGAGGCAGGAGAATCGCTTGTACCTGGGAGTCAGAGGTTGCAGTGAGCAAAGATCACACCACTGCACTCCAGCCTGGGCAACAAAGTGAGACTTTGTCTCAAAAAAAAAAAAAAAAGTAGCATTCAACATCCAGCTATGACTTTCCAAGACCACCTGGACAGTGGCAGAAGCCTCTGACTAGGAGATAGAACACTCCTGCTTAAATTTCCTTCAAGCACCTGTGTTGTGTATTGGCCTTGACATCAGGACATCAATATAGTAATTTCAATGGTGAAATCATACTTATTGGTTTCCCTGGGGTGTTGTTAAAATCTCAAGGGCTTTTGTGCCCATCGTGAAACAAAATTCAGATTCACTATTTTTTTAATAAATATATATTAAATCACTTTGCTATTATCTCAGAAGCAAAATAAGAATAGGGCAAGAACGTGATAATCCTACCACAAAAAGCCTGGGAATTCCTGAATTCGGAACAGTAAGCTAGTATTTCAGAGAGCACGATGGTTAGACTTCTTCAGTGGAGAAAGCTGCCTACAAGGATGTACGTAGAAAGAAATGCAGAGAGTAAAGCTATACAGGGACCTGCTTTGGGGAAAGAAACAAGGTGACTTGCAGGAGGAAGAAAAGCATCATGGAAGAAGCAGAAAGTTTTAAAGGTAAAAACAAAGGTGATTCTGATGCATAAAAGCAGGAGGGAGCCCACAGCACACATGTAGTAAAAATCTGTAAGAAACAGAGAAAAGAAAACAAGGCAGGGAAATGTCACATGGCATACCTTCTAGACAATTTAGCTATGCTATTTTTGTCTTGATTTTTCATTTTTAATTCAAGGGACTTCAGCTCCATTGTGGTGAGACCTAAAGAGAAATTAAACTGACATTTGCATTAAAAAATTGTAACAAACATGCACACAGAGATGGTTTCTGTCCCCTAACCAGTGCTCCAGACTGGTTTCAGGCATGAGGCCACTATGGCTCTACAGTTGTTTGCAAAGAGTTGCTGGACTACCGCCCCATGAAGACAATGGGTTTTGATTAGTTGTTTTTCAGTTGTTTGTTTCCGTATTTTGGCTAGCCATAAGGCTGATTTGTATATTTACCAACATTAAGATCTGGATTGAATTTCCCACCTCCATCCTCACTCAGTCTTTCAGCATTTCAATACACCCACGTGTGCTGGCCACCTTTCAGATGAGAGCCTATCTGTTGAGTACAAACCTTTCTGACTTTCAAGCCAGATTCTTGTTCAACTTTTTTGCAGGCTGAAAATGGTAATTCGAATATGAGTTAGGGGAAAGAATGGGAAGAAGGCAAGCTGCTCAGGATTCGCATTTTGCCCATCTCCCTTTAGTGTCAAATACCATACATTTACAAACCTCTTCTGTCTGTCTGGATGAGGTGGGAAAGAGCAGCTATACATTACCAACCTGGACCAATTAAGAGTAGCACAGAAGTAAACTGCTGGGCAGATGAGAACAGCTGGGCCGAACATAATGTACTTCCTCTCTCACCTTGTGTGGGTTGCCCTTCCGGGGTCCTTGTATATCAGGAATGGTGGAGCCCCGCGTGTTGATCCCGGCTTGGTTGCTAACAGAGCCAGCCAGTTTTTAATGGGGAAAGACACAAAAGGGACTCACAACTATTTCAGGCTTTTCCTCAAAGTGAACATTCTTTTTTTCTTTCCTTCTGCATTATCGTGCCACGGTACTTTAAACTTTTCCCATCATTAAGCCTTCTGAGTGAAATATTGAACTGATTAATGTGGCATTTTCCACTAAACTGTTTCAGGAAATGTTGCACCTTACCAGTGGGATGCTTTTGAATAATGTAATCTCCTTAGTATAATTAAAACTAAGTTCTGAAGTTACTACCTTTTCTCCCTGGAGGCACTCATCAAAATGTCAAGTGTTCCTTCTAGTAGAACTGCAATCCCATAGTACAAACAAATATATTACCCACTGCTCCTCACTAGCAAGAGGCCCTTGCTGGATTTTTTTCTCACTTCATTTCGAACCTGTGCAAGCAGCATAAGAAATATGATCACCAAAAGCCACTGGACCCTCGTACCCTGAGCAGTGTTCTATGCCAGCTGCCTGGTTTGCATTTACTATTATTCCTTTTGAATACTTGTCTTCAACAGATGAACTTTTTGTTGTCACGTTGTTATTTACACACAGAAAACAGCGTGGATCTAAAAGTCATTTGTTCTCGTAGAGCTTTCTATTTAGTTTAAAAGGAAAAAACAAAAAATCAGGAATGCAGCGCCCTCTTCTGGTTGAGAAGCATTTAGATAACTATGCAGACCTGAGCGGCGTTTTGACCAAGCTTTCAAAGACTGCTTGGTATATGGTGAGTGATAAACGAATAATCAGCATTATCGTCACAGTTTGCAACATTATTCTCCCTAGGGACAGGACAAGGTCTGGCCTCAGAGGGCTAGTCCCAGCTGCCCAGCTTTGAGGAACCCTGGAGGAGTCAGGTGAGTGGACCATTCCCCAGGTAAGCAGAAAGGTGATAAGAAACGGTATCAAGAGTGCCGTCCCTCTCTGGAACAAACATTCAATCCAAGACAAGGGTAAGTTCATTCTAAAGGCTTGGGAGATTTGTTCTTGAGTAGATGTCAGAGAGAGCCTGTATTCCTTGCTAATTACTGGCTTTCTCTAGAAAAATCAGAAAGGGTATCAAAAGGTTTCCAAATGGAAGCCTATTATTTTCTTATGAATGTAACCAATCTAATATTTTGTTTTCCAGAGATCATATTAGAGTCTACCCTAGAATCTACATCTGCCTTTGAGGAGCCGTATCCCCAAATAAGGTGGCCCTGTCAGTCTCCATCTGGGAAGGAGGTGGGAGGAAGTGACAAAGGAAAGCACAGGCATTTGGAGACAGAAGGAGCCCAGCAGGACTTTGAAAGAAAAATATTCAGTGCTGGAACGTGCTTCTTACCAAATAATGTTTTCACTCTCTAGAAAACATGCTTCTTTCCAGTCTGAAGGCCAGACTGGCTGCCACTTCTCTCCGCCTGCCAACGAGTCATTAGCAAACAATGAGCAACCTAGCGACTACAAAAGAAAAAGGAAATAGGCATGCAGCAGCACAAGGTAATGACAGCTGAGTGTCTGGAGGATAAAGTATCCAAGAATCAGGCTGGAGGCTGCCCTCTTCACGGGGAGCTTCAGGATGAGGGAAAAAGGGAGGTGAAGCACAGCTGAGGAATACAATCTCCAGCCACACAGCTGACTAGGGAGGAGCCTTGAGATAGGTATACTTGGGGAGGCTTGGGACACATTCACCGGGGATGTGTGCAGCTGAGGGCATGCACAGCTGTGGTAATGGCTGGTGCAGGATATTTCCTCTACCTAGCCCACAGTGGGAATGTTTGGAGTGAATAATTCAAGAAAGTAGTTTCCAGAACACCCAAGTTGAAGCTCTTTGAGTGACAAGTACCAGAAACTCTCTTTAACCTAACTTGAGCGAAAACAGGAATTTATCAGAAAGAATCCTAGAATGCCTCATAGAACCAAAGGGCAGGAATTATGCAGGGGCTGGGCTGCTTGTGTATCTGGAGTCAGGAACTAAAAGGCAGTTAAGAAACCAGCCCTTGCTGCCTGCCTCACGCCCATCCTCCAGCACCGCATGCTTTCTCGACTCTCTCCTCGCACTGTTCCTTTTTTGTGTCCTCACTCTGGCATCTGCTTAATGTTTATATGATCAAACATGGTGGCCACAGCCCCCGAGTTTAATTGTCCCCCGTTCAAATATGCCATAAAACTGAATAAACTATTCATTCCAATTCCATATTTCCAAGAGAGACCATTCGCTTCACACTATTTAGGTTCCTCTGTTTGCTAAGCAACCATGTGATATAATTTGGCTGTGTCCCCACTCAAATCTCATCTTGAATTGTAGCTTCCATAACTCCCACATGTTGTGGGAGGGACCAGGTGGGAGATAATTCAATCATGGGAGCAGGTCTTTCCCTTGCTGTTCTCATGAGAGTGAATACATCTCATGAGCTCTGATGGTTTTGTAAAGGGGAGTTGCCCTGCACATGCTCTCTTGCCTGCTGCTGTGTAAGATGTGACTTTGCTCCTCCTTGCCTTCCACCATGATTGTGAGGCCTCCTCATGTGGGACTGTGAGTCAACTCAATCTGTTTCCTTTATAAATTACCCAGTCTCTGGTGTGTCTTTATTAGCAGCATGAGAACAGACTCATACACCATGATAAGGTAAATTCATGTGCCATGGCATGGCAATGGGGAATCATCGCTATGCATGGGGAGACAGTTCTCAGAGAAGGGGTTATGGACTGGGAGGAAAGTCCAATAATAAACACACTCACATTGACTCTCAACGATCTTGAAGCACAGCTGAGATGGTTTTATGAAATGGCAAAATAATGATAAATTTTTTGGAAGAAAAGTTCTTAGAACATTTTCTGTTTCTGAAGACTTTCAAAGGTAGGGGGAGAGAAAAGGGTACCAAATCGTATTCTATGTATAGTAGAAAAGATAACTAATTTGGAAGCTAGAAGATCTAACAATTGCTCCTGTTTCCACCAAACTGACTATGAACAAATTATATAACCTCTTACCATAGTTTTCTCATCTACAAATAAGAAATAACATTAGTCCTGTGTATGTCATAGGGCTATTATATAAGAGGGGTTGTACTGTACTGCAGTTCCTACAGAGGCATGGGGATGAAGCAGAGTTTTGGTGTTCCATGGCTAATAATTACAGGTCACATAGAGATTCAGGGTTACATTACTCCTGAATACAATAAAGAAAAACAATGGAATTGCACCAATCACCATCAGCCTTACCTGCAGGACTCTGGAGGAATTCAGCTGTAAATTCTTAGCTAAAACCTGACAGAGCTAGAACACTTGCTGAGGAAGCACTTACAATTAATAATAAAAATGATGCAGAGAATAATCTCAGTGAGTGAAATAAGAAAGCACCCACTGTTGTCCACTGGGTCAGAAACGTGGCAGATCCAGGACTGGCTTGTTGGACATTACCCTTTGCTCAGCAGAGTGATTAAGTGATGTTTTACTAAATTAAGTCAAGGCTGAGTACTCCCCACCACCCACCAATGGACGTGGAGGGGCAGGGGCAGGGTGGCATCTGCCCAGCCCCTGGGAATTCAGCTGACCTGCTGGCTTGGTGTCCCCTTCCTCCCTCAACCTTCCTCATGCATCCCTTCTTGACATTGCACACTCAAAGAAGATGACCTTCCCAGCGAAGGATCATTCTTCTGGAAAGCATATCTGCCCAAGTTTGTTGTGAAGATATAATAAGGTAATGGTTATAAAAATGCTTTAAAAACTGAACGCACTACACAAATGTAAGTTATTATAATTATTATGATTAACAATGTCATAAAAGGAAACCATTAAATCAGTCACACAAATTGGCACATGTACTCAGTACCTAAAAGTAATCAAGCAGGGAGCCTAAAAGCAATTTGATAATCTTCTTTTAAGTTCCTTTTCATTAAGCTTTTGCGGGTTTGTGCATCTATAAAATCCGAAGATATATTTGGCTCCAGGCTACTGCTTTCTCAGCTTAATGAAGGAATGTCTTCTTTGATTATTTCTTATCCCAAATCCTTGAAAGGGAAAACATATGTCCATCTCTGGGACACACCATGCTATCTACCAACTGTTCGAGAGAAATGTCAAATCAGAGCTGGCTTCTGGTTTCTTCTGTGAGATTCCTTGCAGCCATGATGGGGAATGGAATTGTTGAAGAGTTGAGAGAAATAGAAAGAGATACAGAAAGATAAGGACAGAGAGGGATACAGAAAGAGACAGGGACTGCTCTGTTTTCAACAGGCCATCTTAGCTATTCAACAGAGAGTAAAAAAAGGAACAACAGTCATTCCTGCAGCTGAGTATGACTAGGGGTGCTGAAGTACAATTATATTATATTCAAAAATAAATAGATAAGCAGCACCTAAGAACCACATTCAGGTAGCAGTACAACCTGAGGCTCTAGGTCAAAGATAGCCATCTTTTTGTAGCAAAAAGATTGAAATTCAAATTGGAGGACTACAGTACAGGACATGGAACCTCTTCCAGTCAATTCATGTGGGGTAAAGGTTGAAATTGAAAGAGTCTGCTGTAATTAGTGTAGTAAGATAAATCCTTTGACAACCCACAAAATTTATCTTTCATGAAATAAAAGATGATGGAAATGAATAGAGGAAAACATAATTTGTTACTGTATATAAAAGGGATACAAAGACTAGAAAAATGAAAAGTGATCAGCATTCTGAGAAGAGATCATGTTTGCCACTTCCTAAGTGTAAATTTGCAAGTTCAAAGCTCAAGAGATCTTTTCCCTTCAATTTCATGCTTATAATTAGGCTATGCTTATCAATAGAATTTTGCATTTATCAGCAATTCCTAAAATGATGGCCTTCCATTCAAGATCACTAGATTCATAATCATGGGCATTTTAGACCTTACATCCAAAAAATATAACTCTTCTTAACATAAACAGGGATGACAAGTAAGTAGAAGAACAATCTTACAGAATTCGCTTTTGAGAAATAAAAACTCCTGTAATTTACTATACTTTCTAATTAGGTTTTAAATATTAGGATCACTACTCTTTTCCTATTTTCCTTATGGCATATAAGAATAAAGCTCTTAGCTCTCTCTCAGAGGAGTAGTGGGAAAATGATGGTGCCTGGAGTGAGAAGATCTGAGTTTAAGTTCTAGCTGTATCTAATTTTATGTGACTTTGGAAAGTCACATAATGCTTCAAGGTATATGAAATGGGAGTGATGATACATCCCATACTTAATACAATACTTCAAGGAGGGAATGTGTATAATAGATCAGAATATGTATTTTAAAGAATATAAAGTATGCAAAGGCCCACACAGGTACTAAGCCAATTGTGAAGATTACAGAATTACAATTAGAAGGAAGCTTAATATCATCCCATCCTAAAGTTTTTAAACCTTTTAAGATGAAGATCTTGTCTTAGTTCAACTGCTACAACAAAGTACCATAGACTGGTTGGATTATAAACAACAGAAATTTATTTCTCACAGTTCTGGAGCCTGGACATCTGAGATTAAGCTGTCAGCATGCTCAGGTTCTGGTGAGGGCCCCCTTTCAGTTCGCAACTTGCTGTCTTCTCATTGTATCTTTAAGTAGCAGAAAGAGAGTGAGAGAGCTCTAGGGTGTTCCTTTTATAGGGCACTAATCCTATTCATGATGACACCATCCTCATGACCTATATACCTCCCAAAGCCCTACCTCAAAATATCATCACATGGGAGGTTAGGATTTCAACATATAAATTTGGGAGGGACACAAACATTTCATCCATAACAGACCTTTTCTCCAAATAAAATCATATACAACAAATTAAAGCCAGAGCAGTTCTGTTAAAGCAAGGAAGGAGGAAGAACCACACCGCAGTTGGATATAACACAATGGGCCCCATCCCCACAGCCCACCTCCACCACTAGGCGAGGGGAAGATGTAGCTTAAGTACTACTCAGTGCACAAAATTTAAAACTCACTGATCTATTACAACTTCCTTAAATTACAGTTGAGGAAACTAGGTCACAGAGTGGTTAAAATCAACTCCACTATGAACTAGGTTTCTTTTCTTTTTCTTTTTTTTTTTTTTTTTTTTTTTTTGAGACGGAGTCTCGCTCTGTCACCCAGGCTGGAGTGCAGTGGCGCAATCTGGACTCACTGTAAGCTCCGCCTCCCGGGTTTACACCATTCTCCTGCCTCAGCCTCCTGAGTAGCTGGGACTACAGGCACCCGGCACCACGCCAGGCTAATTTTTTTGTATTTTTTAGTAGAGACGGGGTTTCACCGTGTTAGCCAGGATGGTCTCGATCTCCTGACCTCGTGATCCACCAGCCTCGGCCTCCCAAAGTGCTGGGATTACAGGTGTGAGCCACCACGCCGGCCTGAACTAGGTTTCCGAAACACCAACGAGCTTATGCATGATTGATATATAGGGTAATTATGTCAGTAAAATATACAAGTCATGTTAGTTTATACATGGTTTTTCTTGGACAAGCAGAGCCAGAACATCAGGAGGAAATAAAAGAAAAAGCCCTCAGCTCAGCTGCTGTACAGGGAGAAACGCTGTTGGCTGTTAAAAATGAATACATGAAAATAAGTACCTGCATGGTTCTCAGCTTGTGGCAGGATGCACTTCCTCCTACGCCCACCTTAATAGCAGCCCCACCAGCTCAGAGCTCCACTTCTATCTGTATCATCTCAGTGCCCCCAATCAGCATTTCCACTCTATTGTTTCTGTGCTTTTTAAAATATCCCCTAAGCCTGGTGCCATGGCTCACACCTGTAATCCCAGCACTTTGGCAGGCTGAGGCAGGCGGATCACTTGAGCCCAGAGTTCAAGATCAGCCTGGGCAACATGCCAAAACCCTGTCTCCACTAAAAATACAAAAATTAGCTGGGTGTGGTGGCGCATGCCTATAGTCAGGAGGCTACTCAGGAGGATGAAATAGGAGGATCTTTTGAGACCAGGATGCAGAGGCTGCAGTAAACTGAGAGAGCACCACTGCACTCCAGCCTGGGTGACAGAGACCCTGTCTCCAAAAAGATAATACATAAAATAAAATATCCCCAATGCAATCTCTAAACACGCTGAATTCCTGAGTTTTGCCAAGAATCTTCAAAGGCACCGTATTAGTCAGCTCAGGCCACCATAACAAAATCCCACAGACTGGGGGGCTTAACCAACTGAAATTTATTTTCTCGCATTTCTGGCAGCTGGAAGTGCAAGATCAAGGTGCCAGTAAGTTTGCTGTCTGGTGAGGGCTCTCTTCCTGGCTCGCAGATGGCCCCCTTCTCTCTGTGTCCTCACATGACTTTTTCTCTGTGCCAAGCTGTTGAGTGTTTCTCTTTTTTGTAAGAATACGAGTCCCATTATATTAAGGCCTAAGGCCCCACCCTTATGACCCTATTTAACTTTAATTACCTCCTTAAATGCCCCATCTCCAAATACAGTCACATTAAGGGTTAGGGCTTCAACATATGAATGGGGGTGGGGAGGACAATTCATTCTATAACATTATCAATTATGTTTTTGTCAGTGTTCTTGTTAGTGTTGCATAGGTTTTAAGTGGTCTATCCTTCACCCTATTTTTCCCTTTGGGTTGCAAAGATATTTTTTAAATGCCCGATGTTGCTAAATATATGGGGAAATGGTCACTTTCTCTTACATATCTGGTGATAGAATAAGCCAAAATTGGCACAACCCTTGTAGATGGAAACTTAATAATACCGAAAGCCTTACAATTTTGCATATCCCTTAACTCAAACATCCCATTTATCCTCAAGAAACACCAAATTGTAATTTCCAGAATATTTGCAATAACATCAAATTTTGAAAAATTGGAAGTACTCACCAGGCATGGTGACTCACATCTGTAATCCCAACATTTTGGGTGGCCAAGGCAGATCACTTGAGCCCAGGAGCTGGAGACCAGCCTGAGCAGCATGACAAAACCCAGTCTCTACAATACAAAAATTAGCCAGGCATGGTGGTACATACCTGTAGTCTCAGCTACTGGGAGGCTGAGGTGGGAGAATCTTTTGAGCTCAGGAGGTCAAGGCTGCAGTGAGCTATGATCGCTGCCATTGAACTCCAGCCTGAGCAACAGAGCAAGACCCTGTTTCAAAAATAAATAAATAATAAATAATTTAAAAATTGGAAGTCCTCTAAATGTTTAACAACAAAGGGACTGGTACATCACATGATAAGATTCTATGAAAATATTATGGTAGAATGTGAAACATGGAAACATATTTAATATAGTAAGTGAATAAAAATTATATAAAAGATAGCCCATATGACCTTGTTTTTACTAAAATATTGTAATTTATAAACAGAAGAAACATTTTTAAAAATTACCTCTAGGTAGTAAGATTCAGGTTGATATTTATTTTCTTTTTCTCTTTACTTTTATTTTCCGCAATGAACAAGCATCACATTTGTAAAAAGTGTGTATGTGTGCATGTGTGTATGTGTGTGTTCATGTGTGTGCGTGTGTGTATGTATGTGTGCACATGCGTGTGAGTGTATCTTTAAACTGCAGGAGAAATCGAAGCTGTAAGGGAAATTATAACCTTAATCTAAAGTGATCAGATGCATCTATCACCCATTTCTTAGAATCCTCAGCATTATATGAATTCCCTGAAGAATCTTTTCCTTCTTTCAGATGAGAAAGCAACAAAGAGATTACTACAACAATAAAAATCTGTTTCTAGACAAAGAGTCTTTTGTTAAACAACCAATCCACTCTGCCTTCCCTGACTCTCCACCCCTCCCTACCAAAAATAAGGAAAGAAAGAACCAACAATACAGCTTAACAGTAACACTTGCCTAACAGTATTTTCTACTGTTTTCCACAAGTTTACAAACTTAGGAGACTGAGGAATATCCTTGGGACTGTTCTGAATAGTGATTTTAAAAATCAGCATTGTTCTTGTCAAGTAAGGATAGCCTTTCCTTGGGAGACTCAAACAGTTCCTTCAGAGTGGTTCAAGTCTCTGAGGCAAATATGTATCTAGGCACTATGGTGGAGAGTATTTGCCAGTGAGAATATCAATGCCCAGGTACACACGCAGTATGTGTTTTGCTGCAAATGTTTTCCCAGTAAACAATAATGGAGCCATCAAAAGAAAGGAACGCTAATCTCAAATCAATTAAATTCAAACAAAAATGCTTCCTTTGGGTATAGTTGCCTTTTGGTAAGCACACTAATTTGGAGACTTGCATTATTTACTCACAAATTGTTTTTGAAGTTATCTGTGGCATTGAGAGGTTGAAGTCAACTGGTCTCTCCTATAGCTCCTTCCCAGGCCATGAATTATTGAGGGCAAAATTTAATGGAGCCATTACTGTTCATCATTTGCTCTACTTGATATACTTTCATACTCATTTACTATTGCATAATAAAGCATTCTTATGTAATTAATTTTCATTGACATAAAAGGGGATGCCCAGGAAATCAGGAACAGGTGGTTCTGTGGGTTCCCCTTCCAGTTCACATTAGGACCACTAGACAGAAGGAAATGTATCAAGATCAGCTGCTGACCAGGCTATCGTTCTGGGCAGGAGAATGGACTCTGGACTGAGTGCTGTCCAAAAGGAGGAATTTTCAGCCTGACTTCATCAAAGATGTGCCTCTGACCCTGAGCAGCCTCAGTCCCTAGAGCCACATGGGAAGGGAGGGATAGCAGAGCCTGAGTCCCTGGCAACCCAGCTCAGTCAAAGGGAGGATCTGTAGCCTACAGAGGAGGAAAGTGTTGGATTACTCCCAAGAAAAGAAAAATCTCCCACAGATGACAGCTATAACCTGGCATCTTAAACAAACAGATCCAAGTGGTACATGGATCCCTGCAAACGGCTGCTCGCCTGCCAATGCTTGAGTCACTTAACATCCAGTATCGTCGTTTTAGATTTGCTGTCATTGTTTTTGTTGTTGACTGCAGTGAGTTATTGGACTGAAAACAATTTGGATATTATCTCCCTCCATGGGGTTCTGCAGCCAAAAAGAGATTAATGAAAAGCAGGAGTTTGGGGCAAGTGATTCTGACATATCCTTTCTCGGAGCAATACAAATGACAGGGCTGTTACTTGGGGAAACAACAGGCCACAAGAGTGATTTCACTGTCTCTGATGGGGAAGGGTGGACATAAACATTAAGCACAGTTCATGACATTGGGGAATGACTGATGATAGAATGTTACAGAGTCTTGTTTCCTCTTAAGGATTTCTCAATGTTTGTAGAAGCTGTGTTTTCATACAGCCTAGGAGGCATCAAAGCAACTTAGCAGTAGTCCTTGACATTGATAGAGTATTTTAAATGTCACCAAACACTTCAACACATATTATCACAAGTGTGCCTCAAACTTACACACTAGATAGGAGGGGCGAGTACTTCTATTTTACTAATGATAATAAGAAGTACAGAAAAGTAAAGGACTTGCCCCAGTTTACCCAGCCAGAAATGTTACTTCCAATACACACCATGCCCACTCACAGAGTGGAAGGCAGGATGAATGTCCATTTATTTATTTTTAACCAACTATATAATGAGCACATGTTATACCTTAGTTTCCTTTTCTATACAATGGGATCATTAATAATAATGCAACAACAAGTTATTATTTAAAAGTAAGGGTTGCATGACTGAAACCTGGCAACATTTTGTAAAGCCTGTCAGGATAAATTAGAAGCCGTAGATAATGCTTTAGCCTATTTTGTAAAGACTCACATGAATGCAACAAGAACAGCAATCACCAACTGAAAATTGACATCCCCCCTCGCCAACACACACACATATACACATTCAATTTTCAGCCACAGACTTAATTTAAAGAGCTTCAACTTCATTTTAAGGGAAGAGAAATCTCATCTTAATCCTGGATTTATCTTTGTAAATATTTTTGTAAACCTTGGTAAAAATTATTTCCAAATAACAATACTAACTTGCATTTGTGGATTGCGTTAGCAATAACCATGTGCTTTTATTTTTTATTTTTTGAAACTTTTATTTTGGGTTGAGAGGCAAATGTGCAGGTTTGTTATACAGGTAAACTCATATCATGGGAGTTTATTGTATGGATAATTTCATCACCCAAGTACTAAGACTAGTACCCAATAGTTACTTTTTCTGATCATCTCCCTATTCCCACTCTCCACCCACAGGTAGGTCTCAGTGTCTGTTGTTCTCCCTTTTGTGTCCATGTGTTCTCATCATTTAGCTCCCACTTATAAATGAGAACATGCGATATTTTGTTTCGTGATCTGGCATTAGTTTGCTAAAGATAATAGCCTCCAGTTCCATCTGTGTCCCTGCAAAGAACATGATCTCATTCTTTTTATGTATGCATAGTATTCCATGGTGTGTATGTACCACACTGTATTAGTCTGTTTTCATGCTGCTGATAAAGACATATCCAAGACTGAGCAATTTACAAAAGAAAGAGGTTTCATTGGACTCACAGTTCCATGTGGCTGGAGAGGCCTCACAATCATGGCAGAAGGCAAGGAGGAGCAAGTCACATCTCAGGTGGAGGGTGGCACACAAAGAGAGTTTGTGCAGGGAAACTCCCTTTATAATACCATCAGATCTCATGAGACTTATTCACTATCACGAGAACAGCATGGGAAAGACCTGCTCCCATAATTCAATCATCTCCCACCAGGTCCCTCTCACAACACGTGGGAATTATGGGAGCTACAAGATGAAATTTGAGTGGGAACACAGAGCCAAACCATATCACACATTATCTCTATCCAGTCTACCATGGATGGGCATTGAGGTTGATTCCATATCTTGGCTATTGTGAATGGTTCTTCAATGAACATGCGCATGCATGTGTCTTTATGACAGAACACTTTATATTCTTTTGGGTATATCTCCAGTAATGGAATTGCTGGGTGGAATGTTTTTAGCTCTTTGAGGAATTGTCACACTGCTTTCTACAATAGCTGAACTAATTTACACTCCCACCAACAGCATATAAGCATTCCATTTTCTCTGCAATCTCACCAGCATCTGTTATTTTTTGACTTTGTATTAATAACCATTCTGACTGCTGTGAGATGGTATCTCACTGTGATTTTGATTTGTATTTCTCTATTGATCAGTGATATTGAGCTTTTTATCACATACTTGTTGACTACATGTATGTCTTCTTTTGAAAAGTGCCTGTTCACGTCTTTTGCCCGTTTTTTTAATGGGGTTGTTTGTTTTTTTCTTGTAAATTTGCTTTAATGTACATTTAACTTGATCCTTATTCTACCTTGAAGGTAGTTAGAGATGAACATTCTTATTACCTGCCACTAGAGCCCTATTGGAAAAGTGAGCACACTAAAGCTAAGGGAGATAAATATGGCACTTGGAACACACGTTACCCTAGTGGTTGGCAAACCTGGGTGGGCAACTATCAGGCCCACCACTTGCTGGTGTAAAGGTCTTGGAGGAAATTTCTGATTCTCTCTGAGCCTCCAAGGAAAAATTAGCGGACTTACAAATGGGGCCAGTTGCATACCTCCTGTCTCTCAGCCCTGCATCCACTCTTATCTATTCTGCTGTTGTATGGACTTGGAGTTGGAAACCTACAACCCTTATTTCCCAGGCACCCTGGCCTTTTATTTTCTATCAGTCTGCAATATTAGAGGGAGGAAGCAGGCGAGAAGATTTTCTTCTTTCTTGCCCTGGCTGCAGGTCTGGAGGTGACTACCTCCATTCTGTGATTCTGACTCCTGCAGTGGGCTCCTCTTCATGAGTCCTGCCCTGCAGCAAGTGATGCTCCTGGATTCTAGTAACCTTACTTTCTCCCTTCTCTTCCCCATCCCTGGAAGTGAGACTGATTCCTGAAGTAACTAATTTTCTGGATGTGACCTCTTCTTTTTAATTGTTCTCCCAGCACCTAATCCTTCCATTTGCTCTTAAAGCCCATCCAAAACATATGTAACCAATTTCTTGCATTAAACTTCTTCAGTGTGAAATATCTAGAGTCAGCTCAGTTTTTCTAAATGCACCCTGACGAATACACAGAAGAACCTAACACAAGAACTGCCACAGAGTTAGTGTGTAAACATCAAAACAATTCCAATAAAAAGTTTTGCCATGTTGTATTGAGAATCAAAGTATAATTCAGTCTCCCATTGCCCTACCATTGGAGCTTTGTGTTAGGTGTGATTACCGTTTGAGAATTGTCTTTAATCACAAAAGTTTCCAAATATCAAGAAGTTTAAGATTTTTGAGGGGAAGGAGGTTCCAAGATGGCCAACCAGGAACAGCTCCAGTCTGCAGCTCCCAGCGTGAGTGATGCAGAAGGCGGGTGATTTCTGCATTTCCAACTGAGGTACCGGGTTCATCTCACAGGGGCTTGTCAGACAGTGGGTGCAGCCCACTGAGCAGGGTGGGGCATTGCCTCACCCTGGAAGCACAAGGGGTCTGGGAATTCCCTCTCCTAGCAAAAGGAAGGCATGACAGATGGTACCTGGAAAATCAGGACACTCCCACCCTAATACTGCGCTTTTCCAACAGCTTTAGCAAATGGCACACGAGAAGATTATATCCCACACCTGGCTCAGAGGGTCACACACCCACAGAGTCTCACTCACTGCTAGCACAGCAGTCTGAGATCGAACTGCAAGGCTGCAGCGAGGCTGGGGGATGGGCGTCAGCCATTGTTGAGGCTTGAGTAGGTAAACAAAGCAACTAGGAAGCTTGAACTGGGTGGAGCCCACCGCAGCTCAAGGAGGCCTGCCTGCTCTGTAGACTCCACTTCTGGGGGCAGGGCATAGCTGAACAAAAGGCAGCAGAAACTTCTGCAGACTTAAACGTCCCTGTCTGACAGCTTTGAAGAGCATAGTGGTTCTCCCAGAACGGAGTTTGAGATCTGAGAATGGACGGATTGCCTCCTCAAGTGGGTCCCAGACCCCCAAGTAGCCTAATTGGGAGGCACCTCCCAGTAGGGGGCGACTGACACCTCATATGGCAGGGTGCCCCTCTGAGACAAAGCTTTCAGAGGAAGGATTAGAAGCAACTTTTGCCATTCTGCAGCCTCCGCTGGTGATACCCAGGCAAACGGGGTCTGGAGTAGACCTCCAGCAAACTCCAACAGACCTGCAGCTGAGGGTCCTGACTGCTAGAAGGAAAACTAACAAACAGAAAGGACATCCACACCAAAACCCCATCTGTACGTCACCATCATCAAAGATCAAAGGTAGATAAAACCACAAAGATGGGGAGAAACCAGAGGAGAAAAGCTGAAAATTCTCCTCTTCTCCTCCAAAGGAACGCAGCTCCTCACCAGCAATGGAACAAAGCTGGATGGAGAATGACTTTGACGAGTTGAGAGAAGAAGGCTTCAGACAATTGGTAATAATAAACTTCTCTGAGCTAACGGAGGATGTTCAAACCCATCACAAAGAAGCTAAAAACCTTGAAAAAAGAGTAGATGAATGGCTAACTAGAATACACAGTGTAGAGAAGTCCTTAAATGACCTGATGGAACTGAAAACCATGGCACAAGAACTACATGATGCATGCACAAGCTTCAGTAGCCAACTCGATCAACCAGAAGAAAGGGTATCAGTGATTGAAGATCAAATGAATGAAATGAAGTGAGAAGAGAAGTTTAGAGAAAGAAGAGTAGAAAGAAATGAAGAAAGCCTCTAAAAAATATGGGACAATGTGAAAAGACTAAATCTACGTCTGATTGGTGTACCTGAAAGTGACGGGGAAAATGGAACCAAGTTGGAAAACACTCTTCAGGATATTATCCAGAACTTTCCCAAGTTAGTGAGGCAGGCCAACATTCAAATTCAGGAAATACAGAGAATGCTACAAAGATACTCCTTGAGAAGAGCAACTCCAAGACACATAATTATCAGATTCACCAAAGTTAAAATGAAGGAAAAAATGTTAAGGGCAGCCAGAGAGAAAGGTCGGGTTACCCATCAAGGGAAGCCCATCAGACAAACAGCAGATCTCTCTGCAGAAACTCTACAAGCCAGAAGAGAGTGGGGGCCAATATTCAACATTCTTAAAGAAAAGAATTTTCAACCCAGTATTTCATATCCAGCCAAACTAAGCTTCATAAGTGAGGGAGAAATAAAATCCTTTACAGACAAACAAACGCTGAGAGATTTTGTCACCACCAGGTCTGCCTTACATAGCTCCTCAAGGAAGCACTAAAAAAGGAAAGGAACAACTGGTACCAGCCACTGCAAAAACATGCCAAATTGTAAAGACCATCAATGCTAGGACGAAACTTCATCAGCTAACAAGAAAAATAACCTGCTAACATCATAATGACAGGATCAAATTCACATGTAACAATATTAACCTTAAATGTAAATGGGCTAAATGCTCCAATTAAAACACACAGACTTGCAAATTGGATAAAGAGTCGAGACCCATCAGTGTGCTGTATTCAGGAGATCCATCTCACATGCAGAGACGTACATAGGCTCAA
>NW_012104288.1:1702524-1718061 GCF_000951045.1 Mandrillus leucophaeus
TATACCTAATGTAAATGACGAGTTAACGGGTGCAGCACACCAACATGGCACATGTATACATATGTAACAAACCTGCATGTTGTGCACATGTACCCTAGAACTTAAAGTATAATAATAAAATTAATTAATTCAAAAAAAGATTTTTTAATGATGCATGTACCGATTTAGTGTACTTTCCAAAACAAGGATGACAAAAATACTGACCTACCTCATAGAGCTGGTTGGAACAACTAATTAGCTCTCATAAAAACACTTCAACCGCCTAAAGTACCTCATAAAAGTTTATTATGAGCAGTAATACTAATAGTTAAACATATAATGATAGGCATCAAATGGGCACGCTCCACAAGCTGATGGTGTTTTAAATTCTCTTTACGATCTCACCGTTGTTTAGCAGTTCATATGTTGAAAGCTCTTCACAGCTGTAAATTAGTTAATCCCCATGACACTCACTCCTGCGAGATAGGTCAGTATTATTTTCTATTTCTATGGCAACAAATCCTATGTAAATGCCTAATGACAGAAGGTGGAGATGAGAAACAGGAAAGGTTAAGTGACTTGTTCAAGGCCACACATCAAGTAGGTGGCAGGGTTGACTTTAAAATGCAGAAGTGCTGACCCCAAAGGGCACTCAAGTCCACCTGGTCAACACAGAGGGGATCATTGACATTCATTTGCTTAGAAATTCAGTGAAACAGAAAATATTAATATGGCCTATATCTGGGAACAAAATATGAACAATTATAATTTGTAGGCATATAGTTAAGTCCACTGGTGAGAGGCAGTAGTAGGCAGGGTGGCATGAATTCTGAAGACATACTTCATATTCATATCCCAGTCAGTCTCTGCCACACACTTGCTGTGCAAACTTGGGCAAGTTACTTCACTTCTCTGAACCTGTTTCAGATCCTAATAATAGTAAAATGAAGCTAATAACAGGACCATCCTTATATGCTATGGGAAGATTTAATGTAAAGCACTTAGAGCACGGAAGAGTAGATAATAAGCTTTCAATAAGTGTCAGCTATTACTAGATAGGTAGATCATATTACAGCAGAAATATTTATTGCTTTCCAACAATGTATCAAGTACAGAGATGCCTAAGACACAATCCCTGTCCTCAAAGAGCTTTCAGTATAATAGGTTTGTGAAATGTGTAACTTGCCACAGCATATAAGGGGGATGAGTGACATGGGACTGGAAGTGTTAAAATAAGACCACAAGTTTCCAAGGTAGATTATCTGACTCCTCAATTCTCTGATAGTGTGAATTTAGTCTGCTCCTGCCTTCACCTGTCCCTTGGTTTCTGTTTCCATTTAATTAATTTTATTTACATTTTTGTAAAGAGAAAGAACATAACAGTCACTAAAAGATTCCACCTGCTAGAGAGTGTCACGGGTGCTCAGAGGAAAGCAGTTACTTCTGAATGAAGTGTTTAGGCAAGAGATGGTGCTTGAATTTCATCTTAAAAGATAAGTCTGATTTTAAAACTCCAAGACAGCTGTGAGAGGGTGAGCGTAGGGAGTGGATGGGTGGACAGAAACAATGGGATACCAGAGTTTGAGGAAGGAAGAATGGAAAGAGGTTTATTGAACACCTACTATGATCCAGCAACATGTTAGCCCCTTAAATTACCTAAAAAAGGTCACATAACTGGTAAGTGGCTGATATGGTTTGGCAGTGTCCCAACCCAATTCATCTTGAATTGTAGCTCCCACAATTCCCACATGTTGTGGGAGGGAACCAGTGGGAGGTAATTGAATCATGTGGGTGGGTCTTTCCCATGGTATTCTCATGATAGTGAATAAATTTCACAAGATCTGATGGTTTTATAAAGGAAAGTTTCCCCACACAAGTTCTCTTCTCTTGTCTGCCACCATGTGAGACGTGCCTTTCACCTTCCACCGTGATTGTGAGGCCTCCCCAGCCATTTGGAACTGTGAGTTCATTAAACCTTTTACTCTTGTAAATTGCCCAATCTTGGGTATGTCTTTATCAGCAATGTAAAAACAGACTATTACAGTAAATTGGTAACAGTAGAGTGGGGCACTGCTGAAAAGATACCTGAAAATGTGGAAGCAACTTTTAAAAGGCAGAGGTTGGAACAGTTTGGAGGGCTCAGAAGGAGACAGGAAAATGTGGGAAAGTCTGGAATTCCCTAGAGACTGTTGAATGGCTTTGACCAAAATGCTCATAATGATATAAACAATGAAATCCAGGCTGAGGTTGTCTCAGATGGAGATGAGAAACCTGTTAAGAACTGGAGCAAAGTTGACTCTTACTATGTTTTAGCAAAGAACTGGCGGCATTTTGCCCCTACCCTAAAGATTTGTGGAACTTGGAATTTGAGAGAGATGATTTAGGATATCTGGTGGGAGAAATTTCTAAGCAGCAAAGTATTCAAGAGGTGACTTGGGTGCTGTTAAAGACATTCGATTTTAAAAGGGAAACAGAGCATAAAAGTTCAGAAAATTTGCAGCCTGACAATGCTACAGAAAAGAAAATCCCATTTTCTGAGGAGAAATTAAAGCCAGCTGCAGAAAATTCACATAAATAATGTGGAGCCAAATGTTAATCACCAAGACAATAGGGAAAATGTCTCCAGGGCATGACAGAGACCTTCATGGCAGTCCCTTGCATCACAGGCCCAGAAGCCTAGGAGGAAAAAATGGTTTTATGGGCCAGGTCCAGGGTCCCCCTGCTGTATGCAGCCTAGGGACTTGGTGGCCTGCATTCCAGCCACTCTTGCCATGGCTAAAAGGGTCAAAGGTACAGCTCAGGCCATTGCTTCAGAAGGTGCAAGGCCCAAGCCTTGGCAGCTTCCACCTGGTGCTGACCCTGCGGATGCACAGAAGTCAAGAATTGAGGTTTGGGAACCTCTGGCTAGATTTCAGAGGATGTATAGAAACACCTGGATGCCCAGGCAGAAGTTTGCTGTAGGGGCAGGGCCCTCATGGAGAACCTCTGCTAGGGCAATGCAGAAGGGAAATGTGGGGTGGGAGGCCCCACACAGTCCCTACTGGGGCACCACCTGGTGGAGCTGTGAGAAGAGGGCCACCATCCTCCAGAACCCAGAATGGTAGATTCACCTACAGCTTGCACCAGACGCCTGGAAAAGCTGCAGACACTCAATGCCAGCCTGTGAAAGCAGCTGGGAGGGAGGCTGTACCCTGCAAAGCCACAGGGACTGAGCTGCCCAAGACCATGGGAACCCATCTCTTGCATCAGCATGACCTGGAGGTGACACCTGGAGTCAAAGGAGATCATTTTGGAGCTTTAAGATTTGACTGCCCCACTGGATTTTGGACTTGCATGGGGCCTTTAGCCCCTCTGTTTTTGCCAGTTTCTCCCATTTGGAATGGGTGTATTTATTCAATGCCTGTATCCTCATATTATCTAGGAAGTAAGTAACTTGTTTTTTATTATACTGGCTCATAGGTGGAAGGGACTTGCCTTGTCTCAGATCATACTTTGGACTGTGGACTTTTGAGTTAATGCTGAAATTAGTTAAGACTTTGGAGGACTGTCGGGAAGTCATGATTGGTTTTGAAATGTGAGGACATGGGAAGTGGGGAGGACCAGGGTGGAATGATATGGTTTGGCTGTGTCCCCACCCACATCTCATCTTGAATTGTAGCTTCCACAATTTCCATATCTTGTGGGAGGGAACCAGTGGGAGGTAATTGAATCATGAGGGTGGGTCTTTCCCATGCTATTCTCATGATAGTGAGTAAGTCTCACGAGATCTGATGGTTTTATAAAGGGAAACTTCCCCACACAAGTTCTCTTCTCTTGTCTGCTGCCATGTGAGACGTGCCTTTCACCTTCCACCATGATTGTGAGGCCTCGCCAGCCACATGGAACTGTGAGTCCATTAAAGCTGTTTCTTTTGTAAATTGCCTAGTATTGGGTATGTCTTTATCAGCAACATGAAAATGGACTAATCCAGTGGCTCAGCTGGGACTCAAATTGATTCACCTATTCGAACTTTGAGGCCACAGAAAAAAACACTGAGAATTTTTTTTTTTTTTTTTTGAGACAGTCTCACTCTGTCACCCAGGGTGAAGTGCAGTGGCACAATCTCGGCTCACTGCAACCTCCACCTCCTGGGTTCAAGCAATTCTCCTGCCTCAGCCTCCCAAGTAACTGGGACTACAGGCACATGCTGCCGTGACCAGCTAATTTTTTGTATTTTAGTAGAGACAGGGTTTCACTGTGTTGCTCAGGCTGTTCTCGAACTCCTGTGCTCAGGCAATCCACCTGCCTCAGCCTCCCAAAGTGCTAGGATTACAGGCGTGAGCCACCACACCTGGTAACATTGACAAATTTTTAAGAGGGGAGAAAGTGACACAAAGTGGAACTTTTGCAAGATTACTCTGGGCATAGTATTTAGATAGGATTGAATAAACAGTCTGGGAAAAGGCAGATAAGGCAGTTTACAGTATGTAAGAGAGATGAAAGCTGTAACAGAATCATGATATAAGACTGGAAGGAAAAGAATGAGTGGGGGTGCTACTCAGTGATTCTCAGCTCTAGCTGTATAATAGAATCACCTGGAGATATTTGAAAAACTACTAATGCTTTGGCACATGTATACACATGTAACAAACCTGCATGTTGTGCACATGTACCCTAGAACTTAATGTATAATTTTAAAAAAACTATTAATGCTTAAGTTCATTGACTATTGTATACACCAGAGGTAGGACCTAAAGTACCATTTAAAACTTAACTAAAGAAAAACTAAATAGAAAACGTCAAATGAAAACCAGGGGACTTTCTGCACATGTATACCAGAACTGAAAGTATAATAATTTAAAAAGGGGGACTAACAACATTTTTTTAAAAAACTAGGTCTCACTCTGTTGCTCAGGCTGGAGTGCAGTGACACAATCATAGTTCACTGCAGCCTTGATCTTCTGGGCTCAAGTGATCCTCTCACCTCAGCCGCTGAAGTGGCTGGGATTACAGGCATGCACCACCAAGCCTTGTAAACTTTTTATTTTTTGTAGAGATGGGGTCTTACTATGTTGCCCAGACTGATCTCAAAGCCCTTGGGATCAAGTGGTCCTCCCACCTTAGTATCCCAAAGTGCTGGGATTACAGGTGTGAGCCATTGTGCCTAACGCATTCTACTTTTTATATCTATGAATTTGACTACTTTAGATACCTCATATAAGTGGAATCATACAGTATTTGTCTATTTATAACTGGTTTATTTCACTTCACATAATGTCCTCAAAGTTCATCATGTTGTAGCTTTTTTCTAGGCTGCAGATAATTCCATTGTATAGATATATACAACATTTTGTTTATTGATTCATACATTGATGGATATTTGGTTGTTTCTACCTCTTGGCTATTTTTAAAAGTGCTTCTATGAACATGAATGTACAAATATGTCTTTAAGACCCTGCTTTCAATCCTTCTGGGTGTATACTCAGAGTTAGGATTGCTGGTTGTTCTATTTTCAATTTTTTGAGGAACTACCATACTGTTTTCCATAGCAGTTACATCATTTTACAATCCATTCAACAATGCACAAGGGTTGCAACTTCCCTATATTCTCACCAACACTTGTTATTTTTTGCTTTTTTAATGTAGCCACTCTAATGAGTGTGACTAAGGACATTTTTTAAAGATCTAAGTACAAAGATAATCTCTAAAACAAAAATATAAATCATCCTGAATGTTAAAGTAATTAAAAAATCTAAAATGAATGAAAACAAATTGTGTAGGGAAACACAGCTAATGTAACATAACAAACACAATAATAATGTCACAAGATCTTTAGGGTATCACTTTGGCAGCCGGAAACCTCTGTGGCTGGTGGTACCTCTACTTGGGTTTTGCTTGTACCCACTGGGCTCATTCCCCCCACTCAACCTGGCAGGCTGTGCTCGGTTCCTACTACTGACCCAGATCCCACACCTGCCAAGGGTGAGCCAGTTGAGAAGCAGCAAGAGGTGTGGGAGCAAGTGAGCAAGCATGGGATCTGGCCACTGCACACAGCCAGGCACGCTGGTTGCTGTGATGAGGCAGACAGCTTCAGGAATCAGCACAGGTGCCAGCTCTGTGCAAGGTTGCAGCTGGACCAGATGTACCACACGTAGCTTCTGCTGTGGGCACCCATGTCTGGACGAGGGGAACTCAGTGGCACCTGGAAGCCTGGAGATGCCAGGAACCACAGAGGCCCAAAGAGGGTGTCACAGCTCTGGCTCAGGGATGCCCTAGGTCTGAGCTTCCTGAAGGGCCATAGCTCTTCCCTCCTTGTCATCCACAACATGGTGAGCAGGGAGCATATTTCAGCCCTGTTTGCATTACAGCTCTTTCAGTCCCACCATTCAGCAGGTCACAAATTCTTATCCCACATCCAGGAAGAATGAGGTGTGCAGGCAATTGGAGGGCAAGCAAGTCAAAAGAAGCTTTGTTGAGTGACAGAACAGCTCTCAGGAGACCTGAAGAGGGTAGCTCCTTTCCACAGACAAGTCACCCTGACAAGTGTCCAGCTCTCAGCAGAGAGGAGACCCACAGTGAGTAGCTCCTTTCTGCAGGCAGGTCATCCCGAAGAGTTGAGGAGATGAGAAGTGGGTAGCTCCTTACCACAGCTGGTAGTCCAATGTCTGTGTGAGTCTGGCTGAGTCTGGGGTTTTTATGGGCTCAGAAGGGAGAAAGTGCATGCTTACTGGTCCATCAGTGGCCATATGTGGGCCCAGATAAAGCACTATAAGTTCTCATTCCAGGCACAGACTCTGCCAAGAACTGGCAGCCCGGCCCCGGGGCTTCAGGCCAGCCCTGGCTTGAAGGTGGGGTTTCACTGGGGACCCACACCATTCCACCCAGGAACCTGTCTGCCCCCATCATCAACATGCCATCCACAGCACCAAGGCTATTTACACCAAAGGGTACCTGCAGGCCCACACTGAGCTACCCTCAGCACCCCTGACTGCATGCTTATTGGTGCTCAAAGTCTGAAGTGGGCCAAGGCATTGGGGGCTGGATTGTGTGTCAGTGCTGCCCTGAGTATGCGCACACCCAGCCAGGTTGCGACAGCTTTGCTCCAAAATTAGAGTTGTCACTGGGAGTAGGGACAAGCCAGGGAGCAGGAGCAGACACTTCTGAGCCTGCAGGGGTGGGGGGGCTTCCCAGACCCCCAAAAGCACAGGGATGTCTGAGTTCAGAGCCACAGCTGGGAAGTTCGGCTGCACCCAGGAGCACAGGATTTCCACCCTGCCAACTTGGTAGGGGGCAGGGATCCCACGTGTTCCTGGCCCCCACTGGCTCCACAGAGCACACAGTCCTGGCCATGCCTCCCCTGATGCAGCTGGCATCTTCACAGCAGCCGCTCCAGATGGGCCGCCACTGCCATCAATAATAACACAAAATCATGTGGCAGAGTTAAAACTGACACATCATCTTTGTCAATAAATATGTATAGACTGAACTCACTTGCTAAAAGATTTTCTATTTGGCTCACAAACAAGACTCAACTATATGCTTTATACCAGAAACACAATTAATACAAAGTAATTTAGAAAGACTAAAAGTAAAGGAATAGGCAAAGATTTTTCCAGACAAATGGAAGCAATAAAAAAGCACGGATTACAACCCTGATACCATCCCGTATATCCCTGGTGGGAAAGCAAACTGTATTGTATCCATGTTAAATTCCTGGTTTTTGCCATGGTATTGTAGTTATGAAAGAGGATGTTCTTATTCTTAGGAAGTACATACTGAAGAATATTTCAGAGTGATAGATTCTCAAGGAGTTTAGAAAAAATAGAGAGTAATTGAGAATGATACAGTAAATGGTGCAAAACGTAAATAATTGGTGAATCAAGGGTCTATGTGAGTTCTCTGTACCTTTCTTGCAACTTTTCTGTAAGTTTGAATTTTCATCAAAACAAAAAGTTTAAAAAAAATAATGCCCAGATCTAACTTCCCAGAAATTCTAATTATCTTATCCTCAAAATGGAGCCAAGATCTATGGTATTTTTTAAAGCTCTACAGGTGATTGTAATATGCATCAAGTTGAGAGCCATTGTACTAGTCAGTCCATGGGACTTAGTTACTGATTGAATGTGTGTGGCCCAGAAAGGAAGAAACCAAGGAAGACTGTGGAAGGCTAGAAAATGGCCCTCAAAGATATCCAGGTCCTTCTCCCTGGAGCCTGTGAATGTTACCCCATGACAAAAGGGACTTCGCAGCTGTGATAGTTAAGGATCCTTGAGATGGGGAGATTGTCCCTGATTATCCAGGTAGTGTTCTTATAAAAGGAAGGCAGAGGGAGATTCTGACCGCAGAAGAGGAAGTAGGAGATGTGACAAAGGAGGCAAGAGGCTGGAATGATGCAACCATGAGCCAAAGAATACCGGCACCTGCCAGAAACTGGAAGAAGACAGACACAGATTCTTTCTTGGAGGCTTTAGAAGAAACTAGCCCTTGACTTTGCACCTTAATTACAGTCCTGTAAGACTCATTTCTGACTTTTGGCCTCTAGGGCAGAGAATAAATTTGTGTTGTTTAAAGTCACTAAGTGTACAGTAATTTGTTGCCGCAGCAATAGAAAACTAATACAGACTTAAATGTTTTAGAGATAAAGAGGAAAAAGTGGGGTTCAAAAATGAAGAGAAGTGTGACTTTTCTTATTCGTGAGGGTAACTTTTGTTCCATTCATTTTCCAAACCCTGGAAAAGAACAGGAAAGTGGGTAATTGTCTTAGTCCCTTAGGAATGCTACAACAAAGTACCATAGACTGAGTGACTTATAAACAACACAAACTTATTTTCTGTTCTGGAGAATGTCACAGTTCTGGAGGATGGAAGTCCGAGATCAGAGTGCCATCGTGACTGGGTTCTGATAAAGGCTCTCTTCTGGGTTGTAGATCACCTGTTTCTCATTGTATCTGTACATGGCAGAAAGAGAAGAAGAAAGCTCTCTGAAGTCTCTTTTATAAGAGCACCAATCCCATAGATGAGAGTTCCACCCTCATGGCCTATGTCCCTCCCAAAGGCTTCACTTTCTAATACTATCACTTTGAGGGTTAGGATTTCAACATATGAAATTTGGTGGGGGACACAAACATTCAGTCTATTGCATTGACAGACGAGAGATTTCAACAAATTTCTGGAAAATAGAAAGTATGGGAGTCTGCTGATAGATGAAACAGAAACATGAAACCAACAGCCCAAAATATCTGATTGAGGGGGTTGCAGAGAAAGTGAAACCTGATCTGCCCAAGTAGCCTCTGTAGGGCTCCAAGCTTAGAGCAGTCATGTAAGACAGAGTGGAATGTTGGAGGTCAGGCTACCAGAAGGCTTCTTAGAACGTCTGTACACAAAACAGTTGTATTAGAGAGTGCCATATCCCTTTCCTTTCCCCTCTTGCTACAGGAAGCCCAGCTTTTATCTCCAACAAAAATTTAGGAAAGCTCCTATTTAAGGAAATTGAACAAACAATTGACTGGAAGAAGCAATGGCTCTGTGTTGGATGTTTTGCTCAGAAGTGTCTCTCTCACTCTGACCTGAGGAGGGTCTCCCAGCCTGTTCATCCCAGAGCTAAGCCTGACAGTGATGTATCCCAGTCTATCTGTGCATGGCCATTGGGCACAAGATCTTTCTCCACAGGGCAGAGGAAATCCATATTAGCTACTTAATCTTTTACTTTTAAATATAAATGAGCAATACGAGTCCATTAAAACCGAGGGAGGAAGGCAACAGAAACAATAATCAAACGATATTTGAGAAACGTGTGGTTCAGTAGTGAAGCATTCTATGACTTTAAGCAATTGTTGCAAAGTAAGGCAAGAGAAACCTTTTGACCTTGATGCTACAATTCTATCTTGAGTAACTGAGAAGACATTTCATTAGGCTATTACAGAAGAAAATACAATCCTAACATACAACTTGGCTCTGCGGTGAACAATATTCACATAGGTATGATACTGTAAATGCTGATTTTTGGTTTTCAATCCATAGCAAAGGCTTATGAGAGTTAATTACGGTTTCAGGACAAATGTAAATGTTAACCATCTTGACAATGTAAAAGTTAGACAAGGCTGAGATGAGGTGGGAGGTTTGCAGGGGAGGAGTGGCATAGAGATATGCAGTAAAGAGGAAAAATTAGAAATATAAATATGGTGCCTAATATTGCAATGTTATCCAATAAAAATCACTCAAAAATAACAATACAAAGGTCAAATACTGCAAAGGTGAAAAGGTAGGGTGTCATATAAATGAGTTAAGTCCTCATCTTTCATGACTGAGAGTCAACATATGTTGTCAAAATTTTTTAAAAATCAAGAAATGGAAGTCATTATTTAGAAGTTTGGACATAATCATTAGAAGGCTTGAACATAAAAAGGGTTGCTTCTGGAGAATGGGACTGCAATGGAGAAAGAAATTGAAAGACTGTTTCTTTTCATTATAAATTCTTCTGTTCTCTGTGATTTTCTTTTTTACCAAATGTACATACTTCTCTAACAAACATAAGTTTTCAAAATGATAAAGTATTAAGCACGTAGATCTTCCGTTATTGGCAGTCTAGAGTTATATTACAGATGATTTTGTGTCTCACATAACTTTAGGATCATTATTTAAGGACTGATCATAGTAATAGACTATTGTATGTGTAGACTCTGTAGTTGATCACTGTATGCTCTGTTAATAAAGAAGGCATAGGAAAGAAAGAGGAGGTGGACGGGAAAAAATAACAGGAGATTCAAGATAGAAAAAGTGTTGGGATAATCAAGTTGCTGAGGTCAGAGTTAGGGTGGAGCTGGTAAGTCATCTAGGTGGAGATTCCAACAAGTGGTAGAGATTTGGGCAGTCAAAGCCCAGAGATAATGGTTTGGGGCCTCATTCACATAGACAGGAAACTCTTGAAGTGATGGCAGCCACAAGCTCTGCTCTAGTCCCCTTTGACTCTTTCTCCGAAGACGCTTCCTCCCAGTGCTCTGTAGCCCTGCCCTCCTTCCCCCTCCACACACACAAATACCATCTGTCTCTAAAAGCCCTACCAATGTGCAAGGCCTTTCCAAGTCCCACCTGCTTGAAGCCTTTTTAGCAATCCCAGTCCTTACCCATCACCCCTTTGCTGTACTTCATCAGTCTCAACATTTCCACACTTGACCCCAATTGGTACCACGTGCTTTACTAGATGTCTGAGGGTCCTAATCCCTTCTCCCCAACTAGATCATTAACTTTTTTTTAAAGGAAGATGCTCTGACATCTGACTTTTGCCTCTCCTAGAGAACTGAGCTGATGTTGGCCTTCAAATAAGCAATTACACTTCCAGTAGTAGCACAAAGTAAGGCATGAAGTTCTCATTTTAACTGAAACAGGTTTCCTACCTTGGAGCAAATTGTGATGTGAGGAACCTAGCCCACTTCATTTGTCTGGTTTGTAATGCAGTAGTGACTGACGGAACCCCACGCAATGCCAGTCACCCTTTATTCTCAGGAGGCAGGCAGTCTGGAGTGATGAGGGTTGGAGGTCTGGGGGAGAACAAGCAAAGTGTCCTGGCTGCCTCTTGTTCCAGCAGATACTACCCCTCCCTGAAGAGCAGATGCATCCAGATGGCAGGCACAGGTTCATAATGCACAGGTCAGAGGTGGGAAGTCTACACAACATAGCCTCTGTCGCTAAGAGAACAAGGCTCCTGTGGGAAGCACACATACAGAACTCGACTGAATGTTCCCTAGAGAGAGGAGGACAGTTTGCCATTCCCCACTCTCCATGTTTCGACCATTCCTCCCCCGTACTCTCTAGACAGATGCCACTGCCTGAAATATGAGTTCTTCCAATTATTTTAGTATCTATGCCAAGGTCACTTTCTATTACTCATTTTAGCAAACTTCTTTCAAGCTTAGGTCAAGATCTCTGCTCTCAAAGGAAGCATGTCAACATTTCTTCCCCTTGTTACCCCTCACATCATGGCAACCACTCACAACATGCGTTTATCTGAAAAGCCCAGGCAGCCAACATGCTCAGACAAGCTGAACAGAACACTCTACTGTGTTCGGGAGAGTGGAGTTTGGGGCATGCCCTGTGGCCCTGAAAATAACAATGGTCCTGCTATGAAGATATATTTACCTTGAAAGCTTTGTCCCTCAAGTGCACAGAAATACAGATTTGCACACACTCCTGACTTAACTGCCTTTTCTCCCTTATTCATGACAGAATTCTCAAAGGATGAGACACTCCTGGTGCGCTTGAATGAGAACAAATCTATCACTCACTCTTCCCCTGACTTCTTTCAATTTGACAGTGAAGTCTGAATCAAAGGGAACACTTCCATGGCAGTAAAGAAAAAAACCAAGAGTCAAGTAGCAGTGAATGATTAAATCACACATTTTAACCATTCCTTCTGTGCCACAACACTTTTCCCTAGAGCACCCTTATAATTGTGCTACAGCACCATTTATTATTTACAATTGCCTTATTTTCTTCTGAGGTCAGGCTTTGTTTAAAAGTCCATTCAAGGCTGGTTGTACTGCAAGTAAGGGTTAGTTGAAGCTTCCATGTAATCCACTATACGTCAAATGTCGTTATGTTAGAAGCCCCCAAACCAGCACATCAGAAAATACATTCACTTAAATTCGAAGAAGCTGCAATATCTCTTAATAGAACTTTAATATCCACAAGGACACGTCAAAGAGGAAGAAAAGAGGGTCCCACAGTTGACTCTGCTGTCTGGTGTCTGTGGCACTTGTCTCTGGCATGAGAATATTTATGTATACTTTGTGGGAGTCTTGCTAATTGTAATTATGATTGCTTACTACTGTTTCCAAGGTAACAGTTGTCACTGCAGTGCTTCACTGCCAACTCAATTTCCATTCTCCTGCTGATATAACAAATATTATGTGACATTTTAACTGAAAATATCTGTAAATGGGCGTCTGAGTGTGGTGTGTTTCTTTAAAAGGGAGGGAAAACAGTTATTAGCATTTCATTATTCATCTCAGTGGCATGTTTGATCAGTAATTACTTCAATTTTACATTTAGAAAGGAAAGGACCAGGGTCCCATGAGGTCTTGGATTTGGAGGCTCTGGGTTCCTATCCTGCCTGTCCCAGTGGCTGCCTGGTGACCTGAATTCTGTAGCCAGGAGCTTGACCAGAAACTGAGGCTCAGTAAAGAAGCCCCTCAGGGGTGTCCCTGCCCCGCCCCTTCCTTTCCCAGCGTGCACTTCTCCCATAAAAGGGGTGGGGACTGAAGAAGGAAAGATGAATCAGGTGCTCTCCACTGTGGCTGCCTTCTGTGCCCCCACTCCCACAAAGAGCAGAATCATCCAGATAGCAGGTCAGAAGTGCCTCGTGAGCAGGAGGTGTTCCTGCAGGCAATTCTGATCATGACCAGATGAAGGAAACTTTCCTCACCCCCACAGTGACACCTCCAGTCAGAGACCCTGCAGGGATCCCACTTCTGGCCACTCTGAGATCACTTCCTGCCATGGCAGGATTTGTACAACTGGTGTAGGTAATGCGTACATATACTATACCTTCATTTAGTATGAATGTCCACACAATGCTGAGAGCTCAGACTGCCTTTGGTAGGGCGTGACACTGGAGCCACAACTCCGAGCCAACCTCTGCCGGTTTCTAGTTTCTCCACAGGAATTTCACAACCCTGCTTCCTTACAGGCTGAACTCCTCACCTACCACCTGGCCTTGACCTGGCTTCCAGATCCTACTAGCAGAACTTACCTATGTAGGATGCAGAGCGGTTGCCCACCTCTGGCAGTTGTGTATGTTCTGACTCCTGGCCCCCCTCCCCAGGAACTCTCATAGTCACCTGCCCATCTTAAACTGTGCCTTCAGATTCCTCAAAGACAGAACCAGAAATACCATTTGACCCAGCAATCCCATTACTGGGTATATACCCAAAGAAATATAAATCATTTGATTATAAAGATACATGCATACATATGTTCATTGCAGCACTATTCACAATAGCAGAGATATGAAATCAACCGAAATACCCACCAATAATAAACTGGATAAAGAAGATGTGGTATATATGCACCATGGAATACTAGGAAGCTATAAAAAGGAACGAGATCATGTTTTTTGCAGGGACATGGATGGAGCTAGAAGCCATTATCCTCACCAAACTAATATAAGAACAGAAAAACCAAACACCACATGTTCTCACTTATAAGTAGGAGCTGAACAATAAGAACACAGGGACACAGGGAGGGGAACAACACACACTGGGGCTGGGGGGGGTCGTGTGGGCAGCAAGTGAGAGCATCAGGATAAATAGCTAATGCATGCGGGCTTAATACACAGGTGATTTAATACATAGGTGATTGGTCAATAGGTGCAGCAAACCACCATGGCACATGTTTACCTATGTAACAAACCTGCACATCCTGCACATGTATTCCAGAACTTAGAATACAATTAAATTTAATTTCTTTTAAAAACTGTGCCCTCTTCCTGTTTAATTCTCTTTGCTTTATTTCACCTCTCCTGGAGGTTCAATTTTCTTTGCCTTGTTTCACCTCTCCTGCAGGTCAGAAACCATACCTTTCACCTTTTTTCTAACCTCCCATAAGACATAGTAAGAACTAAGTAAGTAATTGATCCATTAAATGTTAACAAGCATTCAATATGCATATATGGAACTGTTCAGTGGAAAAGCTGGGTTTGAACATCTTCAAGCCTTCATATACTTCTCTTGTTCCTCCATAATATCACATTATAAAATGGTACTTAATGTGGTGATTCACAACCATGGGAGAGCAGAAAATCTCTGTGGAGTTTATTAAAAATAGAAATTATATAAAATCTGAACTGGTTAACTGGTTCTGTGAACATATTAAAAATTATTGTTAGTTTTATTGGGTGTGATGCTATCAGCATACCTACGTTTTTTAAAATACTCCTTTATCATTTCACAATGGAGGTTGAAACATTTCTTTTAAAAGCTACAACTGGGCCAGGAGCGGTGGCTCACGCCTGTAGTCCCAGCACTTTGGGAGGCCAAGGCAGGCGGATCACGAGGTCAGGAGATCGAGACCATGGCTAACACAGCGAAACCCCGTCTCTACTAAAAGTACAAAAAATTAGCCAGGCGTGGTGGCTCATGCCTGTAGTCCCAGCTACTCAGGAGGCTGAGGCAGGAGAATAGCGTGAACCCAGGAGGTGGAACTTGCAGTGAGCCGAGATCGTGCCACTGCACTCCAGCCTGGGCAACAGTGCATGACTCCGTCTCAAAAAAAAAAAAAAACAAACAAAAAAACTGTATCTGCAGTTTGCTTTTAAATAATCCCTGGGGGTGAATAGAGTGAGAGACAGTGCTGGTGAAACAAGCTTAGATGAGTTGGTGATTTTTAAAACTGGGCAGTGGAACGTAATTGTTCATTGTAGTATATTCTTTAGGTTTAGGTTTGAAATTTTTCATGATAAAAACTATTTATAATACATGAAGTAAACATAGCAAAGTATTAATAATTATTAAAACTAGGTGAGATTTCATAATCTTCCAAAGTTAAGAAACTATTCCATATTTTAATGTATGTTTGGAAATTATAG
>NW_012104288.1:1718556-1726607 GCF_000951045.1 Mandrillus leucophaeus
AGATCCTTGAGGAATCACCACACTGTCTTCCACAATGGTTGAACTAATTTACACTCCCACCAACAGTGTAAAAGTGTTCCTATTTCTCCACATCCTCACCAGCATCTGTTGTTTCCTGACTTTATAATGATTGCCGTTCTAACTGGTGAGAAATGATATCTCATTGTGGTTTTGATTTGCATTTCCCTAATGTTTTAAAAATAAAGAAGATACAAATTCCCCAACCCTTAACCCTTCTTGTCCTTTCTGGACCCAAATCTCTACAGGTATAAGCAGGTACATTTTTAAAGCATCAAGAGCTAGGCACCTCTACTAGATCTTTGTTAGTGTAATTTTAGTTACTGATATTATTTAAACGCAATACATCTATGTTTGTTGTAAAAAGACTTTAAAATTTTAATATTTAATTAACTTGACAAGTTTACCCCACTTTCATTCATACCCTGTTGATACTAATTTAAAAGGATTTATTGTGTAGTACGTGTTTATTCTTCCTTAGGATGATATTTCACAGTCTACTTAAAAAAATAACACCATGTTGATTTTTCTATCATATCAAATGAAAAGTTAATAGAAATACACAGAGATGACTGACTTCCAGAAAGGATACTTTCTGGATACATTAGTAGGATGACTTCATAATATATTGCTCTAAATATATTTTCCTGTAGCAGGGAGATAAATGATAATTATCCATTTAATCTTAATATACTTGTATTAGTTTCCTATTGCTGCTATGACAACTTAGTGGTTTAAAACAATAGAAACTTCCTGTCTTACACTTCTAGTAGTCAGAACTCTGAAATGGATTGTGCAAGGCTGAAATCAAGGTATCCGCGATGCTGCTTTCCTTGTAGAAGCTCTCTTTCCACAGCATCTAGACACTGTCCATCTACCTTGGCTCATGGCCACATCACTCTGATATCTGCTTCCATTGTCACCTCTTCTATTACTCTGGTCTCCTACATCCCTCAGATAAGGACCTTTGTGATTAACCAGGGTCCCTATCTTAAGATTCTTAGCTTAATCACCTCTGCAAAGTTTCTTTTGCCATGTAAGATAACATATTAACAGAAATTAATACATTGACATCTTTGGGAAGGCCACTGTTTTGTCTGCCACAATACTCTTATTTTTCCCTTCTGAATTCAGTGCATTAGACAGTTATTGCTGCAATAATGTCGTGTAACAAACTACTCCAAAACTCAGTGGTTTATGGCAGCAAGCATATATTTTTCTCACTTGTGGGTCACAGGCTATCTGGGATGGCTCTGCTTCAGGCTGAGAGTGGAGCGGCTTGGCTGTAGGGTTAAGATTGTGTTTATGTATGTTCCACATATTTCAACTGGGGGTCCAGGCTGAAGTGGCAGAGAATATCAAGGGCATGATTTTTTTCTGCACAATGTTAAGCATGTAAGAGGACAAGCCAAGCTTTGTGTGTACATTTAAAGCCTCTGCTTGCATTCCATCTACTCAAATTGCACTGGTCAAATTGCATGGCCAAACCAAAAGTCAGTGAAGTAGGGAAGTAGACTTCACCCCAAGGGAGAAAGGGAAGAGCGTGAATATTTGCTGAACAGGAATTCAATTTCCTATTCCTTACGTGTAATAGGAGCCAACTTGGAGCTTCTCACTGATTATATACCTTCCAAATGTTTCGAGCTTTGACAGGTCACTGAAGTAAGTGCATAGCCTCTCATTGTGACTTTTAAAGGCAACACACATCAGAATGTCTCCAGAATTCTCACTTATCTAGGACATAGATAAAAACCAGGGAGTAGGCAAGAAAGATTACTGAGCATCACCTAAATAGCTAAACTAAGGTATGTAGATAACTCATAAAAGAACTCTTTAGACCTTACCTACATCTATAAACTATTTACTCTTATTTTACACACAATTCTAACAATGTTGATTGCTTCATCTCTAAGTTCACAATAAAATCACACATACACACAAACACATACACACACAAACACACCAACGGATACCAACAAGGAAAACATACATTATACAGACATAATCTCTGTTTAAAACACACACAAAAAAGAATGTAATTATTATTTGCTATAGGGATAAATAATCAGTTTCACGTGGCTCAATAAATCTTAAGGTTCTCACTAATTACATCACAATTTAAGAATAATTGAGCTAACAGTGGAATACATGGGAGCAGGGATCTTGCCCACCTTGTTCGCCACTGTTTTCCCATTGTCTGGGACAATGCTTTGCACAGAGTATGCATGTACTAAATATATGTGGAATTAACATTTATAAAGTTAACATTTTTATTGTTTATTAAATTCTATTTCAGATGGCAGAAAAGGACTCTGTGTGCAAGTATGTAAATCAACATGAGCTAAGCTGAGAATGAGGAAGTCAGGGAAGTATTTGTTGTTTGATTTTTGTTTTTTGTTTTTTTGAGACAGAGTCTCGCTCTGTTGCCCAGGCTGGAGTGCAGTGGCACAGTCTCTGCCCACTGCAGCCTCTGCCTCCCGGGTTCAAGAGATCCTGCTGCCTCAGCCTCTGGAGCAGTTGGGATGACAGGCACATGCCACCATGCCCAGCTAATTTTTGTATTTTTAGTAGAGATGGGGTTTCACATGTTGACCAGGCTGGTCTCGAACTCCTGACCTCAAGTGATCCACTCACCTTGGCTTCCCAAAGTGTTGGGATTACAGGCATCAGCCACCGTGCCTAGCCGGGAGTATTTATAGAAAGGTTACAGAGACGTTTTATGAAACCCAAAAGCAAAAGAGCAGGTGGGGAGCCAGAGGACACTCTGCCCATGTTGTGCCTCTGCCTCATTATTCACATCTACCTGATTCTTAGCCCAGGTAACAGGGAGGGTGCAAGACATAAACCTCACATCTCCAATAATTTTATATTTCAGGACATGACATATGCAGAGACTAGCTAACTCTCTCCAGGTTTCCCTCCAATTCCCAGCAGAGAGAATTTTCTCCACCCCTGTTCCAACAAATGAACCAACAGGTAAGCAAAAAAACATAGCTACCAAGAGCCTGGGGTAGAAAGACTCTAAGATGGCTCCTCCCTCCTGGTTTTCACAACCTTTTGTGACACCCCCCACCATGAGTGTGGGCTGGACTTATTGACTCTCTTGTAATTAATAAAATAGAGAGAAATGATACAATGTTACTTCTAAGATTAAAGTATTAAAAGCCTGTGGCTTTCCTTTGAGGCATATGCACTCTCTTGAATCACTTGCTCTGGGGGCACTCTGTACCTTATCATGACATCGCCCTGTGCAAAGGCCCGTGTGACAAGGGATCAAGGGCTGCCAACAACCATGTGAGCAAGCTTGGCAGTGGCTCTCCACTCCACCTTAACCCAGTTGAACGTTTAGATGAGATCACAGCCCCAGCCAAAAACTTGACTGCAACTTTATGAGAGTCCTTGAGCCAGAGACAACCAACTAAGCCATCCCTAGGCCCTGATTCACAAAAACTAAGAGATGATAAATGTTTGTTATTTTAAGCCTTGAAGATTTAAAGTAATTTGTTATGCAAAGTAAGTTTCTTCAAAGAAAGGTGAGTTATTAGTGAGCTAGGTGGACACTCTAAAGTATGTCTACTAAAAGTCTGTGACACATTTTCAAATATCTCTACTCTAAATCACTAAAACAAAAAAGTTTTATACTTTAAAAGCAAATCCCCTGGCCATATAGAAAGCTTAGCTATCCAGAATAAAGAATTTCTTAAAGTTCTACACAACCACAGTTTTACCATACAAATTCTGAAATGCTCATAGGCCCATCAGTCTTGTCATTTGACAGCTTCCTCCTGGGTGAATTATCCAGGCCTCTAATGTTTCCTCCTTTACCTCCATGCCACTTTTCTTTTCACTCTTTCACTATTCATTATCATTCCACTCAGACTGCTGGCAAAGGAGGATACTGTGATACACAGGTTGAGTTTGCTGCATAGCCAAAGCTCCGATGGAAGGCTTCATAGGGTTGCAAGCTGAAATAATTGCCCAAAAGATTTTTAGTGTTACATGTTGGTTTTGTTTTCCAAAATGTATTACATTTGCAATTATTATGGGTAATTAGAAATTCTATATTCAGGTTTTTAGTTCCAGCACTGGTCAAACCTGGAGCTTAAAGTTTAGTGAGCACTTTGTATTTGCAAGACACATTGGAGATGTAACTGTGAAGATATACAGTCCTTGCCCTCAGAAAACTGACAACCTGTGAAAGGAAAAGATTTAAATACATAAAACAAATTTAGAACAATAAATATAAGGTACAAATCAAAGTGCAATTGATATTCAGAGAAGTAAGACGTCTACGTGGAACTAGAGTAGTCAGAGGAAGATTCAGGAGGTGGTAATACCTGAGTTGAGTATGAAGGGTAGGGAGAATTTAGAAGAAAATAGAGGGATAGAATACTACATACAGGATAAAGAGTACAGAGAAAGAAAACATTTCTCAAATCTCACGTAGATTTCTACTTGCATGAATCTATTATTTTAAGCCTAAATGGTGTCCAATATAAAAAGAATGTAATTGTGTCCAGTAGCCATGATCCTTTAGGGCTGGGGTTAATTAAGAGGACAGACATGAACAACACAGGGAAAGAGGAATGGATGTCTCCTTTCAGACTGCAAAACTGGCATTCCAAACAAGTGTTATAGGAGGAAGAAAAAACCTTTGCCTATTGTCATGGTTCACAACACTCTCCCAATTTCAACCTCCTCCCACCTGTCAACACCCAGTAGTATTACCAGGCAGAGTATGCCATTACTCTCTTCTCCCCTCTCTTTGCACCTATCTGGCTTCTGGCCTCCAATCTGCTTGTGGTATCTTGGGATTCTTGCAACACTCTTGCCAGGAGCTTTGACAGGGCCTCCATCAAGGGTGCATTAGAACACTATACAAAGATGCTTGGTGAAAGGAATGTGAGGGGGCTAAAATGCAACCCAGCCCCTGGGAGGGGCTGCAATCATGAAGAAGGGGTGTCTATTGTAATTCTTCTGCCAAGAGAAGTCATCTCTTTTGCAGTTTGCGTAAAGGCACCTATATACTGGCAGTAGCCTTGAGCACTGCCAGATCTAAGCTAGACATTTTTAGGCCAGTGCTTTCCACTGGGTCTTCCCCTCTTGTCCACCATCAACTGATCTGACAAATAATGGAATAACAGGGATCCTATAAACCAACTAGGTTGTATCTGACCAGTTTTCCCTAAGATGATGAGGGAATGCAAGTTATTTTCAGGCAGCTCTGTTCAGAAGACTGCAATGGGAGGCTGAAAAAATTTGTTTCCAGACCCTAAGCCCAAAATGGCATCTTCCATTCTGATGGATACTATCAACAAACAGTACTTACTATACCGGTTGAATCAAGTCACTTGGTCTATGAACTAAAGGGTTAGTTATCCTTGGATGTAAGTGCTCCATTCAAGCTCACCAGGTACAAACAGATCTCCCACAAAGTTCTCTTATAACAACTTGTTGACTAAGACCTAGTCAGCCACAAAAGAAAAATGACTAAAAGATTTTAAAGAAGGATAATTTCAAAGTTTGTAAAGGGAGAAATCATTTAATATCTCAATGGGCTTCAATGGTCAGGTCTTTTTGAAATCAATATAAAACATCATGATCATGATAAATCTTTTTTTCAAAAAATGCCTTTTCGGCACAAACTGAGCGACCACTTCACGAACAATTGGGCACCCAAATAATTGGAAATATTTCAGAAAAGCAAATGAAGCAAAAGAGATCATGGAAAGCAGGGAATATATGTATGCAATTTTGAGCCTAAATGAACATGCAGTGCCATATACAAAGTAATCAGTGAGATGTGAAAACTGATGTGGATCCCTTTGATTTGAATCAACAGGGTGTGAAGGACTCCTATTATTAAAGAAAAACCTTGGTGCCAGCTCACCCTTGTCCAGATCCAGTCATCCACGGTCCTAGCTCTCAAGGTGCCAAAGCCCAGGCCTAAGCTACAACCCATCAGGAGTCTTGAAAGCAGTTTTTAGGCCAGCACTTTTTGGCTGACTAATGCTCAATAACCTTCCTCTTGTCATTCTTCTCCTGAAATATTTTCCTCCCCATTAGCAACGTTAAAAGTCCTTTGCAGTATAGGGCATCTGATTTCAAGAATAGAGATGGCCTGTATTTACAGATTAAATCTAGTGAAACTGGAACATTGTCATATGGAATAGCTATAGAGCCATTCTTTCTAGAAAACTACCCAAGGGCAAGAAAGAGCAGCGTTCTTCCTACCCCAAGGAAGGAACCAAAACCCATCTTTCCAGAACCCCAAGGGGCCCTAAAGATCTTCTCTAGTGGTTTCCAAACTTTGTTCAGCCAAGTCCCAAAGTACTGAGAGAGGCTACAAATGAAGAAAAGGGTGGTTTCATGGAGAGACAATGGAAAGCGTTTTTAAACAAAAAATCACTTGAGGCTTTCTTCAAGGACACCTTAAAATTAACAGAAGAAAATTTGACAAAACTCTGTAGTGTGGCAGGATTATATCTTGGAATCTTAATCTGTATGTTCTGTATTCCTTTCTGCTTTCTCAACAATACTCAAGGCCACTGTTCTCTCTTCTAGCCAACACAGTGCTAGCCTGAGAATGGTACTTTAAAAAGCCTATGCATAAACCTTTACCATGTAAAGACTGGATGAAATAAAGGGAAGGGTGGAAGGGAGAGCAGTGTGCAGTGGATAAATTTAAATTAAAAAGGAAGGAGGAGCCAGGCATGGCAAGGTGACTCATGCCTGTGATCCCAGCTCTTTGGGAAGCTGAGGCAAGCAGATTACTTGAGCCAAAGATTTTGAGACCAGCCTAGGAAACATGGTGAAACCCCACCTCTACTAAAAACAAAATTAGCTGGGCATGGTGGCACATGCTTGTAGTCCCAGCTACACAGGAGGCTGAGGTGGGAGGGTCACCTGAGCCCAGGAGGTCACAGCTGCAGTGAGCTGTGACCATGCCACTGCACTCCAGCCTGGGAGGCAAGAGTGAGACCCTGCCTCAAAACCTCAAAAAAAAGAAGGAGAGGGACTCCCAGAAGTCCTCAAAGTGGGAAAGAGAAAAAACGACTTTCTGTCTGAAGACTGGAGAGAAGAGTGGAGGGACCTCAAGGCAAGTTGCTCCAGTAATTGAGGACAATCATCTTCCAGAACTGAAGGAGGAGGGCTTGAACATCACGTGTTCCACCAAGTCTCAACCACAAACGTGTGACTGAAAATTAGAAGGGAAAACTTGCCCCCTGACCAAGGTGGCAATAGAATAGAACAGAAACATTTGTAAAGTTTCCTCTGAGCCAGTGTAAGGTGTACATGTTGCCCCTCTTCCAGCTAAGCCCACCATAAAGAATGCATTGGAGATCCCTGTGCTGCACTAAAGAAATGGCAGAATGAGCCAGAGGTAAAAACACACATTTAGATAACTGAGGAAGTAACCCAACTCTTTTTTACCTTACAGTTCAAAAAACACATGCAGATGAAGAAATTTTCTCTGTAATTACTATTTATTTCCTATATTTACAATGAAATCCTATGCTGATTTTCAACATGTTTAATGATATTCATATTCTATCTGATGAATAAACTTCCAACGAAATGAGGTATGTTTCTTAACAGAACCTGCTATTGACTGAAGAGCAATGAATGGACATGTGAGAAGAGCAGCAAATCTGTGACAAACAATACTGTGGGAGCAGTAAAATGCATCAAAACCATTGCACAATCTGACCAGAGCAATAGACATTGTGTTCACCAAGAATGCCTTGATCCAAAGCATCTGGCTCTTGATCTTCCTACTATGTGCAATGAGCTGGTAAAAATGGGGCAGATACTTTCAGCCAACCAATATCCCAAGAGTGACTTAACCAGCTGTCACTGAGAAGATATAATTATTGATATTTCACCAAGAGCTGCATGAAAATGCCCTGAACCTCCTCTTGGGCAGCAATGACATAGCTCATACAGCTGAAAAGTCTGCAGATATATATATATCCAGATATTTATGAGTTTGAGTTCTTGAAATATTAAGAGAAATTGCTTGGACACCAAAA
>NW_012104288.1:1727177-1729184 GCF_000951045.1 Mandrillus leucophaeus
AGAACACAGGGACACAGGGAGGGGAACAACACACACTGGGGCTGGGGGGGGTCGTGTGGGCAGCAAGTGAGAGCATCAGGATAAATAGCTAATGCATGCGGGCTTAATACACAGGTGATTTAATACATAGGTGATTGGTCAATAGGTGCAGCAAACCACCATGGCACATGTTTACCTATGTAACAAACCTGCACATCCTGCACATGTATTCCAGAACTTAGAATACAATTAAATTTAATTTCTTTTAAAAACTGTGCCCTCTTCCTGTTTAATTCTCTTTGCTTTATTTCACCTCTCCTGGAGGTTCAATTTTCTTTGCCTTGTTTCACCTCTCCTGCAGGTCAGAAACCATACCTTTCACCTTTTTTCTAACCTCCCATAAGACATAGTAAGAACTAAGTAAGTAATTGATCCATTAAATGTTAACAAGCATTCAATATGCATATATGGAACTGTTCAGTGGAAAAGCTGGGTTTGAACATCTTCAAGCCTTCATATACTTCTCTTGTTCCTCCATAATATCACATTATAAAATGGTACTTAATGTGGTGATTCACAACCATGGGAGAGCAGAAAATCTCTGTGGAGTTTATTAAAAATAGAAATTATATAAAATCTGAACTGGTTAACTGGTTCTGTGAACATATTAAAAATTATTGTTAGTTTTATTGGGTGTGATGCTATCAGCATACCTACGTTTTTTAAAATACTCCTTTATCATTTCACAATGGAGGTTGAAACATTTCTTTTAAAAGCTACAACTGGGCCAGGAGCGGTGGCTCACGCCTGTAGTCCCAGCACTTTGGGAGGCCAAGGCAGGCGGATCACGAGGTCAGGAGATCGAGACCATGGCTAACACAGCGAAACCCCGTCTCTACTAAAAGTACAAAAAATTAGCCAGGCGTGGTGGCTCATGCCTGTAGTCCCAGCTACTCAGGAGGCTGAGGCAGGAGAATAGCGTGAACCCAGGAGGTGGAACTTGCAGTGAGCCGAGATCGTGCCACTGCACTCCAGCCTGGGCAACAGTGCATGACTCCGTCTCAAAAAAAAAAAAAAACAAACAAAAAAACTGTATCTGCAGTTTGCTTTTAAATAATCCCTGGGGGTGAATAGAGTGAGAGACAGTGCTGGTGAAACAAGCTTAGATGAGTTGGTGATTTTTAAAACTGGGCAGTGGAACGTAATTGTTCATTGTAGTATATTCTTTAGGTTTAGGTTTGAAATTTTTCATGATAAAAACTATTTATAATACATGAAGTAAACATAGCAAAGTATTAATAATTATTAAAACTAGGTGAGATTTCATAATCTTCCAAAGTTAAGAAACTATTCCATATTTTAATGTATGTTTGGAAATTATAGGTTTTTTTTGCTTTTCTTAAAATTTTACTTTAAGTTCTGGAATACATGTGCAGAATATGTAGGTTTGTTAAATAGATATACATGTGCCATGGTGGTTTGCTGCACTTATTGACCCATCATATAGGTCTTAAGCCCCACATGCATTACATATTTTTGCCCTAATGCTCTCCCTCCCCTTGTTCCACACTCCCCGACAGGCCCCCGTGTGTGATGTTCCCCTCCCTGTGTCCACGTGTTCTCATTGTTCAACTCCCACTTATGAGTGAGAACATGTGGTTTTGGTTTTCTGTTCCTGTGATAGTTTGCTGAGAATGATGGTTTTCAGCTTCATCCATGTCCCTGCAAAGGACATGAACTCATTCTTTTTATGGCTGCATAGTATTCCATGGTGTATATACACTACATTTTCTTTATCCAGTCTTTTATTGATGGACATTTGGGTTGGTTCCAAGTCTTTGCTATTGTGAATAGTGCTGCAATAAACATATGTGTGCATGTGTCTTTACAGTAAAATGATTTATATTCCTTTAGGTATATCCCAATAATAGGATTGTTGGGTCAAATGGTATTTCTGGTTCTAGATCCTTGAGGAATCACCACACTGTCTTCCACAATGGTTGAACTAATTTACACTCCCACCAACAG
>NW_012104288.1:1732486-1779313 GCF_000951045.1 Mandrillus leucophaeus
GTGGTTTCCAAACTTTGTTCAGCCAAGTCCCAAAGTACTGAGAGAGGCTACAAATGAAGAAAAGGGTGGTTTCATGGAGAGACAATGGAAAGCGTTTTTAAACAAAAAATCACTTGAGGCTTTCTTCAAGGACACCTTAAAATTAACAGAAGAAAATTTGACAAAACTCTGTAGTGTGGCAGGATTATATCTTGGAATCTTAATCTGTATGTTCTGTATTCCTTTCTGCTTTCTCAACAATACTCAAGGCCACTGTTCTCTCTTCTAGCCAACACAGTGCTAGCCTGAGAATGGTACTTTAAAAAGCCTATGCATAAACCTTTACCATGTAAAGACTGGATGAAATAAAGGGAAGGGTGGAAGGGAGAGCAGTGTGCAGTGGATAAATTTAAATTAAAAAGGAAGGAGGAGCCAGGCATGGCAAGGTGACTCATGCCTGTGATCCCAGCTCTTTGGGAAGCTGAGGCAAGCAGATTACTTGAGCCAAAGATTTTGAGACCAGCCTAGGAAACATGGTGAAACCCCACCTCTACTAAAAACAAAATTAGCTGGGCATGGTGGCACATGCTTGTAGTCCCAGCTACACAGGAGGCTGAGGTGGGAGGGTCACCTGAGCCCAGGAGGTCACAGCTGCAGTGAGCTGTGACCATGCCACTGCACTCCAGCCTGGGAGGCAAGAGTGAGACCCTGCCTCAAAACCTCAAAAAAAAGAAGGAGAGGGACTCCCAGAAGTCCTCAAAGTGGGAAAGAGAAAAAACGACTTTCTGTCTGAAGACTGGAGAGAAGAGTGGAGGGACCTCAAGGCAAGTTGCTCCAGTAATTGAGGACAATCATCTTCCAGAACTGAAGGAGGAGGGCTTGAACATCACGTGTTCCACCAAGTCTCAACCACAAACGTGTGACTGAAAATTAGAAGGGAAAACTTGCCCCCTGACCAAGGTGGCAATAGAATAGAACAGAAACATTTGTAAAGTTTCCTCTGAGCCAGTGTAAGGTGTACATGTTGCCCCTCTTCCAGCTAAGCCCACCATAAAGAATGCATTGGAGATCCCTGTGCTGCACTAAAGAAATGGCAGAATGAGCCAGAGGTAAAAACACACATTTAGATAACTGAGGAAGTAACCCAACTCTTTTTTACCTTACAGTTCAAAAAACACATGCAGATGAAGAAATTTTCTCTGTAATTACTATTTATTTCCTATATTTACAATGAAATCCTATGCTGATTTTCAACATGTTTAATGATATTCATATTCTATCTGATGAATAAACTTCCAACGAAATGAGGTATGTTTCTTAACAGAACCTGCTATTGACTGAAGAGCAATGAATGGACATGTGAGAAGAGCAGCAAATCTGTGACAAACAATACTGTGGGAGCAGTAAAATGCATCAAAACCATTGCACAATCTGACCAGAGCAATAGACATTGTGTTCACCAAGAATGCCTTGATCCAAAGCATCTGGCTCTTGATCTTCCTACTATGTGCAATGAGCTGGTAAAAATGGGGCAGATACTTTCAGCCAACCAATATCCCAAGAGTGACTTAACCAGCTGTCACTGAGAAGATATAATTATTGATATTTCACCAAGAGTTGCATGAAAATGCCCTGAACCTCCTCTTGGGCAGCAATGACATAGCTCATACAGCTGAAAAGTCTGCAGATATATATATATCCAGATATTTATGAGTTTGAGTTCTTGAAATATTAAGAGAAATTGCTTGGACACCAAAACTGATGTGCTGTGCTACGTTCCTACCACTCACCTTGATCCTCCACAGTTGAGAGACTCATTGTGAAAGACTCACTCATTAGCCGAGAATTAGGTAGAAGTCATTTTTATTTTTCTCCATAGTTTATAATTTAAAATTTTTATGTTAGACAGATTTATTACAGAATTTTAAATTCACATGAATTTCTGACATAAAAATATAAGAACTGTTCCAATTTTCTCTGGGGATGAGGCTGGAATATGGCCCCACACTTCCAGAGATATCAATTCAAAGTCTACACTATTAGAGACACTTAACAGGGAAAATTGAGAAGCACCTCCTTATCGTAAGTGAAGTAACTCAGCAACAGAAAAACAAATACTCCATGTTCTAACGAGTGGGAACGAAACAATGGGTACATGTGGACACAAAGATAGAAATAGTAGACACCTGGGACTTCAAAAGGGGGGAGGGTGAGAAGGGCGATGAGGATTGAAAAATTACCTATTCAGCACAATGTTCACTCTTTAGGTTTTGGGTTCACTAGAAGCCCAATCCTCACCATTACACAATATGTCCTGTAACAAACCTGCATATGTACCCCCTGAATCTAAAATTAAAAAAAAAAAAAAAGATGCACCAACCTGGAGTCCATATATGGAGAAGCCTAGTAGGTATAAAACACTCAGTTTTCATAACTGTTCATGCTGGGAAAAGCAATGCAACAATTAGAAGCCCTTGCAACAGACGTAGTTACTGAAGCGTCATCACATAGCATTTTAGAAAAGACAGTAATGTGAACAACACACATGTCCACACAATATATCTCAACTTTTGTCAAACAACGAATGGACCCTGTTAGAAAAAAAAAAAAAATGTAGTCTGGAATTCAAGCTATCTAAATCTGCTAAAAATATTCATTAGTCAAGAGGATATTTTAACTGAACACGGTTCACTTTTTTTTTTTTCTTTTTTCTTTTCTTTTCTTTTCTTTTTTTTTTTTGAGACAAGGTGTCACTCTGTCACCCAGACTGGAGTGCAGTGGCATAATCTCGGCTCACCGCAACCTCCACCTCCCAGGTTCAAACAATTCTCCTGCCTCAACTTCCCGAGTAACTGGGATTACAGGCACGTACCACTATCGCCCAGCTAATTTTTCTATTTTTTGGAAAGACGAGGTTTCACCATGTCGGCCAGGTTAGTCTTGGACTCCTAAACTCAAATGATCCACCTGCCTAGGCCTCCCAAAATGCTGGGATTACAAGCGTGTGCCACCTCACCCAGCCAACTGAACATGTCTTAGAAGATGGCAATATTAGCCTCATCTCTACATCCTTAATCATTTAGTCATTATACTTTCCTTATCTGTGTTATTTCTCTTGATGTGGTATCTTTCCCTGGCTGAGACAACCCGTTCAAAAAATACCATGAAAAGATCATCCACTCCTTAGCCCAACGAGCCCTAGCCTCACCTCCCTCCAGTTTCAGAATGAGTTCTGCAATCTTATCCTTCCATACGCCGCCCCTACCTACCCTTCTCTAACTGGTATCTACTTCTTTGCATCAGTTATGTATGTTATAATCAACCTCGTATCTCAGTAGAAATTTTTTTAAATAATGCAGAGAAAATTATTTTGAAATGAAATGAAAACTTTAGTAATTTGATTTGCAGGAAATGAAGAACAAAGTGTCACAACCTGAGTGCTTTTAAATAAGTCATAATTAATTACTCTTGCATCTATGTTTGGATGCTCAATTTATGACTAATTATGCAGAAAATGTAATTGCATGCTGAAGTATTCAATTGTGCCTTCTTTCACTCTTATTTGCACCGGCCAAGGGTTGTGGTTTCTTGTTGTTGCTGTTGTTGTTGTTAATGGTATGTGTCACTTACTGAAATTGTTGAAATGTTGTCAAGACAGAAATAATCATGTGGTCTCTCCTATAATGTAGTTGTTTCTACTGAGAAAACTGCAGAAAGATCTAAAATTGTCTCCTAACTTATTCTTAAAAAAAAAAAAGTATGCACTTGTCTATTCTTTTGTCCTCTACTGAAATACACTTGCTAAGAAATCACATTAGGCATATCCTGCCAGCTTCGTTTCTCCTATGCATTTGCAATATAGACTTTTTATTTTCTTGGAAGAGTCATAAAGCTCAAAGGAATCATGAATGACCGTCACATTTATGTCATCCTAGACAGGCTTCTTTTTAATGACACTAAAGGGAATGTGTAACCTTTTCTCCATCTTAAGATGCCTAATAAAGTGACTATCAAGGAAGCAAAGGAAATAAAACCAAATTTAAAACTTCCTCTGAATGAGTCATGGGAATAATAGCATTTGTGAATATTTTCTCACTGAAGGGAAAAAGAGAGAGGGCACAAGGAGGCAAAAAACTGGAAAAACTCTTAAAATATTTAATAAGATAATATTTAATATTTATAATATTTAACAAGATAATAACTACATTATTGTGTTTTTCAGAAACTCCTAATGAAGGTTCACTACATACACTATATGCCTTTTCCTCTTTCTCTGTATAAGCCAAATAAATGTCAGAGCCCTCTGTGGCCTGGTCTCAGAGAGGTATCACCTAAAAGAGACACTGCCCAGCCACTGAAAGTAAAAGCCACTCCAGCCTCTGCATGCCTCTGAAGAGCCTGTGGCCAATATTAGCAGAGCTCACCCATCCACAGCTCTCACCTTCCAGGCTCATGGAAGCCTATGCTTCCCAGGCCCCCACAGGCAGGCCCAACATGAGCTCAGATGCAGGCAATGGGCTGCAAGAAAAAGACTCTTCCTGTCAGAAGCCTGGAGGAATGGTTGTGAGGTCTCCATGCCCTGTCCTCCCCTGCCATCCTTATGACAGTAGAGTCAAGAAATCAAAGCAGCTGGGGCCACCAAATCACTACATGGAGGACACCTGCGTTGGAGAGTCACTCCAGACTCTGAGCAAGAAATGAGATTGTGTTGTGCTAAGTCTGAGATTTAGGAGTAGTTCTTTACTTGCAAGGGGCAGAACCTACCCTATTTTGACATGCAAGCATTAGAAGAAATGCAATTCTTACTCTCTGCAGCACTCCCAGAATCCTCTGTTTGCTCCCCTCTAAATATTCTCCCAGCCTACCTGCTTCAGAGACTCTCCCTCTTTCAGCCTTCCCACCAAGCCCAGCAGTCAGGACTCTGGACTATTTTCCCCCTTGTCTCCTTGCTGTCTACTCCAGTCCATCTCCCAATTCTGCATCACAAAAGCCCAAGAGCTGGGTTGACGAAAGTCAAACTGTTGAGTGGGTTGAGGATAAGAATAAACTGAGTTTTCAAGGGGGAAAAACATCCCTTTGGGACAGACAAAGCAGGGTGAAAGAAATGAAAACACTCACTTGCTGGAAAATGCTGTCCCCAACAGATTTGGTTTTGGTCCAAAAACAAGTGTGTTAGGGATTCACACTTTAGTGACTTATTCTTCCCTGCCTAGCCCATTGCAGTTACATGTTTTACTTTTAAGCATCAGTGCTATTATTCTTTGACCTCCATTTTCCAGCACCATCAGAGACACTCGCCATAGCCATCGTCTATCTATGTGCATCAGCCTCTAGACTTGTGTAATGTACAACCTGCATCCTATGGGCACCACTTCCATGGCACTCACAACATGGTATCAAAAAAGTCAGAAAAGCATAACTTACGTAATAGCAATTAGCAGAAAGGACTATGCAAACTTTTAAATAAGACTTACTCAGTTGTTCAACAATACTGTTAATAAAATCCTCAAATATTAGTACCAAAGTTTACAAACGTCGTATTAGTAGGTGGGGTGGGGACAAGAAGTTGTAAGACATGGTCTTGAACCTCAAAAACGTTGTCTCTACAAAGAAAAACAAGATGCATTCATAAAAAGATATCAACAGAGGATAACATTGAACACTGGCAAAATAAATGGAATTTATAACATGTTATGGTAAGGTGGGCTGAAGCGATTAAGGAAAACAATGGAAGAGATGGATATTGAACTATAACCCAATAGATACAGGCAAATCAGAAAAAAAAAAAGAAAAGAAATAAGAAATCCATGCTTATATGTCAGGGAGGAGCGGCAGTGTGTGCTGACAGGACCGAAAAAGGAGACTATTTGTCATTGTGTGGGACCAAACTATTTCCAAAGCCACTCAAAACAAACTGAAAGGGATGTGACTCTCATATTTCACAGGAATGTTTGATAGTCACAGTTTCACACCTCAGAAAGAGCACTTCTTCATCTCCCTGATCAAAATCATCTAATCAACACTCATCTAAGTGAGGGTGTAAACAGTTCATTATGCAGATATGGTCCCTGCCCTCCAGGGGATTACAATCTAAATCATCAAACCTAGCTCCAACAAGCATATAGACATAATTAACATAGATAAGGATGAAGAATGCATTTTCTACTAGCCTCACTGCCATCAGACAGAACAATTTGTAGTCATCACTGATCTGAGCTGAATTCAAATTAGTGACCCAAAGGCTCCACTGTCTGGGTGTTATTTTCAATCTCCTTAGCTATCCAATCTCCAGAAGTTTCATTTTTCATTCTTACTGTGCAGTCATCATCAACTACCAAAGGGAAAGACTGCAATCCAGACACACTAAAAATAGCATTCTTGCCTTCTGAAAGCCAGACTCAGATTTATGACAGTTTTAAAATTTGGTTCTTCATCTTAAAAGTTCAACATTCTGCAAGAACTGTGTGAAGTAATACCTACCTGGTCTTTAGAGCATAAAACACCATAACTTGATGCAGTGAGAGATCAGGCCTTTATGTAATCCATTTACATTAGGGAGAGATAGCATTTTCTTTGGGTTGACAGATTGACATGCCCTCGTGTGTTTTCCACTTAATCAGCAGAATCATTAAAGCACTGAAGGTTTTGATGGTCTCGGTAAAAAACATCTATTTCCGTAGAACCTATCACTATAAATAATTTAACAAACATACCCCCTCCCAAAAAAAACACTATAAAAAGAAGAATTATTTTCTCGTACTTAAATCATAGACCACTCTGAAGTTGAGCCAAAGGAGCCCAGGTTTAAAATGAGGGCAGGTGCCGGGTTCAGTGGCTCACGTCTGTTATCCCAGCACTCCAGCCTGGGCAACAAGAGCGAAACTCCATCTCAAAAAATAAAAATAAATAAAAAGAAAAAATAAAATGATGGCAGGATGATGTCCAACAATAAATCATAAAGCTAAAATGAAAAGCAGGTTATAGAAAAGTATAAGTCAATTTCTGCTTGAGAGAAAGAGAGAGAGAGTGTGTGTGTGTACATTTATATTTCCATTATACTGGGAGAATTATATCAATATAAACCGTTAATATTATTAATCAGAGAGATGACTTGTGGTAGGGGGAACTTTCATTTCTCTGTATTTTTGCAATTATCTTGTCTTATCAGAAAGAGTATTTCCATTTAGGAAATATACACATACATCTAGACTATACATAGATACATAAATTTATACCAGTGCAAATCAAGCTGAATTTTCCATCTCCTTCTGATTGGCAGGATATCGTGACTGTTGTCAAGAATGAACTGGCATTAGCCCGGGAATCTATGCTGGGAACCTAATCTCATTCAGGAAAGTAGAAGCAATCAACTAAGACCGGGGCTAAAAGAAAACTAATCTAGTTACAGGAGGTATCTCCAGAGGGTGACCAGCAGTCCACATTACAATGATAAGGGAGAACCAATACCCACAGGGTCTTATTTGTGGCCTAGAATTTGGCAGTAGCAGTCTTGGGACAATAGTGTACACTGGTTTCTGGATGTATAGGAGCATCTTGTTGTGGGAATGAAAAGGAGAAGCATTCATCTGGGTGAAATAGGACCTCAGCCACCTGGGGAGAGAGGGAAGGCAAGGGTTGGCAGCAAGACCACCCCTGGACAAAAAGCTGATCTCAGGTCAGGTATCTGATGTTAACAGAGAATTGGAGTAACAACCAGGAACTAGAGTAGAATCCTAGCCGGGCACAGGGACAGGTGGCGCAGGGAGAAACAAAGAGGCTGCAGTTAGGTGGGCACGCCTTACTCCAACGCCCACAGGGTCATTCCAAATTCTATGTTCTGTTACTGGTGAGAAAATGGGTGCCTTTTTTAGACCCCAGAATGGCTCTCATTGGTTCAGGGGCTGGGCTACAAGCTAAAAGTTTTTAGCATCTAAATTAGAGCACCACTGACCAGGCACAATCAATACCAGCAGTTCAGATCATGTTTCTCACAAAATTAAGATAACGTTTCTTCTAATACTCATCAGTTAAAATATAGATAAGTCTAGTCCCAAAAGTAGGTTTTCCGAAAACTTACGTAATATCTGATTACCGAAGGCAGGATTGCCTGTTCAGTAGCTGTGAGCCTTTGAGGTCCTGAGTTAACATAAAAGAAGACAAAAAGAAGTCTGTTTTACTAAATCTTGGAAGATTTTATTGATACGCTGATATCCATCTGGAAATCAAAGCAACTGGCATATGGCCTTTCCAACCAGCTTCACAAAAAACATTCAGAATAAGGACTCTACATGGAAGAGGGAAACAGGCCGGGTACAGTGGCTTACACCTGGAATCCCAGCACCTTGGAAGGCCAAGGCAGGAGGATTGCTTGAGACCGGGAGTTCGAGACCAGACTAGGCAACATGGCAAGACTCCATCTCTAAAAAAAAAAAAAAAAATACAAAAATTAGTCAGACATGATGGTGCATGCCTGTGATCCCAGCTACTGGAGAGGCTGAGGCGGGAGGATCAAGATCCTTGAGCAAAGGAGCTTGAGGCTGCAATGAGCCGTATTTGTGACACCGCACTCCAGCCTGGGTGGCAAAGCAAGACTCTGTCTCAAAAAAGAAAAAAAGGAAAGAAAAGAAAAAAGAAAGAGAAAAATGATCCGTCCTTATCTAGTGGCTGTGATCATTCCCTTTCACTTATTCATGTTTGCCCAGGATGCCCAGCTCCTTCCTACCTTTCCCCCAAAAATTTTCAGCGTCTTGAGACATCAAGCTAAATGGATTGGCATTTTAGTCTCTATCCTTTCCAGAATCAAGAGATCAAAAAGATTTGTTAAAGGGTACAAAATTACAGCTAGCTAGGAAGAATACGTTCTAGTGTTCTACAGCACTGTAGGATGACTAGAGTTAACAGAAATATGTAGATTCAAATAGCTAGAAAGAGGATATTGAATGTTCCCAACACAAAGAAACGATAAAAAATTGTGGTGATGTATATGCTAATTATCCTAATCTGTTCACTATACATGGTATGTATCAAAGCATCACTATTTACCCCATGAATATGTACAATTACTATTTGTCAAATTAACTAAAAATTTTTTTGAATTAGATGAAAAATATAGATGCCATATACAAATCAGGGAAAAAGGAAAGGTAGAATATGCTAAGACTAGAAGCACTTCAAAGAGTCTGTATGAAATTGTATGTCCTGGGTAGGGAAATGCTGGATGCTGCAGGGGTAGCCTTAGCAGTGCTGAAGGGTCACTCATTTTGGGACTCCTCTCCAGAGCATTGCTGCTAAAGGCAGGAGTTCAAAATAGACCCAATCCCAGTGAAAATTATTATCAATGCAGACTGTTTCATTTAAAGGTTCTTAATTTCAAAATACTACATTTGTTTCAGTGATGCCCTGATTTTCAAGACGGGCATTTCAAGCAGTGACTTTGAAAATAGAAAAATTGAGCCAGGCACAATGGCTCATGCCTGTAATCCCAGCACTTTGGGAGGCCAAGACGGGTGGATCACTTGAGGTCAGGAGTTCAAGAGCAGCCTGGCCAACACGGTGAAACCCTGTCTCTACTAAAAATACAAAAATTAGTCATGCGTGGTGGCACTCACCTGTAATTCCAGCTACTTGGGAGGCTGAGGCGGAGAATTGCTTGAACCCAGGAGGCAGGGGTTGCAGTGAGCCAAGATCGCACCGTTGCACTCCAGTCTGGGTGACAGAGTGAGACTCCATCTCAAAAAAAAAAAAAAGAAAGAAAAAAAGAAACAGAAAAGGGGCATTTCTCCCCTTCCCAATTCACAGGGGAATAAAAATCATAAGTGAATGGACAGAATTTTCCCAGTTTTAAGACTTTTTTTCCTCCTCAATGTTTCTCAGATTTTTGGTAACTCTTGTTAGTGAAGGCTAGATCCATGGCAGACTGTTCTATGGGAGTTGGAGCCACACAGGAGATATGATCCCTGTCAGAAATGCACTCCATCCTGGGTGGAGAGGGAGTGAGTGGGAGGGCGGATATGTGTGAGGGTTATGGGAGGACTAGGGGTGCAGGGAGAGGGAGGAGAAATACCCTGCCTTCTCCCTCCCACTCTGCCTGCCATCTCCTGCCTTCGCCTCCCACTGGCCGAACTCAACGGGAACCTGGGAAACCAGAGCCTGCAGTGATCCACCACCTGAGCACAGAGCAGGAAGGAGCAATAAATAGATCTGAAAGCAGAGAAACCAAGGACTGCAACTATAGAACGTGACTTAGGGAGAATTCACAGATTAATTGCGATACATTGTCAACATTACTATTTCTGGGTAGTGTCCACTGTGCTCCCATAACGTCCAGGTATTCCTGCACCTGAAGAAGTATTAGCACAATTGATGGGTTTCTTAGCAGTCCAAGGCAGAGAATGATGTATCACAGTAATTTCAAACTGTGTCCCATAGACCCAGAGCTTCCATGGAGCTCTCCCTGGTGTCTGCTCTGCAGATGGAGTGGACTGCATACATGAGGCTCCACCCTCCATCTCTGCTTCTGGCACATCAAGTTGCTACTAAGAATTGTCTCGATGATTGCCGCTCATTTTTTCTATAGTTTCTTATGACGTCAAGTTACTCTACCACATTTATAGACTACATATAAATACAGCCCACTCCAGCTTAGAATGTGTGCACATATGTAGCTATGTTTGGAATTTCAAATACTTTTTCCCAAAATAATATCAAGGTAGTTAGAACTTCAGACCAGCCTATACAATCCCACTTAACCATAATGTACCTGAAATAAGATTCTATGCTAACAATAACTAAATTAGAAACTAGGCACCACTTATAACAAAATTTCAACAGAAAAATGTATTCCTGTTCCCATCTGAAATGCAGGAAACACATCTTATCTCCTTACAGTAAGATCCGAGACTCCCCTTCCTCACACCATAACTACATTCCAGGGAAGGAAAGAGAGTGTCTTTGCCATTTATGAGCTACTGCTTGTGTTCATCGTAGAAAAATGAAGTTAACATTTTCTATTCTCTGTGGAGGGGCAGGGATGGGCCCAATGAAGATAAATGAAGGAAGGTTGAATAAAGAGTTTTCTTTTTCTTTTTTGAGACAGAATCTTACTCTGTTGCCCAAGCTGGAGGGCAGTGGCACAATCACTGCTCATTGCAGCCTTGATCTCCCTGGGCTCAGGTGATCCTCCCACCTCAGCCTCCTGAGTAACTGGGACCACAAGCACACTCTACCACATCTGGCTAATTTTTATTTTTTATTTTTAGTTTTTTGTTAGAGATGGGGTTTTGCTGTAGCTCAGGCTGGTCTTCAACTACTGGGCTCAAGTGATTTGCTCACCTCAGCCTCCCAAAGTGCTGAGATTACAGGCATGAGCCACTGTACCTGGCCCTTGATAAGTTTTTCATTTGGGATTTTTTTAGGGGGGGTGCTTTTCTTGTTTTTTTTTTTTTTTTTCCAGCTTTATTGAGGTATGTTGACAAACAAAAAATTATATATGTTTAAGATGTACAATGTGGGCTTTTAACATAGCCATATGCTTATGTAATGATTTCTATAATTAAGCTAATTGACATATCCATCATTTGACATAGTTAACAATTTGTGTGTGTGTGCGCTAAGATCTACTCTCTTAGCAAATATCAAGTATATAATAGATTATTATTAACTATAGTGAGATCTCTAGAAATTATTCATCTTATACTTGAAAGTTTGCACCCTTTGACCAACATCTCACCTTTTCCCCCACCATTCTGCTAGCCCCTGGCAACCACCATTCTGCTTTCTGTTACTCTAAGTTTAACTTTTTTAGATTCCACATATAAGTGATATTACACAATATTTGTATTTATTGTGTCTGACTTATTTCACTTAGCATGATGTCTTTCAAGTTCATCCACATTATCCCAAAGGGCAGGATTTTCTTCTTTTTTAAAGCTGAATAATATCCCATTCTTACAGGGGAGTAGACAGCAAGAAATCATAATTTCTTTATCCATTCATCCTTCAATGGACACTGACATGGTTTGACTCAGTTTCCCCACCCAAATCTCCTAGTGAATTATAATCCCCATATATTGGAGGAGAAGTCTGGGGGAAGGTGATTGGATCATGGGGGTGGATTTCCCCTGTGCTATTCTCATGATGGTATGTTCTTACAAGATCTGATGGTTTAAAAGTGTGTGGCACTTCTCCGTTCTCTCACTCCCTCTCTCCTGCTCTGCCATGATAAGAAGTACTTGCTTCCCCTTTGCCCTCTACCATGATTGTAGGTTTCCTGAGGCCTCCTAGTCATCCTTCCTGTTAGGCCTGTGGAACTATGAGTCAATTAAACCTCTTGTCTTCATCAATTATCCAGTCTCAGGTAGTTCTTTATAGTAGTGTGAAAATGGACTAATACAGACACTTATGTTGTTTCCATATCTTGGGTACTATAATAATGCTGCAATGAATGTGGAAGGACAGATATCTCCCCAAGATACTGATTTCATTTCCTTTGTATATATACCCAGAAGTGGGATTACCTGGATATATGGCAATTCTCCTTTTAATTTTTTGAAGAATCTCCATACTGTTTTCCATAATAGCTGTGCCAATTTACATTCCTACCAACAGTGTGCAAAGATTCCCTTTTCCCCACATCATCACCAATACTTGTTATCTCTTGGCCTTTTGATAATAGCTAACCTAACAGGTATGAGGTGATATTTTATCGTGGTTTTAATTTGTATTTCCCTGTTGTTGAGCACCTTTCCATGTAACTGTTGGTCATTTGTATGTCTTCCTTAGAAAAAGTGTATATTGAGGTCTTTTGACTATTTCCTATTTGGGTTAGTGGTTTTTGCTCTTGAGTTGTACGGGTTCCTTATATTTTGGATATTATCCTTTCTCAAAAACATGATGTGATGATTAATTTTATTTGTCAACTTGACTAAATTAAATGATACCTAGATTCCTGATAAAGCATTATTTCTGGGCGTGTCTGTGAGGTTGTTTCCAGAAGAGATTGACATGTAATCCAGTGGACTGAGTGGGTAAGGTCCACCCTCAGTGTGGGCAGACACCACTCTATTAGCTGAAGACCTGGATAGAACAATCAAAAAAAAAAAAAAACAGAGGAGATGTTAATTTGCCCTCTCTCTCCTGGAGCTGAGACACCCATCTTCTCCTGTCCTTGGACATCAGAACTCCAGGCTCTTCAGCCTTTGAGCTTCATTACTTGCACCAGTGGTCCCCCACTCAGGCCTTCAGCCTTGATCTGAGAGTTACACCATCAGCTTCCATGGTTCTGAGGCCTTCAGACTTGGACTGAGCTGAACAACCAGCCTCTCTGTTTCCCCAGCTTGCAGACAGTTTATCAAGGAACTTAGCCTCCATAATCACAGGAGCTAATTCCTCTAATAATTCCCCTCTCCTCTATCTATCTTTCTAGCAATCTATCTATCTATATCCTATTGGTCCTGCCTCTCTGGAGAACCCTGACTCATATATATAGTTTGCAAATACTTTTTCCTACTCCATAGGTTGCTTTTTCATTTTATTATTATTATTTTTTGCTGCACAGATGCTTCTTAGTTTTAAATGGTCTCACTTGTTTAATTTTGCTTTTGTTGCATGTGTTTTCAGTGTCATATACAAAAAAAAAGTCATTGCCAAAACCAAGATCAAGGAGTCTTGTTCCATATATTGTCTTCTAGAATCCTTATGGTTTCAGGTCTTACATTTAAGTCTTTAGTCTATTTTGAGTTTTTTTGTGTGTGTGGTATAAGATAAGTGTCCAATTTCATTCTTTTGCATGTGGATATCCAGTTTTCCCAATACCATTTATGGTATAGTTTGGATAAGTGTCTCGTCTAAATCTCATGTTGAAATGTAATCCCCAATGTTTGAGGTAGGACCTTCTGGGAGGTGATTGGATCATGGGGGAGTGAATCCTTCATGAATGGCTTGAGTCACCCCCTTGGTGATAAGTGAGCTCTCACTCTGAGTTCACATGAGATATGGTCGTTTAAAAGTATGTGACACCTCCCCCAACCCATTCTCTCTCTCTTGCACCTGCTTTTGCCATGTGACATGTTTGATCCCCCTTGGCCTTCTGCCATTATTATAAACTGCCTGAGGCCTCCCCAGAAGCAGATGCCAGCATTATGCTTTCTGTACAGTCTGCAGAACTGTGAACCAATTAAACCTCTTTTCTTATAAATTACCCAGTCTCAGGTAATTCTTTATAGCAAGCAAGAATGGTATAATACAGAAAATAGGTACCAGGTGTGAGGTATTGCTACAAAGATACCTAAAAATGTGGAAGCAACTTTGGAACTGGGTAATAGCTAGAGGTTGGAAGAGTTTGGAGGGCTCAGAAAAAGACAGGAAGATGAAGGAAGTTTTACCACTTCTTAGAGACTGGTTAAATGGTTGTGGCCAAAATGCTGGTAGAGATATGGACAGTGAAGTCCAGGCTGATGAGGTCTCAGATGGAAATGAGGAACTTATTGGGAACTGAAGCAAAGCAAAGATCACCTCTGTTATTCCTTAGAAAAAATCTTGGCTGTATTGTGTCCATGCCCTAGGGATCTGTGAAAGTTTGAAATAAAGGGTGATGATTTAGGGAAGAAATTTCTAAACAGCAAAGCTTCAAGATGTGGCCTACATTCTTTTAAGAACCTCTGCTCAGATGCAGGAGCAAAGAAATGACTGTAAGTTGAAATTTATATTTAAAAGGGAAGCAGAGGGTAAAGGTTTAGAAAGTCTGCAGCCTGGCCTTGTGGCAGAGAAAGAAAATGTTTTTTGGGAAGAGGAATTCAAGCAGGCTGTGGAGCAACTACTTGCTAGAGATATTTGCATAATTAAAAACAGACCAAGTGCTCCTCGCCAAGACAATAGAGAAAAGACCTCAAAGACATTTCAGAGACGTTTGTGGCAGTCCCTTCCATCACAAGCCCAGAGGCTTAGGGGGAAAGAATGGTTTCATGGGTCAGGCCCAGGGCCCTACTACTCTGCATAGCCTCAGGACATTACTCCCTGAATCCAAGCTGTTCCAGCACCATCTCTGTCTCAAAGGAGACCAGGTACAGCTCAGGCTGTCCCTTTGGAGAATGCATAAACCTTGCTGACTTCCAGGCGTAGGTAAGCCTGTAGTCACACAGAGTATAAGAGTTAATAATGCTTGTCAGCCTCCTGCTAGTTTCAGAGGCTATATAAGAAAACCTGGGTGTCCAGACAGAAGCCTGCCACAGGGCAGAGCCCCCACAGAGAAACCTCAACTAGGGAAGTGCAGAAGGGAAATGTGGGGTTGGTACTCCCACACAGTCCTCACTGGGGCACTGCCTAGTGGAACTCTGAGAAGGGAACTACCAGCCACTAAACCCCAGAACTGTAGAGCCACAGGAAGCTATCACCCTGTGCCTAGAAAAGCCACAGTGCTCAGCAACCTGTAGAAGAAGACATGGGGGCTGAACCCTGCAAAGCCACAGGAGCAGAGCTGCCCAAGGCCTTGAGAGCCCATCCCTCACACCAGTGTGCCCTGGATGCACACCATGGAGTCAAAGGAGACTATTTTAGAGCCTTAAGATTTAAGGACTGTCCAATTTCTCTTTTTGAAATGGACATGTTTACCCAATGCCTACATCCCCCATTGTATCTTGGAAGTAACTAACTTAGTTTGATTTTACAGGCTTATAGGTGGAAGGAACTCATTTCCAGAACAGACTTGGGACATTGGACTTTGAACTTTTGAGTGATGCTAAAACAAGTTGAGACTTTTGGGGGTCTATTGAGAAGCAATAATTGTATTTTGAAATGTGAGAACATGAGATTAGAGGAACCAAGGTCAGAATGATATAGTTTGAATATGTGTCCCCTGTAAATCTCATGTTGAAATGCAATCCTTAATGTTGGAGGTGGGAACTGCTGGAAGGTGATTGGATCATGGGGTTGGTGGATCCCTCATGAATGGCTTTGGCCATCCCCTTGGCGATAAGTGAGTTCTTCCTCCAAGTTCACAGAGATCTGGCCATTTAAAAGTGTGTGGCACCTCCCGCCCACCCACTGTCTCTCTCTTGTTCCAGCTTTTGACATGTGATGTGCCTGTTCACCCTTTGCCTTCTGCCACGATTGTAAGCTTCCTGAGGGCTCCCCAGGAGCAAATGGTGGCACTATGCTTCCCGTACAGTCTGCAGAACTGTGAGCCAGTTAAACCTGTTTTCTTATAAATGACCTAGTCTCAGGTATTTCTTTATACCAATGCAAGAATAGCCTAATACACATTTATCAATAATTCATGTATCCATTCATAAAAAGATCATATTTTCCCATTGTGGATTCTTGGCACCTTTGTCAAAGATTAGTTGAACATATATGCATGTGTTTGCTTTCTTCTAGTTTAACCCACAATGGCGTTAACTCCTTTTCTTTTTTCCTATCAGCCCCAGAAATGGGCCTACCTATTTCCCCTTCTAAGGATTTTGACTACCAGCATATTAGTTGGCTAGGGCTGCCACAATAAAATGCCACAGATGGGTGGGTTAAACAATGGAAATGGAGGCTGGAAGTCCAAGATCAAGATGCCTGCAGCTTTGGTTTCCTCTGAGGCCTCTCTCCTTGGTTGACAGATGGCCAGCTTCTTGTGACTTCTCCATGTGGTCTTTCTTCTGTGCATCCACACCCCTGGTGTCCCTCATGCATCCAGATGTTCTCTTCCTATAAGAACACAGTCAGATTAGCTAAGAACCCACCCTGGAAGCCTCATTTTAACTATATCACCTCTTGAATAGCCTTATCCCCAAAAACAGTCACATTCTGAGGTACTGAGGGTGAGGACTTTAGCACAGAAACGTGGTGAGGGACACAGTTCAGTCCATAATAGGCAGTAATGCGAAGGAAGCGAGCAGGGTACTTATGTCCTCACACACTGTACTAGGCCACAAGGTCCTTTTGGATGATTAATAAACACACATGCACACACACAAACTTGGCATTTGCCACTCAAAATCCATTTGCCCTTTATTTGATTCCTAGTTCTCTGGGCTCAGAGATTCTGGGAAAATGTCTGAGAGAGAGGGAGAGAGAGACCTAGAGAGAGAGAGTGCATGCTCAGAGATACAGTAGTGCCCTGGACCCCTCCTGTACTTTGACTAATACTTTATAATCTTAATTCCTTCTCTCCCAACTTCACTTGAGGCCACCACCTGTATTTTCACTGGTAGTAGCTAAACTCAGGTTCCTCATGAGGCCAGAAAAAAATCCATATAAAGCTGATTTCTCACCCTTCTTGCTTGTTGGTGACTCAAGAGCAATTATATCACACTTTTGGACTGACTGACAAAGAACTGGTGTCAGGCCATTCTGAATGACAACCTTTCAATTCTGAAGAAACTGACCCAACTAACCAGATTCAGACCAAGTCCAGATGCCAAAGCCCAAACCCTCAATAACTGCACTACAGCCAAGAAGAGCCTGGAACTTGCTGACAACCCCTGAGTCTGCAGAGCCAACAGTGACTAGAATGTTACCCTTGCACAACAGGGTGTTAGAATGAGGCTTTCCTTGCCTCTGTGTCTACTAAAGCACCAGTATGACAGATATCAGGATATCAAATGTGGTCAAGTTCCCTCACCCCCAAATGCAGAATGAAGGAGGACCTTATTAAACGTGCAGTAGTTAATTTTGTGTCCACTTGGACGGGCTACAGTACCCAGATAGTTGGTCAAACAGTACTCTAGATGTTTCAGTGAAAGTATTTTTTAGATGAGATTAACTTTTTTTTTTTTTTTTTTTTTGAGGCAGAATCTCACTCTGTCATACAGGCTGAAGTGCAGCGGCACAATCACTGCTCACTGGAGCCTCGACCTCTTGGGCTTAAGTGATCCTCCTACCTCAACCCCCCAGAGTAGCTGGGACTGCAGGCATGTGCCACCACGCCCAGCTAATTTTTGTAATTTTTGCAGAGATGGGGTCTCACCATGTTGCTCAGGCTGGTCTCGAACTCCTGGACTCAAATGATCCTCCCACCTCAGCCTCCCAAATTGCTGGGATTAAAGGTGTGTGTCACTGCACCCAGCTGAGATTGACATTTAAATCAGTAGACTTTGAGGACAGCAGATCACCCTTGTGAACCCCAAATATCTGAGACAGTTCTCCGTCAATTGAGGAAGTTTATTTTGCCAAAGTTAAGGACATGCGCCTATGACACAGCCTCAGGAGGTCCTGGCAACATGTGCCCGAGGTGGTCAGGGCCCAGCTGCATTTTATGCATTTTAGGGAGACATGGGACATCAATCAACATACGTAAGATGTACATTGGTTCTGTCCTGAAAGGCAGGAGAACTCGAAGCATGAACAGGGCTTCCAGGTTATAGGTAGCTAAAAGACAAACAGTTGCATTCTTTTTCATTTCCGATTAGCCTTTCCAAAGGAGGCACGCAGATACGCATTTATCTCAGTGAGCAGAGAGATGACTATGAGTTCTGTCTGTCCTTTGTCCACAAAGAAATTCCTTGTGAGGGAGGTATGTAGCTTTTTTATCTTAGTAGCTTCTTTTTTTGGAATAGAATGGGAGGCAGGTTTGCCCTAAGCAGTTCCCAGCTTGGTTTTTCCCTTTGGCTTAGTGATTTTGGGGTCCCAGGATTTATTTTCCTTTCACATCCTTAATAATGTGGGTTGGCCTCATCCAATCAGTTGAAGGCTTTCATTAAAAAAAACTAAAAATAAAAAAGATTGACCTCCCCCGAGTAAGAAAAATTCTGCCAGCAGACCACGTTTGGACTTGAACTGCAATTTTTCCATCAGCCTCTAGCCTACCAGCCTATCCCTATCCGATCAGATTTTGAACTCACCAAGTCTCCACAAATATGTGAGCCAATTCTTTAAATTCTCTCTCTCTCTCTGTCTCTCTGTCTCTCTCTCTCTCTCTGTGTGTGTGTGTGTGTGTGTGTGTTCTGTTTCTCTGGAAAACCCTTACTAATACAAGACTCATCAATGAAATCACAGATACAGAGGGGAACAGAAAAGAATTTCACAAAAAGACTTTTTTGAGGCCAGGTGCAGTGGCTTACGCCTATAATCCCAGCACCTTGGGAAGCCAAGGCAAGTGGATCACTGGAGGTCAGGAGTTCAAGACCAGCTTGGCCAACATGGTGAAACCCTGTCTCTACTAAAAATACAAAAATTGGCCAGGTGTGGTGGTGCACGCCTGTCGTCCCAACTACTCTTGGAGTCTGAGAAAGGAGAATCGCTTGAACCCGGGAGGCAGAGGTTGCAGTGAGCCGAGACTGTGCCACTGCACTCCAGCCTGGGTGACAGAGTGAGACTGTCTCAAGAAGAGAAAAAAAAATTTTTTTTCTTTAAAGAGAGAAATTATCTGGTTGTGAGTCCCAGCTCCCCCATTAAGGGAGGGGTGAGAAGTACTACACTACATCCCAGGTAAAGTGAGAAAGGAGGTATCAAGGGAACCTCTCAGAGGCTCTGAAATGTGTTCTCTGAGTTGGCCTAGTGTCTAACTTTGTACAGCTAAAGTGGACTATGGACTTGTTTCTTGTCCAATAGAGCCACCTGTAGGGGTGAAGAGACCTCAGGAAAAGCCTGGAGATTTAGCACCTCATGTCCAGACACCAAAGGAAAGGGTCACTAGAAATCGTTTGAAAGAAAAATGCTTCTTCCTAGGTAAAGAGAACTGGAGGAGAGAGACGCCCAGTAGCTCACCTCTGAGAAGCCCACAAAAGAGAGAAAAGAATCAGCAGTGATCATCTACCAGGACTAAATGGGAATGCCAGCCTCAGATAGCCACTGGGCCCAGAGCCAAAAGCCACCCAGCCAGATAAGAACTTTATTATGCCTGTGTCTCCCCGCCTTTCCTGAGTTTCCATTGCCTGAAGTACAAAGTGGGGACCAGAGAGAAGGTAGAAAGCTGAACAACCACATACCTTTCCCACTGAGGGCTTCTAGGAAGAAACAGGCTTATCTAGGAAAAAAGAGGGGGAGGAAAAAGCATAAGGCAGGCTTAGAGTTTTGATAACACTAACCTGGACATTCCCACTTTAAAGTAAATCTCTAGCTATGACTTAAAGAAGCTCTAAGATTATCTATTACTTAAGAGTGAATAGAAAAATAATGGGTTGGGTAGCTTCAACCAAGATTATGGAAAGATAATTCCCCACTGAACAAAGTTTAAAGAAGCAGTAGGAGGGAAAAAAAATAAGTTGTGTTATGATCACAATCACACATCACGCTTGTGCAGCATGCCAGCTACATTTGCTTGGCCCAGCTGGTGTAACTCTTGTAACAACCGTCCTTAGATCTCATCCTGTTTGAATGACAAGTGATTGAGATGATTGCTTTTGCTTTTGGAAAAATCCCCAAAGAGGAAAATGCCACCCATTTGTTTTGGAGAGAAGAAACTTGGTCAAATACTAACAACAGGACCTGGTCCATTAGCAGAGGTAGGAACCTCTAGGACTCGCCGCTTTTTATATCTCCTTTCACTCTTTGCTAACTTAAACCATCACAGCGTCACACTAATGTCATAAATGATACACTACTTTTTATATGGAAGAGAAAGTAAGATCCATCCAGTTCCAAAACGACGCCAGATTTCTGTTATCCTTATCCTTAGTGTTTCATTACAGTTTCTGTAATGAAACAATGAGAACCAATGAGGTCTGGAACTTCCAAAGAAGAGATAGAAGTTGAAGATAGCATAGAGGAGACTGGACCTATCCCAGCAACGATGCATTAGGGAGGGGGAAAGGAAGGAGAAGTGAGACAAATCTCAAAAAAAGGTGATGGTGGAGCAAAGCAATCCCCTGGCCACCTGTCACTTAGCTTTGAGCAGCTGCTGGTGAGAGAAAACCCCTGTGTACAGGGAGGACCTATGTAGGCTGTACAAGTCAAGGCTGCTCGTAACTTGTAGTGTCTACCATGCTTCAGTTTGATTACCTGTACTCAAGATAGAGTAAAACAGCAATGCCCTGCAACCTGAATCACTCTACTGAATCTGACAGAAAGATAAGCTTCATTACAGTAGCAAAAAGACAAATTTTTTACATAGCCAAGTTATTATAGCACATTCTGATCAGGATAGCTTTAAATCTATACATGTACATTTCTTGCCGAGTATGTTATTTAATAAGGCCTAAAGTTAAATTGAAAGCAAAAGCGTAGTGAGTTTGTTGAAGTATTTATCTTATGTTCCTGACTGAAGAGATACATTTAGTAGTTGTTTCTCAGGTAACTAAACTTTGCTGTCTGGCTTAGTTTTTTATGTATTTAATTTGCCTTTAAACCTGGATTCCGTGCAAAGTTTCATAACTGCTTTAAAATATGGGCTTTATTAGAGATGTGAAAACTGAGAATGCAGTCATATTTTCTCCTTATTAACTCATCACACAATACCAAAGTGGGGAATGGAGATTTAGAACACTTAGATATCCAAATTGGTAAGACACAAAGCCAAGTAACTAGGTCTTTTCATGACCCTGAACATAATTGAGGTTCTGCAAAGAAAAACTTGATTCCCTTACACTCAAAATCCTTTGGTTTTACAGTTGAATAGTGTAATATTTTACTTTTTAAAAATGATCATCTTTTGTATAAGGATTTTCAAAGATTCATTTTTGCTTTCTTGTTCACTGGTTATTGTTTTTGGGAGGCAGGGGGTTGTTTTTAAATCTCACTTCAAGAGATGTCCTTGGATGGGGTTGGTAAATGAATGCTGCTTATCCCCACTTTTAAGAAGTGCGTGAATATCTGAGGAAGCTACGGTCAATTCTTCAGGCTGACTCAAATTCCAGGAAATCAGGCTAAGTCATCATCAGCATCACTCACTACTGACTGCTTATTGAGAGGAACACGAATTTATAACCTAGGTTAGCAAATAGCTATGCAATACAGAACGGAGAAAAACCACAGGAGTGATGCAGAAGGCTTGAGGTCAGGGGCGCCTCAGAAGTTTGACTTAACAAAAGACTTCAAACTTCAAACTTTAGTCTGATTTTCATCTTTAAGTGCCACTGGGGTAATTCTCTGACCATAATTTTCCTCATCAGTAAAATATTGAAAATTAGACCAACTACTTAAGATTAAATGAGAGAGGGATGTGCCTAGCACATAGTAGATGCTGTATAAATGCTGGTCTCCTCTACATACCATGGGACTACATGCTGGAACACATGGTTGGCTCTTTATACTTAGCAAAGAGGAACTGACTAGGTCATGTTAGTGTCCCTCCGCCTAGAGCTAACACTGCAACCATACATCCCTCCTCTGGAGTGTAGCAGCTGGCTGCATCTCCCAGTTGAAACCTGCCAACTACTGAGTGTCGGCAACTACAATGGAGAAAAGACAATGGAGACCACACCTCCCAGAAAGCACCTTTTTCCAGGTAAGTCTGTGTTTCCATGGACTCCACAAGGACAGTTTACAGATAGGGATGAACAAATGGGTAAAAAGTATGAGACAAAAATGTGAAACTTCACTATTAAAAATCCAAATTAAAGGAAGACATTTCTGTTTGTTTTTCAAAGTATTAAAGACTTCAAAACTATTAAGTGCTAGCAGAGATGAAGTAGAACACGCACTGTCACAGATTACTTGCAGGAATAGGGTGAAGCAAATATAATTATTTGTCTGGGCTTTTAGAGAAGCAGATGCTAAGACTAGATTAAGCTTCACACAAGAATTTTATCAGAGGAAATGTCCATGTGAGAAAAAAATGGAGAGGGAGCCAAGGAAGGCTGAGAAAACCATCAGACCACAATGCAGTCTGACTTCAAGGGAAGGGAGGAAGGTTGAATGTAAGCGTCTTCGATTGCCTGGCAACCTCAGGAAAGCTTGGCAGGGCAATGGGGAAGCCCTTCAGCCAATGGCAGCCACCAGCAGAGTCCCAGAAACAGGCCTGCCTTAGTATCTCTTCCATGCTAGAGCACTGGCTGGGAGCAGCCTGTGGGAAGAGCGGCCTTGGATAGGCCCTTAGTCAATTACACTCTTGTGTTTGGAGGACTTCAAGGCTCATTCCCACGGCCACCACAGTGACTTGTTGGTTAACAAATTTAGCAATGTATATTAAAAGGTTTAAAAATAATTTTACTTTTTTTAATCTAGAACTCTACCTCTTGAAATCTATCCTAAGGAAATACCCTAAAATGGGAGAAATAACTTGAGTTACAAAGCTGTTCATTAAAAGTGTTTTAATAGCAAAAAATCAGAAGCTAAACATCACTTCCAATTAATCATGGCAGTTTGTACTTCATCCATTTCACTCATTTACTTCAACTGCCCACCCCTGTAGGCCTTCAAGTTTGTGAGTTCTATGGTAGTGATAAAGGTGATATACGTGTTGTTTTTAAACCCACTGGTTAGCAGACCTTAGTCCTGCTGAACTTCTTCACGATTCCAGGACTTGAAGGAGTGTTCTATATCTCAATCCAGGAAGTAGTTCCCAAAACTGTACGCATCAGTAAAAATTCACCATATGTGCATTTAGGATTAAAGTACTTCATGCACTTTACTAGATGAGATTTAACCTCGAAAAGAAGGAAAAGAAGAAATCAAAGGACATGGCTGCTTGAATTTTCCTGCTTCATGACATAACTCTCTCAAATGCAAACACACATACCTGTCCCTCTGACATAGGGCTTAACCAGGTTGCAGAGACAAACCAACTGGGGGACAAGCGGGCTGCTCCCAGCTGCACCACCTTACACCTCCCTTTGGCCTTGTCCTCCTACACATCATGATTATTTTCTTCTTTTGATTTTATCCTCCGCAGCTTCCACTACCTTAATCCTGTCACTGTCACTGGTGCCGTTCATTCCAAATCTCAGTCCGCAGACACTTATCACTACTGTCTTCACCATTTGTTCAGGGGCCTGTTAGTATCTTACTGTCCTCTGCTTTCTTTATCAATTAAAAAAAATTTTTCTTCAAATCCAGAAAGGACTTGGGTGACATCATTGGATTTTTTTCTACAATAACTATAAGCATATTATAACTAAATCTTACTTACTGTTTAAATTAAAGCTGCAATCTGTCACTTGCTTGATGCATAACATCTGCCCCTCAGAGATGACAAAATCAATTTGAATCCAAATGAGAACAAACTTTCACTCAACCATGGTATATGTACTCTGTGGCCCCCATCAGGACACAATACAATTCTGGATTCAGATATCCAGCTTTTGTAACTTAGAAACCAATTATGACTTTGAATAATTCATTAATCCAGAGTTACATTAATTGGAGAGTGTGGTGGCAGGTTGCTGACCCCATTCTTATACTATGCATTCAATAATATGTATTAAGCAAATATATATTGTTGGTAAATACTGTGAGTTCCTACTCAATATCCGTTCTTCCCTTCTTCCATACTAGCAGAACGTTTATTTTATTCTGGGTGGCAACATGCCTCGGCTCAAACAATAAGTCAATATTGTTACACATATTCGTGACCATCTTGTTCCACTTTGCTAGATACTAAATATCCCAATCTCCATTTGCAGCTAGAAATGACCAAGGACCCAGTTATGGCCAAAAAGATGTAAGGGGAAGTTTACTGGGGAACTTGTAAGAAGGCTTTACTTTCCTAATAAAAAGGACAGATGCAGCTAGCACCATCCTTCCCTCTCTCTTCCTTAATGCAGATGTAATGTGTGAAGCTGCAGCAGAAATCTTGAGATAATGAAGCAACAAGCAAGAGAATGAAAGGCCATCACATTGAAGATGACAGAGGGGAAGGTGAGATCAGTTTCTGAGTCCAGAAGCACAGGATTAAATTAGTAAGTCTCAGGAGTATGAAGGGCCTGTCAGTGTTCTGTAGGCAGTGAAATAGAGAACCGATAAAAAATGAATACTAGGTATGCCCAAGTGTTTGGAGACCCTAGATGAGGCTAACACTTATTTAGAGCAGAACCACGCTCTCATACAAATATAGTAACAGTATAAGTTGCCATAATATTTTTGGAGAGAAATTTAGCATTATCTATCAGCATTTTAAAAGCACAGATCCCGTTTTTTTTCTTTCCTTTTATTTTATTATTATTTTTTTTTAGACAGGGTCTCTCTCTCTCTTGCCCAGGCTGGAGTGCAGTGGTGTGATCTCTGCCTCCAACTCCTGGGCTCAGGCAATCTTCCCATCTCAGTTTCCCGAGTAGCTGGAACTACAGGCATGTGAAACCACGCTCAGCTAGTATTTGTATTTTTTGTAAAGACACATCTCGCTCTCTTGCCCAGGCTGTTCTCAAACCCCTGAGCTCAAGTGATCCACCTGCCTCGGCCTCCCAAAGTACTGGGATTATAGTACAAAGCACAGATCCTTTAAACTAACAAACCCATTACTGGGAAATTATCCTACAGAAAAACACAGGTGCAAAAAGATACATGCAGAGGTTATTTATTGCAGCATTGTTTGAAGTAGCAAAAAATGAGAAGCAACCGAAATATTAAATTAGAAAAATAAATTAAAGTACGTACATTCATACAAGGAAACACTATGCAGCTGTTCAAGAAAGAATAATACAGTATGCATGTAATGACGCGGAAAGATGTCCAGAGATACTCTTAGCGGGAAAAAAAAAGAGCAATTTTTCTTAAAACTTTAAAATGCTGGCCGGGCGTGGTGGCTTATGCCTGTAATCTCAGCACTTTGGGAGGCCAAGGCGGGCAGATCATTCGAGGTCTGGAGTTCGAGACCAGCCTGACCAACATGGTGAAACCCTGTCTGTACTAAAACTACAAAAAAAAAATTAGCCAGGCGTGGTGGTGGGCGCCTGTAGTCCGTGCTACTCAGGAGGCTGAGGCAGGAGAATTGCTTGAGCTCAGTAGGCAGAGGTTGCACTGAGCCAAGATCACACCACTGCACTCCAGCCTGGGCAACAGAGCAAGACTCCATTTCAAAAAAATCAAATGCTACACATGGTTGTTGGTATATACATGCACAGAAAAAGTCTGAAAGAGAGAAGCCAAACAGATGAAACGGACACAGTATGTTTTCTAACATGCTTTTTCTAACAACTATTATTGGTGTGACAATATTAACCAAAAGCAAACAATAGGAATAACTCAAGGCTGAGGTTCATCACTGGTGACCAGGGGACATAAAATCGCAGATTTAAAGTAGCTCCAAAACAACCGAGCTTCCAAAGTTTTAGGGGAAGCAAGTGAATGCCAAAGTGTCATAAAGAGGGAGGAAAGAGACGAGTCAAGACTTAAAGTCATTATCGAGATAAAGAAAAGTTTGAGAAAATGTAATATGAATGTATGGCCCCTGAACCCACTGCTGCTGCCTCTGGAAGATTCACTCACTGTGGTCAGTGCCAGCTGCACCAGTGACCTCTGCTTTCATGCATTTCTATCTTCCAATGCCAAGACTGGTGCAGATGTGTTGGGCTGGGGCATCCTGCAGCCAAGGAAGACAAGGAAATTGTATTGGAAGAGGAGAAAGGAAGTTCTGAGCCTGATTCCCTGGAACTGGAAGAGCTGTGAACAATGAAGAAGTCCGAAGAGGGAGCAAGCTTGTGTTTGGTGGAGCAAACAGAGTAGCGATGTCAAAGTTCTCCCTCAGATGTGCACCACAGCCTGTTTTTAACATGAGGCTAGTTCCCCATTTACCCCTCCAGAGTCCGTTCTATTTCTATCAACTTTTCTACCTGAGTTTCTCCTTTGTGGCAAGACCATATGTTCTTGAAATTTGTTCCTCTGACCTCTGCCCACAAACAACATATAGCTTCATTTGAGGGTTTCTAAAAGACTTTTGCTAAAGATTTCAGAGGATAACAAGATAACAAACGCTCCTGATCTGTTGTTTGTTAGTAGAATGAGCCTGACCCACTTTTGTGGAAGTGCTGTTGCTCATATTAACACATCTTTCTTAGACCTTGATGATGAACTCAGCTGCTACAAGCCAACCTATCCATCTTTCTATTGTTGGTCCAGTTTCTAACTTAGCCCTCAAGCCATCTTTTCTCTAGCCTTAGCCCTTCTGGTTTGAGTTACAACATTAACACTAATGGGGAGAATTTGGCTTATATACAAACTCATTAAGTTTCAGAGCAAGTTTCAGACCTGTCCCTCCCGTCTCACTGTCTTCTTAATTCAAAGTCATTTCCTAACAAACATCATCGAAGGTAAGAAAAGTACAGTGGGTCACCAATGTGAAAGTGGAGGTTTTAGAGAATAGAAGAAAGGGGCTGGATACAAAAGTGATTCTGGAAGTCAGCTGACAGCCGTGATGAGCTTAAGGTCAAAAGAGATGTTGCTAAGAAATTGTGATGAAGAGACACTGGTCTTAATGTGGCAGAGAGGCAACGCCTCCTCTGTCACTGGGGGAGGAAAGGAAATGCCCTCAAATGATACGGTTTTGGGGAGGTAATATCAAAAAGTCAAAACGAAGTATACCCATCGAAGTTTTTAGTTTCAATACACATTAATCAACTCTGGGGTAATTTGCATAGAAAAAGAATTTATTAAAAGATAATTGGTAATTCACATAGTGTCCCACAAAGTTGGAGAATCTGACATGAAGCCACACTTCCAGAAACAATGTTCTCAATCTCACTGCACACAATTGGTCCTGTGAAGACTCCAGGGCCCCAGTGTTGTATATTTTACCTGGCTCTCACTGCCAACACCAAACACACCAGACACCACTGCTGAACCATCCTGGATGCCAGGAGGACCAATCCCCAAGGACACCTCCAGCCCCTCAACCCACTGCTGCTGCCTCTGGAAACTACATTTGCTGCTGCCAGCACTAGCTCCACCTAATGGGTTCCTGGTGGCTCTGCTTCTGTGCAGCTCTAGCTTCTGATGCCAAGTGTGGTGCAGATGCATCTGGCTGGGGGAATCTGCAACATGGGCCCATACCCTAGAATCAAGGGACATTGGGAATATACCATCCAGCATTTTTAGCTTCTACAGTAGACGGTGGGCCAAAGGTGAAAAAAAAGCATCCACACCAGAGGTCAAAAAGAGTGTGTGGAAGAGTTGAAAGTATCAGAATTGGTTTACGTTGGCAGAGGAGTCCCGTTGGCAGAGGAGTCCCATAAGATCGAGTGAAAGGGAACGGTAAAGTCAGATCCTGAGCCTTAGGATAGGTGAGGAGTTGAGTTGAATATGGAGATAGAGAGATAAGAAGGGAAGAATTTTTTCTAACCTTTATTTAAAAAATGTTTTCTGATTAAAGAAAATAAATGTTCATTATAAATAAAAGTGCTAAAAAGTTCAAAAAAGCAAATGAAAATGATCCATAATCTGCCAACTCATCTTACTGCTGTTACCATTTTAACTATTTTCTATATATTTTTCTGTGAATATATAGGTCTTAATCTACACAATATTTTCCTTGTGTTTTTTCCAAAATTATGATTTGTATGACTACTTAACATTCCATTATCTGGCTGCACCATCATTTTTGCCATATCGCATATTTTTCCTTAAATTTTTAGGTAAAATAAGTAGGTAAAAAGGAGTACAAATATTGACACATATTGTCTCCTTCCTGCAAAAATATTGTGCATTTCTCATGATATAGTTTTGAATATTTCATTTCTCTAAAATTGCACTAATACTATGTATAATCACATTTTTAACTCTTCATAGATAAAAAATTATCCCATTTTTATTTTGTATTTATTTAATCATAAGTAAGGCTTTATGACTTTTACCACATACATATATAAATTGTCATGTCTTTTCCTCTTTCTCCTTTTGAAAATACATTGCTGGCTGCGTGCAATGGCTCACATTTGTAATCCTAGCAGTTTGGGAGGCCAAGGCAGGTAGATCAGTTGAGACCAGCCTGGGCGACATGGTGAGACCCCATCTCTACAAATTAAAAAATTACCCAGACACAGGGATGTGCACCTGTAGTCCTAGCTACCTGGGAGGCTGAAGCAGGAGGATCTCTTGAGCCCAAGAGTTAAGGCTGCAGTGAGCTATGATAGCACCACAGCACTCCAGCCTGGGTGACAGAGCAAGAATGTGTAAAAAGAAAAAAGATAGTACGTTTCTTTTTCTTGATTCGTAAGATTTCTTGGTATAATAAGAATATAAATCCTTTGTCAAGTAGGTTTGAAATACTTTTTTAAGTTTTCACTTATCTTGCTGTTTTTTCTCACATACAGAAGTTTAAGATGTTTGTGTAATCAAATAAATATTTTTATTTACGTTGTCTACCTTTAGATTTGTGCATTATCTTTTGCAGGCTAACTTTTTTTTGAACAAAATTATGGGCTTAAATCACAGGGAAAAGGGAAACAAATCAGCTTGTCCCTCAACTTTGCACATTTTACATTTTTCAGGAAATGGCCCATTCTTCCAGTTGCTCAGAAAAAAACCCTAGAGTGGAAACTGATATCTGTTTCCTTCACCACACACCTCCAGCCTTCAGATCTGCCTTTAAGACATATATGCAGAATCTGGCCACTTCCCCACCCTGGCACTACCACCCAGGTCCTAAGTTTGCTTATTTCTCACTGCAGCTTTCTAATTTATCTCCCTGTTTCCTTTTAAAATAAAAATCAAATCACCCTACTCTTCTGCTCAAACCCTCAAACACATTCCTGCCTTGGGATCTTTCATAACATGTTCCTGCCCCAAATATCCAAATGCCTCACTCCCTCACTCTATTCAGGATCTCTGCTCAAACCATGTTCCTCAAAGGCCTTCCCTGAGTATCCTATTTCAAATAGCCCCTCACTGTCTCTGCCATCACTCTGTCCCCTACTCCCTGCTTTGCATTTCACTGTAGCATTATCACCAGAGCCATGCACTTGTCATGTGTTTGTCAGTCTGTCCCTCCTGTCCTTCCTAGAATGGAAGCTCTTCAAGGACAAGGGATGCATCCTCAGGACCTAGCATGGGGCTTGGCACTTAGCAGATACTCAGTAAATATTTGTAATAAATGAAAGTAAATATTTGTCATAGTTTGAGTTATTTAAAGCAGACTCCAAGGCAAGGGTAAGTGTGCAAATGATTTACTATGGAACTGGGAAGGGAGTGAGGAAGCAGTGAAGGCCCAGCCACAGCCCAATCCCGCATGGCGCTGTAGCCTGTCACCTAGAGGCAAGGGAGCCGAGCGTTATACTGGCTCAGCAGTCAGTCACTGGCCACCTGGCAGGTGTAAACTCTCAGCTCTCCTCTCAGCCCCAACAGCTCAAGAGAAAGCCTCTAAAGAAGGAAACAAATACCAGCCAGTAGCAACAAAACTATGAAAGCTGGTGAAAGGGATTCAAGGTGTCCACTACAATACTGAATGAATGTGTGAATGTGTAAATGAGTGAACGAAGAAGGAATATGTTTAAATACTTGTAAGTTTGATAAAGGAGACAGCTGGACTAATGAAAAGCAGGTGTGAGAAGCATGAATTTGATCACAAGTGCCAGTGTGTACTTTCCTAATCAGTGGGACCACACTGGGCTAAGCTTCCCTCTGCATCTTTGCTTCAAAACAAGGTTGGACCAACACTAGGCCACTGGATATTTCTGCTGGGGACAGCATACGATGGCACAACTAGCAGAGCATGCCAGAAGGCTCTGCTCAAATTCTCAGCCACATACATTATCAATTAAAAATCCATTTGGATCTGTGGATTTCAACTAAAAGGACAAGTCAGTTGAATGGGGGAGGAGCTAACTACAACCTTTTCTTCAAATTCTGCCTTGCCCCTTAAGAAACATCAGAATGTTGGAGAACAAACAAATGTAATTTGTGAAATGTCCCCCCAGAAGTTAGCTAGGCACCCTATGCTTACCCTAATGATCAATAAGCTTCTCCTTTAGAATTTTAATTCTTCTTGAAATAACCAGATCCTAGAGACTCTGATTCAAAAACTGTTGTGTGAGTCCTGAGTATGTGTGTGAAATAACCAGACCCTAGAAAGTCCGATTCAAAAACTTTGTGTGTGTCACGTTAAAAGCTGCCCAGGCTCTTCTGAGTACATAGCCAGGGTTAAGAAGTTGGGCTTAGTCTTCCAATCACTCCTGCCAGGAGCACATTATTTCAGTCAGACAATCCGAATCTCTCCACCTTCACACAAGCAAAGACACTGAAGGAAGGTAAGAATTTCCTCCTCAGTTTTTAATTATGAAAAAAAAATTTGAGACAGGGTCTCCCTCTGTCACCCAGGCTGGAGTGCAGTGGTGTGATCATAGCCACTGCAGCCTTGATCTCCTGGGCTTGAGCAATCCTCCCGCCTCAGCCTCCCAAGAAGCTGGGGCTATAAGCAACCACCACCACACCCAGCTAATTTTGTGTGTGTGCATGGCAGGGGAGGACAAGGTGTCACTATGTTGCTCAGGCTAGTTTCAAACTCCTGGCCTCAAGTGGTCCTCCTGCCTTGGTCTCCCAAAGTGCTGGGATTACAGACATGAGCCACGACACCTGGTCATGAAAATTTTTATTTATACAAAAAAAAAAATGTTGGAAGAATGAGTATTATAAACACACATATGCCCTTCTGCTAGATTCAGTAATTGCTAATATTTTGTGTGTCACTATATTTGCCTTATTCACATACATACATACACATGCTCATGCATGCATGCATATGGATAAATCAATGTGTACATACACATATTTTTGAGCCATTTGAAATAAGTTGCAGATAGCATGATCCTTTACTGCTAAATATTTTCAGTGAGTATTCTGAAAACTAGAACCTTCTCCTTGATAACCACAATATCAGCATCGTAGTATATCTGTCTGAGTTAAATCAGGAGACAGAAACCACACAGTTATTTGAAAGAGGAAGTTTAAAATAATCATTAGACTAGGCATGGTGGCTCACATCTGTAATCCTAGCACTTTGGGAGGGTAAGGCGGGAGAATTGCTTGAGCCCAGGAGTTTGAGACCAGCCTAGGGAACACTGTTAAACTCCATCTCTACAAAAAAAATTTTAAATTAGCTGGGCATGGTGGCACATGCCTGTAGTCCCAGCTATTTGGGAGGCTGGGATAGGAGGATTGCTTGAGCCTGGGAGGTTGAGGCTGCAATGAGCCATGATCACCCACTGCACTCTCCATCCTGGGCTGAAGAGCCTGCCTCAAAACAAACAAAAGAATTATTACGGGGCCAGGCATGATGGCTCAAGGCTGTAATCCCAGCACCTTGGGAGGTTGAGACAGGAGGATGGTGAGGCCGAAGTGAGCTACAATTGTGCCACTGCACTCCAGCCTCCTGGCCAACAGAGTGATACCTTCTCATTTAAAATATATATAATAGAAAAGTGATTATAAAGATGTTGGGCCAGGCATAGTGGCTCACACCTGTAATCCCAGCGCTTTGGGAGGCCTAGGCGGGTGGATCACCAGGTCAGGCATTCAAGACTAGCCTGACCAACATGGTGAAACCCCGTCTCTACTTAAAAAAAAAAAAAAAAAAGAATACAAAAATTAGCCGGGCATGGTGGTGGGTGCCTATAGTCCCAGCTACTGGGGAGGCTGAGGCAGGAGAATCGCTTGAACCCAAGAGGCGGAGGTTGCAGTGAGCTGAGATCGTGCCACTGCACTCCAACCTGTGTGATGGAGTGAAACTCCGTCTCAAAAAAAAAAAAAAAAAAAGTCAAGAGAACTCTTACTAAATCTACTAGAGTTGAGTGAGAGTACCCAGGGAAGGACCAGCTTGGAAGAGGGATGCAAACACGCCTGGGTTCAGACCTCACTGAAGAAGGCATGGTTGCAGCCAATAGATGGTAGAGAAGTCTGCTGGGTTTCCCGGGCCAGATCTAGTCCACAGCCGCCAGGAAAGCAAAAAATAACCCGTCTCCCTCCCCGCATAAAAACACACACACACACCCAGAGCCAAGGCTGGAGGGCAAGTTTGCAAAGTCAGAATGGCTCCACACGCACAAGGTTGGAGCCCACAGTGTTGTTGGGAGTCACATCAAAGGAGTCACCTGGTCTGGACTGAGGCTGCAAGGTCAGGATCTGGCATGCAGCTGCGGCAGTGTACCACCAGGTGTCTCCAGACACACATGCACCAATGACCAATTGGACAGCTGGAGCAAAAAAAGCAAAGCATAGCACTCCAAAAGGAGGAAACAAAGCCCGCTTCCTCTGGTGGTATCCCTCCTGTGAGCTCTATTGACAAAGCTAACATCGTGCTAATAAATAATAAATACCCGAAGAGTCCAGTCCATTATTGTAGAGCAGTACTGAAGTGTGAATTGGAGCTGAGGCAATTGATAGTTGACACACACACACACAATAAAATTAATAATAATTCCCTGACAACGGCTATTCTCAGTCCAGATTCAAATTTCTCCACTTGTACCAAACACATCTTGTATAGTTTTATGGGGTTTTTTAACCAAGATCCAATCAAGTCCTTTTAGTTTCTTTTGATTTAGAGCAGTCTCTCCCAACGTTTCCATTTTAATGACATTGATCTTTAGAAGAAATCAATGAACTGATTGAGTCTCATGCTAGATTTGTCTGTTTGTTCCTGGTGTTAATGTTCTGTCCCTGAATTTCTCGTAAACTGGAAGTTAAATCAAAGGTTTGACTACAGCCAAGCGAAATGTGTTTCAGAAGAATACTTCATAAGTGACACTGTGCACCTCACATTGTATCACATCAGGGACATAGAGAGCATTGGCTTCCCATTATTAAGGCAAGGAACTTGATCTCGGTTAAAGTAGTGAATGCCAGATACCTCCACTGTAATGGCATGGTCTTCCTTTTGCAATTAGCAAGTAATCTGTGGGGTGTTATTTTGATGCTTGTAGAATATACTGTTCCCCAACCACCTTTCAGTTAATGGTTTTAGCATCGAATTTGTCATTAGGAAGTGCAAAATGGACATTTTTTAATTCAATCTTTTCTTCTATATTTTTTAGCTGGCATTCTTCTGTAAAAGAAGCTTTCCTTCATCAACTATAAATAAACTAAACTTTTTCCCAAAAAAGAGAAGAAAAATGCATTATTAGCTATTTTCAGAATAAAGAAAAGAAAGTTTTGATTGGAGAAGAAGGGGAATAATTTTGTTACAAGAGCTTAGGAGTGGTAGGCATGTCCCAGGATGACAGGAGAGCCCAGGTTCCTGGGAGGCCCATGAGAGAGGGATGCTGGAGGTTGGAGGGAAACTGGGATAAGTCATCTGTTCTGCAATCACCTGCCAAGGGCTTGGAGTAGAAACCCCCCCTCCCCTCTATTTGCCACTCAGTTATCTTTCCAGTCACCTTTGGTATGTGGGCTACAGAATGTTGATGCTGATTTCAGATAAGAGATCACGTTTCATTTACAACCAATACAGAAATACTGAGTGGCTACAGAACAAAAGAGGCTACATGGACTGCTCTGTGTGAAAGTGCTCAGAAAATGTAGCACAGTAAACAAAAATGAGGCATTATTGTATATTTTTGCTCTTACAAATAGTTATTTTCTCAGTAGTTTAATAATTTAATGAAAAAAAGTTTTTGAATCACTGTCTCATCTAAAATTTGAGATCGTTGGCCAGGCATGGTGGCTCACCCCTATAATCCCAACACTTTGGGAGGCCAAGGCAGGTGGATTGCCTCAGGTCAGGAGTTCGAGACCAGCCTGGCCAACATAATAAAACCTCGTCTCTATTAAAAATACAAAAATTAGCCAGGCATGATGGCACGTGTCTGTAATCCCAGCTACTTGAGAGGCTGAGGAGGGAGAACTGCCTGAACCCAGGAGGTGGAGGTTGTGGTGAACTGAGATGGCACCACTGCACTCCAGCCTGGGCAACAGAGCAAGATTCCATCTTAAAATAAAATAAAATAAGAGATCCTCAACTAAAAACCCAAAAATCTGAATCTAATTTTATGTTCCTGACACATTTGCTCAAAGCTAGGATGTCTTCCACATGATTACCTTATTCAAATTTATATCTCTAGAGCTTCACAAAATTCATTATCTAAACAGGAAAGTAACACAGTGTCATGTAAAAGAGTACTGGGCTGAGACTTATAATCTGGATTCTGGCACTAACCAGCAGTTAGAGCCAAGGACGAGTTACTTACCCTTGCCCAGATTCAGCTTCTTCATCTCTAGAATGAAAGGCATAATTTCCTATGGTTGTAGAAAGTAAGGTTGGGGGCCAGGTGCGGTGGCTCACACCTGTAATCCCAGCACTTTGGGAGGCCAAGGTGGGAAGATCATTTGAGGTCTGGAGTTCGAAATCAGCCTGACCAACATGGCGAAACCCCATCTCCCAGGAGGTAGAGGTTGCAGTGAGCCAAGATGGCACCACTGCAGTCCAACCTGGGCAATAGAGCAAGACTCTTGTCTCAAAAAAAAAAAAAAAGAAAGAAAGAAAGTAAGCATGGGTTTTAGCAGCAGAAAAAATATAGGTTTGAAGCCTTAGGTTTCCTCATTCTTGATATGTAATCTTAGCAAATAAACTAAAATTCTGAGAGCTTCGATTTACTTTTTTTTTTTTTGAAGAGATACAAAATTTACTTTTTTAAAATGCCTTCATTACAAGTCTGGGGAAGCTCCTTTTTCCACCCAAAGAATTCACCACTATAAGCAATGATGCAAGTCCATTTATTTAAAGAGAACATTTTAAAACAGTAAAAGATTATATCCATAGGCATTTTCCAATTTCAAAGGAGTGATACAATCTTCAGGCAGCCAGAGAACTAATGAAGTTGCCTTACCCTCCAAAATGCATAGCTTAATTTCTAAATGTAAGAGGGAAAGATAAAGTTTATGTAGAACAGGGGAAAAACTATTCTCAAATGACATTCCTGGATGAATCCCCACAACTTCCAAAGGAGAAGATGTTGAGTTTTCTTTCTTGTTGTCCTTTCGGATGCTTCCCCAATGTGTTACTGTGATGCCCTTTCACGTTTTTCACAAAGGTGAATAAAAACTTTCTTTGAATATAGCATAATATTGGGATGTGACCTCTGGTATCTAAACTCACTGGTTCATATGTGATTGAACTTTCAATGAGAATACCCCGTGGATGTTCGTTCATACTTCTTGATGCCACAAGAAGAGAGAAGATAAAGGAGCTCAAAGAAATCCAGCAGCCCTCTGGTTACAGGACAGCAGTTCCCAGATGTCGTTCATAAGGCTGAGGCTGCAGATAATTCACAGAAGGCACTTGTCTAATTCTGACCTGGGGTCAGTGTTCAAAAGAGGCAATGGACACATCAACAAAACCACAAATCAACAAAAAAGTAGGAGGAGCCCTCCTAACACACCAGAGACCATCATTGCTTCAGATGAAGGGAAAATATTTATTGCATTCGTGATTTATTGTTGTGTGATGAATTATACCAAAACTTAGTGAGTGGCTTAAAACAACAATAAATGTTTATTTTACTCAGTTTCTGTGAGTCAACTTAGCAGGGTAGTTTCTGGCCCAGGGTGTCTCATGAGGTTGTAGTCAAGATATCATCCAGGGCTACAGTCATCTGAAGGCTTGACTGGGGCTGGATCCACTTCTCCCCTCCTCCAAAAAAAAGCCAAAAGAGAATAAAGCAGAAGCAGCAATGTCTTTTATGATCCAGTCTTGGAAGTCATACGTTGTCACTCCTGCCACAGTACTCATTAAAAGCGAATTAGTAAGTCCAACCCACCTTCAAGGGGAGGTGAACTGGCTCTACCTTTTAAAGCAAGAAGTGCCAATTTGGAGGCACTTATTTAAATTGTGGCATAAAAACACTTAACATAAAATTTATCACTTTACCCATTTTCAAGTGTACGGTCATGCTAAGTATATTAACACTGTTGTACAACAGATCTCCAGAACATTTTCATCTTGCACAACTGAAATTCTGTACTCATTTTAAAAGTCCCCATTCCTCCTCCATCCAGTCCCGGGTAACTATCATTCTACTTTCTGTTTCTATGAATTTGCCAACTTTACCTGCCTCATGTAAGTGGAATCGTATAGTATTTGTCTTTTTGTGACTGGCTTATTTCCCTTAGCATAGTGTCCTATAGGATATATTGTACCAATGTGACAAGATTTCCTTCCTTTTTAAGGCTGATTTATATTCCATTGTACTTATATACCACATTTTGTTTATCCGTTCATCTGTCAATACACATTTGGGTTGCTTTCACCTCTTGGCTACTGTGAATAGTGCTACTGTGAATATGGGTGTACAAATATCTCCTCAAGATACTGCTTTTGATTCTTTCTTGCATATATACCCATTAGTGGGATTGCTGAATCATACAGTAGTTCTATTTTTAATTTTTTTGAGCAACTACCATTGTTGTCCATAGCGGCTATACCATTTTACATTCTCACTAACAGTATGCAAAGTTTCTAATTTCTCTACATCCTTGCCACTATTTATTATTTTCTGTTTCTTCATAGTAACCACTAAATTGATTTCAGGTAATATCTCATTGTGGTTTTAATTTGCATTTATCTAATAGTTACTGATATTTAGCATCTTTTCATATGCTCGTTGGCCATCAGTACATCATCTTTGGGAAAACGTCTATTCAAGTCATTTGCCTGTTTTTAAATCAGGTAATTTGTTGATTTGTTATTGAACCATTGAGACATATTTTTAAACCACAACACCTATCTTGCAGATTGTGGTGAGAACTAAAAGATTTATGAATGCAGATCATATTACCTGTCACGTAGTAGGCACTCAAAAATTATTACTTGTCTTCTTAGGGTTGTTATGTTAAATAATGTTATGTTAATAACATATGTAAAACTGCTTCTTAAATTATAAAGTGCTACACAAATGTGAGTTAATACTACAAAGCTGTATGCAAAATATTTTAATATTTTTCTGAGGTTCTCCACACTTAAATATATAAATCTTTCCATCTCTAGACTTTATTCTGTTTTTTAGCTGTAATCCCTTTTTTCCATTTTACTTCAAGTTTTATCAAAAAAAAATAGCAGCAAAAATAGAACAAGTAAAGACGGAAACAATAACTAATTTCACTAAAGCAACGTCAGAGTAAGATCTATTTAAAAATAAAACGTGAAGAAAAGCTGCAATGGATTACACTATTGAAAAATCCTAAGAGAACCAGAACTGCTGTTCCTTCAGAGAATGTGAGTGATGTTGAAAGATTAATAACGTTTGGATAACATTAATTACAGTGATGTTATAAACTCTGGTATTCCAGTTGCCATAACAACCCACTATATGTTGGTTTTCTAATGACATTTCAAACAAGTACTGAGGCGAACTGCATCACTTCAGAACTTTGATTGCTGTCACTCAGTGGTTTTAAAATTGAATTGTTTTGTTCTTAAAGAGTCAGAATATGTCACCGTCTTCAGAAATAGTCTCAAAATTATGGGGAGGAAATGATACACATTCCTATACAATTATAGAGCACTCAAGAAAAAGAAATGTATTTTGTTTTTAATACAAAATTAACAGGTTTTTTTCATAGGGAGTAGAAAAAAAAAACAGAAAGGAGAAAGATTATGCTTCATGCTTCTCAGAAGACTTTGTTCCCTTGCAGAATTATTTGACAATAAAATTCTTTCTAGAAAAACTCACTTTTCTTGGTTATATTTCTCTTGTCTCCATTCTCTCCTATCTTTTCACCTCCCTGTTTCTTTCTTCCAATGAGTTCTTTTAGAAGCCACGGATTCTGGTCCAGGTCGATGCAACACTTTGGAGTTAGTGAGATGAGGTCATTCCTCCACCCAGCTTTCTGATCTCTCTTCTCTCTGCTGACTAACCCGCTGCCCAATGGATATAATAAAAGAAAGACCACTTGCCACTGGCTTATATTATATTGGATTTTAATATTCCCAAGAGAATATGTTAAATATATAGTGTGCCACTGACAAGAAGCAAAGCATGATTGTAACAGACATGCTTCTAAGTATTTGCTCAGCCCACAGCCTACTCTGCTCCTGCTGCCCAAGGGGCATCCCACCCACCCATTCACAAATACGAATCGTTTGATTAAATCGGAGGAGAGCACCAGAACCAACTCGTCCATATGCACTGAGTTGGACAAACACATTCTCCCTTATTCTCCTCTTTTCCCTCTTTCCTCTCCCTCTCTACAAATCCAGCTAAGGTAAATGCTGACCATTTGCAATGGTGTTTAAAGCAGAACAGTGGTGTTCCGCGGCAGAACTCTGTGCTACAGGACTCTGAAGGGAGAGTGTGCCCACTGCCTCCCTACCCACCCCTCCTGCCCACCCCCACCACAGTTCCAGCAGCATCTCAGTCTATGCAGTGCATCTCAGGCAGTGGGGGTGGCATGATTCCATGTAAAGCATATTCTATGCTCTATAAACCCTGTGCCCTATGCAATGCCATCTTAAGTAGACCCAGGTCTGCCCCTTGTCCAGGTGTGCTATCAGCACCCTTTCAGCACTCTCTCCCCTCCCCTTTTCTCTATTCTTAAAACTCCCTCTACCCCACCCAGATATCTAAGGGCTTTGATCCTACCCTCCCAAAGCTCCCACTGTAGCCAGCTCCTCAGAGGCCTCTCAGGGAACAGCAAAGTGAGCTAATAAATCCAGCCTAGGCTTCTGTTGACCCAGAACCAATTCAAGACGAAGGCCATGTCTTAGAAAGCAGCTCCCAGGGAAATATATGACTTATACGATGACATCAGCTGAAACTCACAAAGGTCATTGCATTTAACTCATTCCTCACCCACGGTGATGCAAGTATGCTAACCCTTCTTCTCCCAGTCTTCTCTGGATGATCTTCTCCACTTGAGTTTACTAGAATGTACTTGAACAAGCTAGAGGAGCAGCCTGTGCCTGTTATTCTCTCCTCCCCACTGCTGAAGTCACTCTCCACCCTTCTCATCCTACTCTCTTTCTGGGGACACTGAATTGTATGAGTTTCATCAATGGACTCCCTTGCCCTTTGACCTCCAGTTGGGTTTTGCCAATTAGAGATCCTTAACAGGAGATAAGAGGGAGGGAGAAGGAGTGGAGGCTGGGGTATTTATGCTTCTGGCTAGCTCCCTGAAGTACTGTCTTGCAGTCATCTCTATGTGATTCTCTCCATTCAGGTTCCAGTAACTGATCCTTCCTCATATCATTTCTGGTGACGAGTCTAACTGAACTCAGTGGTGCTACACTCTCCTTTATGGACTCCATAAACACTGCTCATCCTTTGTAAACAGTCCCTTCACTAAACCTCCCTCCAATTGTTCTAAAGCAAATGGCCCAACACATTCCTCCTGGGATCCTGAAATGATTGCTTAAATAATGTGGTCTATCCTATGTCCCCTTCCTGCTTACGATGGCCTTGGGCTCCATCCTGCCTCTGCTGCCTTTAAGATTGGTCTACCGTAAACTACATCCACATAACCCCAAGATTGTCCCTTCATGCCTAACCCACAAAGAGAGGTGATAGGAGTTAGGCTGAGGAGTGGGGATAGGGAAAGACAAGGCTCAGCATGGTCCCTGGTAACCTTGTAGCTTCCAGGCAGACGAAGTGCAGGGTGGAGGCAGGCTGCTCTGAGCCCAACTGGGAGGGGGGCTCAATCAGAAAGGATATGGGTTGAGCTCAGAAAGCCTGAGAGCAGTGGCACTCTGGAGCAGATCAGAAGCCAAGACTCTAGGAAGAGCATGCAAATCTGTCTAGGGAACATCAAAGGCTCCTGCCCAGGTCTGAGCGAGTGCAGACAGACAGGTTGGTTGTCAGGAGGCACTGATTGACAGGGGAGAGGAGTGAATCAAATATGAAGCAAAGCAATGATCAAATAGCTCAATCTGTACATAGGAATAGATTCCTACAGATAGGAATTTAAGTCATAGACTATCAGAGTTGGAAGGGGATTTAGAAATCGCACACTTCAATCACTTCACTTTTAGATGAGGACTATCAGACTGTAGATACAGGGGTGATGAGTGCACAACAAAGACAAACACCCAGAACTTCCCTCTTCTAGGTTAAGGATTTACCTGTGAAATCCATGCCCCTAAAAAGACAGGTGGATTCTACCTTTTTAATATTTTTAAACCAAAATAGCTTTGAATGAAAACATGATGTTATGACCTTGATATTTTTATATCAAGTACACTTTCAACTGGTCACTAGAAAAAAAATAGATGTAGTAAAAAGAATCTACACAGGATCAAACTGATAATAGCTAAAATTATACATGTTAACTTTGATATTGACAAAAACTGACTGAAGAATCTCATTGTGTTGGTAAGTCTCAAAACTACAAAAGTGAACCCTTTTAAAATTGCACTTTATAGAAATAACACAAAATAAAACTGACAAAGGCAAAAGCTTTACACAGAAAAATCTGTTATTGACTTCAAAAATTGACAAAAGAATCAAATCTTCTTGTCAAAAATTATACCTGCAAAATCTAGCCCAGGAAAATTAGGTTTGGTAGAAAATGACTACAAAAGAAACCTCAAAATTGCTGATGCTAAAGTTGGAAAGATTTAATATGGACACAAAATGTGATCACTGAATAAAATCTAAACTATTTCAGTAAAATAAAAATACTGAAAATTGTTTAATGGCACAGGAAGAAATTTGATCAAAGAATTACATTAATTCAAGACAGTTGTCTCTAGAAAATAATTTCTTAACAATATTTCCAGAAATGTTGGAATAATTCTGATGAAAATGTTTGTTTTCATTCAATAAAAATGTCCTCAGGGTCAAAACAACTGAGTGAGAAGTACCCCATGTGGGACTTCTCAGGTAGCCGCCACTCTTGGGGCTTCCAGTTTTATATTTACCAAGTTTAAAGAAATCTAAGATCTCTTTCCAGGATCCTAACTACTTGCCTAGATCAAAATAACATGTGCTTAAGTGAATTATTTCCGCTGGCTGATAAAATCAAAGTTTATCAGAAAGCATGAAAGTTCAGAGATCCCCTTACCACTTTAAAGGGAGTTTGTACTTTAAAATCAATTTACACATCACTTCACACCCATTATGATGGTCACTAGTTAAAAAGAAAACAGAAAATAACAAGTATTAGCACCAATGTGGAGAAATTAGAGCCCATTTGCACTGTTGGTGGAATGTGAAATGATCCTGCCATTATGGAAAACAGTATGGAGGTTCCTCAAAAAATTAAAGCTAAGATTACCACATAATCTAGTGATATGGTTTGGCTCTGTGTCCCCACCCAAATCTCATGTGGAATTGTAATCTCCACATGTTGAAGGTGGGGTCTGGCGGGAGGTGATTCGATCATGGGGGTGGTTTCTAATGGTTTCGCATCATCCCTCTAGTATTGTCTCATGACAGAGTTCTCACGAGATCTGGTTTTTAAAAGTGTGTAGCATTTCCTCCTTCACTCTGACTCTCTCTCCTGCCACCACGTGAAGATGTGCCTGCTTCCCCTTCACTTTCTGCTGTGATTGTAAGTTTCCTGAGTCTTCCCAGTCATGTTTCCTATACAACCTGCAGAAACTGTGAGTCAATTAAACCACTTTTCTTCATAAATTACCCAGTCTCAGGTAGTTCTTTATAGGAATGTGAGAATGGACTAATACAGCCAGCAATCCCACTTGAGGGCATATATCCAAAAAAGAATTGAAAGCAGTATCTTGAAGAGATGTTTGTGCATCCGTGTTCATAGCAGCACTATTCACAATAGCCAAGAGCTGAAATCAACCCAAATGCTCATTAACAGATGAATGGATAAACAAAAGACTGTGTTTCTTTAAGTGTGATTTTATGCTGGGATCATAGGGATCCCTGGATTTTATCCAAATGAGTGGGAAAAAAATTAACACAACATGAAAAAGTAGATTTATACTGATCATACAGGACAACACCTTTTAAGATTGTAAAAAGTTAAAACTTTTCTCTCCTCACATCACCTGTAATGATGGCACCCCACAGAGAGTTTTCTCTATGTATCCTTAGTTTTGCACAATCCCCTGGCCCAGTGCTGCATCCCCATATCCTGGTTGAGAAGAATATGCCAATATTTAAGGCCACACAATAGGGTCAGCACATCAAGCTTCAGGTCTTACAGTCTCCATAAAAGAGAAAATTCTCCTTTCTCATGCCACTCTCCCAAAGCCAGGGTTCCTGAAGAGAGGATTTCTGGTGTTATTACACAAAGGAGATCCTGGAAATAAAGGTTTGCCATGGGTTACGTCCAGTACTGGAATAAACACAGAATTATTGAAGTACCTTCCTCTGTCTTCTTTGCAAACTCCTCGTTGCAGCTCCTTCCTTGCAAAAACTTCTGTCTTCCTTGCAAACCCCCCATTGTAGCTCAGAACTCTGCTTTGGCATCACCTCCTGGTAAAGCGCTTGCTGCGTCCACCCTTCCAGCCACACTTCCTCACTCTCCTCCGCACCACTTCGGTGCTGCAGGAGTTACATTTTCTGTTGCAGAGATCAAGCAGTCTTGGGTGACCTCTGGTGATGTGGGTGATTGGAAAGCTATTTAAGGCAATAAGGAAGCACGGGTGTGACACTAGGCAGGTTGTAGTCCAGCCTTCCAGAGCCCTGGGATGTCAGTAAGGGCTCCCCCTTGAGTCAGTTATGGTAGCGCCCCCTTGAGAAGAGGGACCTTCGGCCCCTGACTCCTGACAGTGTCACACTCACAATTCCACTTCTCTCCTTCACCTATCTGTGCTTCTGCTTCTCACCAGTTCAGCTGTTACCTCCACTTTTGTTTCGGTAAACCTAAGATTGTAAAAATGTAAAACTTTTCTCTCCTCAATGTAATCTGCAATAATGAAACCCCATAAATATTTACTCTATGTATCCTGTAGTTTCACACAATTTTGTGGTTAGCTTTGGCCAAGTTACAGGTTCTTGATCAGTTCGATCACGGTTACTTACCAAGGTCGCATGACAGAAAGTCAACAACTTATGGAAAAGGAACAGTCTTTGCTGATTTGCTTAGAAGGTAATATGTACAAACTTGCATTATTGCATATATCACAATACAGCTTAATTGTTTCTGCATAGCCCAGTCCCCTACAAGACTATAACCCTGAGGCCAGTGGTATTTCCTATATTTGCATGTTCAGCATATAGCATAGCGCCTGGTACATGGTAGATTCTCAATAAAGCTCTGTTGAAGTTAATTGCAATGAAAGTAAAATCAAAATACCTGAATTCAAATTCTAATTTTGCTATTTATTTGCTATCTGAACTAGGATACGTTACTTAATCTTTCTGAATCTCCCTTTCCTCTTATGTAAAGACACATAATTGTGATAAATATTAAGTAAGATGTGGGCATATCTAGCAGTTTTGTGTGTGTGTGTGTACACATATAGATATATTTAAACATATATATATGTATATTTAAACTCTTTGTTATACCACTGTCATGTACTGTAATTATATTCAAATAGGTCTTCTCTTCCAAACAGAGAGTAAGTTTTAAGGACAGGATCTGTGTCTTATTAACCTTTGCACCTCCATACCACCACCCAAATTTCTGCATTTGGTGGGTATTTAAGATAATGAATGGCGTGAAGCGCTAACGGATTTATAACTGTATGTGCTTAAAATCTCCATTATCTTAACATTTTTAACAATTTTTTAAAAGCAGGAAATAAGAAGCATGACAAATAAATTATGGTCAACCCGAGTTTCAATAACTCTGAGTGCCTGGCAATCTTCTAAGAGTCAAACGAAAGCAATGTTGCCTAGGTTGCAGTTTTCCAGCGTGTGTCTCCATCTACTGTATTTACTGGAAAGTTGCTGAAGCATTCCTTCTAATCGTGAGGTTTTCAAGAGTCTATCTCCGGGACAAGCAAAGCTCTTGCATTGGGCACCACAGTCTAGCACATGTTTTCAGTCACCACTAGAGGGCAGGCTAACGCTAACTTCGGGGGACTACTAAGCAAGGGCTTTAGTCTCGAAAAAATGAGTAAACGCACCACTTGTTTCTTGGGTGTGTTTCTAAATGGAAAAGTACATGTGGGCACGTCCAGATTTGTATTTCGTGTTCCCTTCACTCGTTATTTAATCCTTCGACTCACCTTTCCTTTTGTTTTCTATTTCCTCCTTCAAGTTCTTTCTCCTCTGGAGTGTAACAAATAAACCTTTTTTTTCCCCCATCAAAGGCTTAACCCACAAAAATAAATCAAGATGAAGGAACAGAAGGAAACACTGCATAATTTAGTTAGTGAAAGTTGCACAGCTGAGGTTTCCTTTGGGTTTATTCTAAAATAAAGGATTTTTTTAAAGGTTCAACTTGCCTAATTTTTCATACTTTGGGCAGCTTGCCAAGATGGGAAGGGAAGGGGATTTGCAGAAAGAAGAAAACTGAGTGTGTGTGTATGTGTGTGTGTGTGTGTGTGTGTGTGTGCGCGCGCGCATAGCGGGGCGCGTTTGTGGTTGTAGGGGATGTTTATAGGGATGGAGGAAGGAAATGAAAAGCAGATGTTGAGGAGCTGTATGGTCACAGAAAGAACACTGATCTGCAACTATTACTGGGCAGCCGTGAGCAGTGCTGGGACACAGCTCCACTGGACAGCCACCCCTTTCTTTAACCTAAGAGCAGCCACCCTACTCACACCTCAGTCTCCTCATCAAGCATGTGAGAAATTTGTACTAGATGACCTTCTGGTTCAAATATGAGCCTGTGTTGAGCAAGAGAAAACATGGGGGTTAGAAATGCAGGATGAATATTTGTGGAGAATCTGAGAATGACAAACAGAAAGCAAGTAAGCCAACAAACACACCGTGAAGCTGGAAGAGTCTTCCAGCTGACCCAAGTGTAGAAACAGTTGCCCCATCTAGAATATTTGGAACATTTTCCCTCCCATTGTCAGGGCTCTACCACCGGACTGCTCTCTGTTCTACCCTCTGGAAAGTCCAAGGGAAAAAGGTACCAAAGCAGACAAGCGAGGATAGAGACGGTGGTGGCATTGCAGGCTGGTCTGCGTTGCTGCTATAGAACAAAACTTTCCAACCCAAAATGATAAGCTAATAAAATTCTAAACACAAGCTTCCTCTAGCCAGTTAAAACAATGGTTCAAAGAAATACGCACCCCTGGGGATCGTACCGCTATTCTTCCATAGTTGGTGTAAGTTCAGTGTTGGTTTTTCATGACTTTCGGAGGCCACTAACTTTCCATTTCACCTGCACGGTTTCAATTACTCTAATCGTATAGTTCTTTAATAATCAGTTTGGCTATAAGTTGGAAGCTTTAACTGCTCTCTGACAATAAGTAGTAGCTAATTAATTGCTACTTATGAACTATTTTTTTATCTTAATACTTCTGAGAGTTCTCTCTAGATAATCACTGGGGAATAAGGAATTTTTACCCCTATGTGGCTATTCCCCTAAAACTAGCTATATTTAGCTCTAAAATAGGGGCGAAAGATTGTTACTTTGCGTTCAACAAATACGCAGGAAGAATTCAAAGTATTTTAAATTTGTTACATCTGCAATTTCAAGAAATCACCACTAGGGGGTGGTGCTAAATACTTAAATGGTAATTCTCAGTCTGAGTTCAAAAATGCAGATATCTCGGTCTTGGAGAATCAGGATCTTTTGGGTAAGAGATTAGGAAATCTTCCCCTTTTTTAATTATTGTATTTTAAGTTCTGGGGTACATGTGCAGAACGTGCAGGTTTGTTACACAGGTATACACATGCCTTGGTGGTTTGTTGCACCCATCAACCCATTATCTACATTAGGTATTTCTCCTAATGCTATCCCTCCCCTAGGCACCCACCCCACAACAGGCCTCAGTGCATGATGTTCCCCTCCCTATGTCCATGTGTTCTCATTGTTCAACTCCCACTTATGAGTGAGAACATGTGGTGTTTGATTTTCTGTTCTCGTGTTAGTTTGCTGAGAATGATGGTTGCCAGCTTTATCTATCCCTGCAAAGCACATGAACTCATCCTTTTTCATAGCTGTATAGTATTCCATAGTGCATATGTGCCACATTTTCTTTATCCAGTCTATCACTGATGGGCATTTGGGTTGGTTCCAAGTCTTTGCTATTGTGAACAGTGC
>NW_012104288.1:1781978-1791353 GCF_000951045.1 Mandrillus leucophaeus
TAATTTATCCATTTCTTCTAGATTTTCTAGTTTATTTGCATAGAGGTGTTTAGTATATTCTCTGATGGTAGTTTGTATTTCTGTGGGATCACTGGTGATATCCCCTTTATCATTATTTATTGCATCTATTTGATTCTTCTCTCTTTTCTTCTTTATTAATCTGGTTAGTGGTCTATCCATTTTGTTGATCTTTTCAAAACAACCAGCTCCTGGATTCATTGCTTTTTGAAAGGCTTATCATGTTTCTATCTCCTTCAGTTCTGCTAGTTCTTTTCATTGTGATGCTAAGGTGTCAATTTTAGATCTTTCCTCCTTTCTCTTGTAGCCATTTAGTGCTATAAATTTCTCTCTAAACACGGTTTCAGTTGTGTCCCAGAGATTCTGGTACATTGTGTCTTCATTCTCATTGGTTTCAAAGAACTTATTTATTTCTGCCTTCATTTTGTTGTTTACCCAGTAGTCATTTAGTAGCAGATTGTTCAGTTTCCATGTAGTTGTGTGGTTTTTAGTGAGTTTCTTAATCCTGAGTTCTAATTTGATTGCACTGTGGTCTGAGAGACTGTTTGTTATGATTTCCTTTCTTTTGCATTTGCTGAGGAGTGTTTTACTTCCAATTATGTGGTGTATTTTAGAATAAGTGTGATGTGGTACTTAGAAGAATGTATGTTCTGCTGATTTTAGGTGGAGAGTTCTGTAGATGTCTATTAGGTCTGCTTTGTCCAGAGCTGAGTTCAAGTCCTGAATATCTTTGTTAATTTTCTGTCTCATTGATCTGTCCAATATTGACAGTGGGGTGTTAAAGTCTCCTATATTATTGTGCAGGAGTCTAAGTCTCTTTGTAGGTCTCAAGAACTTGCTTATGAGTCTGTGTGCTCCTGTATTGGGTGCATATGTATTTAGGATATATATGCACTTCTTGTTCTTGCTCTTCTTGTTGCATTGATCCCTTTACCATTATGTAATGCCCTTCTGTGTCTCTTTCGATCTTTGTCAGTTTAAAGTCTGCTTTTTCAGAGACTAGGATTGCAACCCCTGCTTTTTTTGCTTTCCATTTGCTTGGTAAATATTCCTCCATCCCTTTATTTTGAGCCTATGTGTATCTTTACACATGAGGTGGGTCTCCTGAATACGGCACACCAATGGGTCTTGATTCTTCATCCCATTTGCCAGTCTGTGTCTTCTTATTGGGGCATTTAGCCCATTTACATTTAAGGTTAATATTGTTATGTGTGAATTTGATCCTGTCATTATGATGCTAGCTTGTTATTTTGCCCGTCAGTTGATGCAGTTTCTTCATAATCTTTACAATTTGGCATGTTTTTGCAGTGGCTTGTACTGGTTGTTCCTTTCCATGTTTAGTGCTTCCTTCAGGAGCTCTTGTAAGGCAGGCCTGGTGGTGACAAAATCTCTCAGCATTTGTTTGTCTGTAAAGGATTTTATTTCTCCTTCACTTACGAAGCTTAGTTTGGCTGGAGATGAAATTCTGGGTTGAAAATTCTTTTCTTTAAGAATGTTGAATATTGGCCCCTACTCTCTTCTGGCTTGTAGGGTTTCTGCTGAGAGATCTGCTGTTCGTCTGATGGGCTTCCCTTTGTAGGTAACTCGACCTTTCTCTCTGGTTGCCCTTAACTTTTTTCCTACATTTCAACCTTGGTGAATCTAATGATTATGTGTCTTGGGGTTGCTCTTCTCAATGAATATATTTTTGGTGTTCTCTGTATTTCCTGAATTCAAATGTTGGCCTGCCTTGCTACGTTGGGGAAGTTCTCCTGGATAACATCCTGAAGAGTATTTTCCAACTTTTCCAAGTTCCATTTTCCACATCACTTTCAGATACACCAATCAAACGTAGGTTTGGTCTTTTCACATAGTCCCATATTTCTTGGAGCCTTCGTTCATTCCTTTTCATTCTTCTTTCTCTAATCTTGTCTTCACACTTTATTTCATTAATTTGATCTTCAATCTCTGATATCCTTTTTTCTGCTTGATCGATTTGGCTACTGATACTTGTGTATGCTTCGCAAAGTTCTCGTGCTGTGTTTTTCAGCTCCATCTTGTCATTTAAGGACTTCTCTAAACTGGGTATTCTAGTTAGCAATTCATCTAACATTTTTTTCATGGTTCTTAGCTTCCTTGCCTTGGGTTAGAACATGTTCCTTTAGCTCGGAGGAGTTTGTTATTACCCACCTTCTGAAGCCTACTTCTGTCAATTCGTCAAACTCATTCTCTGTACAGTTTTGTTCCCTTGCTAGTGAGGAGTTGTGATCCTTTGGAGGAGAAGACGCATTCTTGTTTTTGGAATTTTCAGTCTTTTTATGCTGGTTTCTCCCCATCTTCATGGATTTATCTCCTTTTGGCATTTGATACTGGTGACCTTCAGATGGAGTTTCTGAGTGGACATCCTTTTTGTTGATGTTGATGTTATTCCTTTCTGTTTGTTAGTTTTCCTTCTGACTGCCATGTCCCTCTTCTGCAGCTCTGCTGGAGTTTGCTGGAGGCCCAGTCCATACCCTGTTTGCCTGGGTATCACCAGTGGAGGCTACAGAGCAGCAAACATTGCTGCCTGTTCCTTCCTCTGGAAGCTTCGTCCCAGAGGGCCACCCACAAGATGTCAGCCAGAGCTCTCCTGTATAGGTGTATGTTGGCCCCTGCTGGGAGGTGTCTCCCAGTCAGGAGACATGGGGGTCAGGGACCCACTTGAGGAGGCAGTCTGACCCTTGGCAGAGCTCAAACATTGTTCTGGGAGATCTGCTGCTCTCTTCAGAGCCAAGTCTTGCTTGTTCTTAAGATAATATATAGATTAGTAATGCATATCTTGCAACCTTTTTAAAGAGTTCAATAGATGATGTAGGATACTTACTTCTTTATTTCAGTTCAATTCAACTCAGGTGACAATTATTGATGCCTCTCAGGCCCAGGACCTTGCTGGCCCATACAGAGGGCTTGTGGCTTTGCCAACTCTGAACTTTGAGTCTTTCTGATTTAATCTTTCTACATCCTTCGATCCAAGGGTCACTTTCTCTTATCAGTTGCACAAGAGACACCATCCCACTTGCATGTCCTGGCAACAACTTTTCAAGGTGCTCTAGGTCCAAAGGATAATGCCAGTTCTGCTTTCCTTTAAATAAATCTCCCCAGAAATCTTCCTTTATAAGAAGTCTCCTGAGTGAATTTAAGGTGGGCTAAGTTAGACAACAGCAATTCAACTCATTTTAACTGGTGTGAGTTCCCTCAACCCCATCCACAAAAGGAAACCTTCCTTTAGAAAATTGTCATCTTTAACTAAAAGGACAATACAAATAGCCACATAGAGTGTACCCACACCCAACCACTTTTCAGCATCTCTACTGACCACCATCATCCCTTGTCACAGCCACTGAAATCACCTCCTAATCAGTTCCCTTGCTTCCATTTCCCTGGAATCAATCTCCAGATAGTATCTGGAGTGATCTTTCAGAAACATAAATTCTGTCATTTCACTTGCCTGCTCAGAACCTTCTACTTACTACACATAACTCTCAGAATAAAATCTAAATGTCTTACTATGGCCTGGAAGGCCCTCCGTGAACAGGCCTCAGACCGTCGTATCATTGCCTCCCCTAGCACCTTCCACCTTCATGCAAAGCTCAGATCCTTAAGCAAGCTATTTCCTCAGCCTGTCCCCAAGATCTGCAGGACTGACTCCTTCCTCATCTGCTCAAATGTCACCACCTCAGAGAGGCTTTTCCTTTACCTCACCACCTACCATCAGTCCTGCCAGTGGTGGCTGGGGGCCAGGGACCAGGAGTCAGGGAGGGTTATTAGAAAGAGACAGATTTTGTAGATCCTTTTACAGTCACAAAGCACGAGCACAGTATGTATTTGTTGAATGAATAAACAGATAAACTTAAGCTAAATCTAAGTACAAAGTGGGAAAATATTAATATGTGTAGGTGCAAACTGGGACCCCCTCTTTATTATTATAACTATGCAATGGCATTTTAATAAGCTTTCCATACACATTCAACTTTAACACAGCTACTCTTGTTTTGCCTCTTAGGAGTGATTTTCCATAGGGACTTGGGGGAGATGGACCCTTCCAAAACAGGCACTTCAGAATTTTCAGGGTCCAGGGGATATATAAAGTTGAAACTGCATGCTCAATATATGTCATTATAATATTTTAATTACTTAATTAATCGTACCTTTAATATGAATAAAGACTTAAGAAAGCAGATTTCAACAAAATCTTCTGTACTGTCTATCCCTAGGGCATTAACGTGATCCTCTTTCTTGGAGCTGAAAGTTTTTGGTGTGTGGCCCTCCAGAGCCCTCTCCACCCTCATCTGCTCTGCTGACCCCATGCCCTGGGAGGCTGACCTTCATGGAGTATTGCGTCATATGAGTTCCCTTGGTCTCTGTTTCATTTTAGGGTTTGGCCAATGGAAAGTATCAGCAGAAATTAGGAGGATGAGAGAAAAGAGAGAGTATCAGGGGAACCCGCCACTGATAATTCACATGGGTGAATTCTATTTCCCTAACTATCGGCCAGTCTAAGAAATAAAGGGAAAGAGTACAAAAGAGAGAAATTTTAAAGCTGGGTGTCCAGGGGAGACATCACATGTCAGCAGGTTCTGTGATGCCCCACAAGTCGCAAAACCAGTAAGATTTTATTAGTGTTTTTCAAAAGGGGAGGGAGTGTACGAATAGGGTGTGGGTCACAGAGATCACATGCTTTAAGGGCAACAAAAGGTCACAAGGCAAGAGGTCAGGGTGAGATCACAAGGTCAGGGTGAAACTAGAATCACTAATGAAATTCCACGTCCCACTGTGCACGCACTGTCATTGATAAACGTCTTAACAGGGTTCAAGAGCAGAGAACCGGTCTGACTAGAATTCACCAGGCTGGAATTTCCTAATCCTAGCAAGCCTGGGGGCGCTGCAGGAGACTAGGGTGTGTTTCATCCCTATCTACATCTGCATAAGGCAGACACTTCCAGGGTGGCCATTTTAGAGGCCCCGCCCTGGGAATGCATTCTTTTCCCAGGGCTGTTAATTATTAATATTCCTTACTGGGGAAAGAATTCAGCGATACTTCTCTTACCCAATTTTGGTAATAAGAGAAATATGGCTCTGTCCTGCCTGGCCCACAGGCAGCCAGACTTTAAGGTTATCTCCCTTGTTCCCTGAAAATCACTGTTATCCTGTTCTTAAGGTGCCCAGATTTCATACTGTTCAAAGACACATGCTCTACAAACAATTTGTGTAGTTAACGCAATCATCACAGGGTCCTGAGGTGATATACATCCTCAGCTTAAGACAGGATTAAGAGATTAAAGACCGGCATAGGAAATCACAATAGTATTGATTGGGGAAGTGATAAATGTCCATGAAATCTTCATAATTTATGTTCAGAGATTACAGTAAAGACAGGTGTAAGAAATTATAAAAGTATTAATTTGGGGAACTAATAAATGTCCATGAAATATTCACAACGTATGTTCTTCTGCCATGGCTTCAGCCAGTCCCTCCATTCGGGGTTCCTGACTTCCCACAGCATCTCTCCCTTTCTTTTTATATAAATGTGCCATGGTGATGAAGGCTTGTACGTTCTCTCGATTTTGACTCAGGCTTCTTTGGTCCAGCACACTAAAGACAAGCCGATTAACCAGAGAAACATAATTCCAAAATTTACTGCAGTGGAGCCCCCAATAGACTTAATCCAAGTCATGGGGTTTAGTCCAGATCTGCCACCTGATCTAACACCTCAGCTCCAGGCACAATAGATAAGCGAGCTTGAGAGGCTTCAAAAATTTGTTTCTTTAATTTAGTTATGTCCAATGATAAATTATCTTCCCTACCCAGAAGGTATCCTTTGACCATTTCCCATGAACAATCAGTCTTGTTATAGGAATATGGGGTGATACAGAAATCAGAGGTATTCCAGTCGCACTGCATTTGCATGCAATGTTTGAGACTCACTACCCGATCTCCAAGCCAAATAACAGACTGTCTTAAATCATTAATTTAATTAGCCAATTTTTGATCAATGCCTTGTTAATAATTCCACATTTGGGTGGAATTAGCTTGCCAATTATTAACAAAATGAGCCATTTGAATAGATTGATGTAACGCCATTCTGGCAGTGGTGGCCAGTGCAGTGACTGTAATTAGGCCCATGATCACAGCGATTAAAGTGAAAACAAATCTCTTAGATCTTTTTAGAATTCATAGTGACACTTCATTAATTAAATGTATTGAGGGGGAGGATTCCCAAGGTCTGGGCAAAGTTACCAGAATCCAGATTCCTTCTTGAGCTCAAACCAACATTACACTTTTTCTGGAGTCAAAATGGGACTTAATACAAGTGTATAAATGATGATTAATGCATTGGACAGTTTGATTGTTCATCAAATTTTGATATTTCCCACTAACAACATCTAAGGAGGCTTAACACAACTCTGTATGGGAACAGTCAGGTTGGAGGTAAGTAAAGCAGAATGTCTGGATCTACGTTGATACTGAGAGACAGGGGCAGTAGCGGGAACAACAGACAGACTAGTTTCTCCTTCCCATACACATAGTCCAGACATGGCAATAGCCAATTTCCAAAGTCTGGGTGTTCTGGGCTCAGAATGGGGAGTATCATACGAGACCTCAGGGCGGGGTGGGGGGTAATGCCTTTATCTTCCCATTTTAAGGGAAAGAATGAGCTGAACCTCCTATGCAAAGTAGAATGATGATTCTCGTTCTCCTGATAAGAAATAAAATAAGTAGCCTCCAGGCATTCCTTTCCACCAGAGGAGCAATTGTTTTTTAAATAGCCCTTTGGTGCCCAGACTATTACTAAATCATATGAGTCATTTTTTAATATTACTGCATGTGAGTTAACACAATCTTCCAAAATTAAAGTTTTAGATGGGTCCTCAAAATTTTTAGGGCATGGTTTTCCTGCAGGTTTATATTGAAAGTACGGGATATCTCCCATTACTCCCCCTTTCATTTGTTTTAAAGGAGAAAGGGAGAGGCCAGAGATCAAATGTCCCGATTCCTTTGTAGCTGATTTCTCCAGAAGATAAGCAGTGCAGACTTGAGTTTTTAGATGGATACAACCAGATGCATGTCCAAGGCACAGAGGTGGGAATTTATAACCCATGGTAACATTAAATGCAGTGCCTTCTTCTCCTGGTTGAGCAGGGCAACAGTCATCTGTAGCTCCAGGCATCCACACACTATTGTTAGTGTAGATTTCTGCAGGAGTATCCATACAGGTGAGAGGTTGAATAAGTGGAGGAAAAGGCACATAAGCCCAACAAGAATAATTTTGCATAGCAGGTAAATCAGTGTGAGAGGAAACTGGTGAGACAGAAAGTGTAAGGAGGAGAATCATTAAATAAAACCTATCGTAAGCGAGATTGAGTGCTGAAGGAGGAAGAGAAGAACAGAGGGATGTTATTTTGAGGCTAATAGAAATGGTGAGACTTTTAGGTTTGTAAGGAGAAAAAGAAAGGTAATCAGGAGAAGCGGGATTAGTTAGATGGGTCTCCATTACCATCAGAGAGGATTTAATCAGATCTATTGTAATTTGGTGTGCCAGCTTCTAAGGAGTTGGCACAGATCTCACCACGTCTGACGGTGGTCTCTGACACGGATGTCTTTTCCCTGTGGTTTTCATTTGATGATCTCCTGGTGAAACACAAGCATATCCTCTTTCCCACGTTAAGTAGAATCAGAGACAATATCTAAAGGTTTGGGGAAATCCTGTAAGGCAGTAATTATAGCAACTTACTCTGCCTTTTGAGCAGAGGTATAAGGGATAGAAATAAGCTTGTCTGTAGGACCTACATAACCAGCATTGTCATTACTGGAGCCATCAGTGAACACTGTAATGGCCTCAGGAATGGGCCAATCTTTGGATAATCGAGGGACAACCTAAGAAGTCATTTTTATAAAATCAAACAATTTGTTATTTGGCTAATGATTGTGAATAATGCCAATGAAATCAGCCAAGTGTATTTGCCACAGTACAGAATGTTGAAAGGCGGCTTGACCTTCGAGCCAATCTAAACAAACTATAATTAAATTTGGATCAAATCCGGAAACTTTAAATATTCTACCCTGAGCCTGTCCAATTAAGATGGCTATTTGGTCCAGATAGACAAAGTTTTTGACACAGAATAAGGAAGAAAACAACACTCCACTAAATCATTATGTTGAACTAGTAGTCCAGTAGGGAAGTATAATGAAGTGAAAACCAGAAGCTGAAAAGGCTGAGACTGCTGTATTCTAGATAATTGGGTGGTCTGCATTCTTTCCTCTACGAATTCTAGTTCTAGTGAAGCCTCAGGGGTCAAAGTCCTGGGACTGTGGAGATTGGAATCCACCCACAGCGTAGAAAACAAGTTAGACAGCGCATAGGTTGGACTACCTAAAGTAGTTCTTAAATAATTAATGTTACCCAAAAGTTTTTGGAAGTCATTTAAAGTTTTCAAAGAATCTCTCTTAATTTGAAATTTTTGAGGTTGAATACTTTGTTTATTGACTACGATTCCTAAATATTGAACAGGAGTGGTCTGTTGAATTGTATCCTGAGCGATGTGTAACCCAGCCGCTGCAACATGGCGGCTCAAAATTTGATAACAGTCAATTCTTTATCAGTGGGGACAGCAATTAAAGTAGCATCAATATAATGAAGAATATAGGCCTAGGGAAATTGGGCTCGAACTGGTGAAAGCACTTGCCCAACATACAGCTGGGAGATTGTCGGGCTATTCAGCTTTCCCTGAGGAAGTCCTTTCCATTGATAACGAGCTGCAGGCTCCTGATTATTGATAGATGGGACAGCAAAAGCAAATTTTTCACAATCCAATCTATGTAAAGCAATATGAAAAAAACAATCTTTAAGATCAATAACTATGAGAGGCCAATTTTTAGGTATTAAAGCAGGGGCAGGCATGCCGGGTTGGACGGCCCCCATAGGTTTAATTACAGCATTAATGGCCCTTAAATTGGTTACCATCTGCCACTTGCCTGATTTTTTTTTTTTTTACTAGAAACACAGAATTCCAGGGGAAAAGAGAAAGTTCCACATTTCCAAGTTGTAACTGTTCAGAAACCAAGTGAGTTAAAGCCTCCAGTTTTTCTTTAGAGAGCAGCCACTGCTGAATCCAAAAGGGTGTGTCAGATTTCCATTGTAAAGGGATAGGATCAGGAGGCGTGGCAGTGGCCACCACTAAAAATGATGACCTAAACCTGCCCTGTTTTCTTTTATAGTAACTGGGAGGGGTTTAGTAATTCCTTCATGCTTTGAACCGAGACTGAGCCCAGGAACAAACCCCATGTTTTTTCCATCATATGCTGACTGGGAGCACTATAAGAGTTATGTGGAATATTAAT
>NW_012104288.1:1792534-1794901 GCF_000951045.1 Mandrillus leucophaeus
AAATAGCAGCAGAGAGGACAAATAGGATGACTCAGTAAGCCGTCTGAGTCAGACTGGCAGAGACTGGCCTTCCTTCATAATTATGGGGCATTAAACCCATCATCTGTGAAGTCACCTCCGAGTCTCATCTAACCAATATCATGCATCTAGTTTCCTTTGAAGATGCGCAATCTTCCTCCTTCTAGCTACTAAGAAATTAAAGTGCTTGGGCTGAGAGGGCTCCTGTAAGCTAATAGTCTATGTTTTCAGCAATTAACCCCTTTCTGAGATTGGCTGATGTTCATGCTTTTAGCTGGTCTTAGTCCTGGCTTGGTGACCCTTGATCGTGAGTCCTCAGATAAGTCACCTCATCTCACTGAGCTTCTTTCATCTATGATGAGATAATAAAACTTGCCTAGCTACAGAGTTGTCATGAAGATTAAAGTGAATTTGGCCAACTACATGACATTTTGGAAATGGCAAACTATATAAACAGGAAATAGACCAGTGATTGCCAGGGAATCCAGGATGAACAGGTGGAACACATCATATTTTTAGGGCAGTGAAACTATTCTCTATGATATTCTAATGGTGGATACATGACATTTTACATCTGTCAAAGCCCACAGACTGCACAGCACAAAGATGAGCCCTGACGTAAACTGTGGACTTCATTTAATAATAATGTATCCATACTGATTCATCAATTGTAACAAATGTACCTCAGTAATGCCAGATATTAATAGTAAGAGAAACTGCAGGGAGAAGAAAGTATAGGCATGTGGGAATCCCCTGCACTTTCAGGCCAATTTTTATGTAAACCTAAAACCGTTCTAAACATAATTTTTTTGTGACATTACCAGGCCAAAATGAATGAATTAATTTAATTTAAAAAGTAAAATAAAAATAATTTTTAAAATCAGTTTGGATAAGATATGTGAAAGTATTTGACAAACTCTAAAGAGCTAAATAAACATAAGGCATAATACCCAAATGATCTTAAAGAACTTAATTGTGAAAGTTCGTTTGGGGACCTGACAAGTAGAGCCCCAGGTGATGTCTTAATTACCTGTCTTCACACCTTCGAAGTTGGTTGAGATAGAAGAGTGGGTAGGACTTCTATGTCCAGTTTGCCTTCACTGCTGACTGAAAAGATTTCTAGCAAATCCAAGTCATGGTACAAATATTCTACCCTTCACACAACTACTACCTCTGAAATTGCTCAGGAAAGTTTAATACACATTACACATACACACTACCTTTCAGCATGTTTCCTTTAGATTCTCTGCGGCTCTTACCCTGTCCAATATTTAGCAGTCATGTTTGATTAAGGTCACATTTTTCAGAGGTGAAAAAGCGATGAGAAGATTTCAGGATTAAGTTCAGGATTAAGTTCAGTTAGGTTAGGAAGGAAAATCTTTTCTCCTTTTAAGCCAGAGAATGCCTGACATAGACAAAGCTTCTTACAGTGTTTTGTTGTTGGGACTTGGGGGCTGAAAGGGTGGCTATTGCTGGAACCTGGAAAACATTATCTCTGATGCCCACCATAACCATATCAGGTAGGGAGAATAAATTGTAGGGCAAGAAAGAGGACCAGTGGGGTCAAAAATTACCATAGGTCATACAGAAATGACAGACAGGCATTCAAACTCAAGACAGAGGAAGCTGTTGCTCAGGCCTTGCCAAGTGAGATTAGCTAGCTAATTTCAGCCAACTTATTCTGGGATAGTGGTGGTCAATTGCATTTCCTCTCCTGGATAATGCTTGTACTTTTGACAAGAACCTTCAAAGCTTTTGAAAAAGACCTATAGTGTTCATCACACAATGATCATTGGAACTCTGTTCTAGGAGCTATTAATAGACTTGCTACGAAAAAAGAAGTTCTATGGTCAAATAACTAGGAAATGCTGCACATGATGGAGCCCTTTGTGAACAATTATGACACACATTCGCACGTTGCAGGCTCTGGGCAGCCTGCAGCTAAGAAAACTATTTAGTTTCGTTTAACTCCACATGTCCCAGGCTTATGTGCGTATTGAGCACCTTTTACTGTATGCTTATTAACATTTCCTTGAATACCAACATGGGAAAAAATTGGTTTTAAAAAAGGAAGCGGGCTGAGCACACTGGCTCACGCCTGTAATCCCAGCACTTTGGGGAGCCGGGGCAGGCAGATCCCTCAAGGTCAGGAGTTCAAGACCAGCCTGGCCAACGTGGTGAAACCCTACCTCCACCAAAAATACAAAAATTAGCTGGGCGTGGTGGTGCATGCCTGTAGTCCCGGCTATTCGGGAGGCTGAGGCATGAGAATCACTTGAACCCAGGAGGCAGGGGTTACAGTGAGCCGAGATCACACAACTGCACTCCAGTCTGGGCAACAGAGTGAGA
>NW_012104288.1:1794951-1796782 GCF_000951045.1 Mandrillus leucophaeus
GAATGTTTAAGCCAGGAGGAAGGCCATAAACTAGAGGAAATAACAGAAACGTCAGTACCAGTATCTACTAGGCCCTCAAACTTTCTTCCTTGAATGTGTATGGTGCAAGTGGGCCATTGTTTAGAAATTGCATTAATCCAATAAGCGGCCTTTTCACCGCCGGAGCTCATCCCACGGCCACATGTCTTATCTCCTTTGTTTAAAACGATATTAGGTAGTAAAAGCAATTGAGCTTGTTTAACAGTAGTAAAAGAAACAAGAGCTTGGCCAGGGAACGTAGTTTATCCCAAGCTCTCATACACACCTTTGTTACTTGTTCTGCCATAAGAGCATCAAAGTTTAATTGGGCATAAGTATCAGAGAAACTATCGGAACCTGTGAGCTGAGCCTGAGTAATTAGAATGCTGTTAGTCCGATATAGCTGAGCCTGCAGACAGGCCTCCTCTGCCTACCAGGCTGAGATGGGGTTAGAACAGCATTTACCAAAAGGTCCCAGTCTAAAGGAAGCAAAATGACGTCAGTACAAAGTTGGTAATGCCATTTTAACATAAGGAGAAGTAGGGCCATACTGAGTACAAGCATCCTTAAATTCTTTTAAAAAGGTAAGACTGAGCAGCACATATCGACGCAGAACAGAATGAGAGTATGAGAAGGGGCAATTGAAGGAGTAGAAGAAGCAGAAGTATACTGGTTATTATGGGCGTCCATGTGTGAAGAAGGGTACAGAGAAGCAGGCTGAGTGGATGGCAAAGTGACTGGTTGAGGAACTGAAATGACGGGAAGTTGAGGGGCTGAAGTGGATGGGAAGGGACTGCAGAATTACAGGTAAATTGTAGTTTGGTCCTGGAGCCATTAGGTGATGCTCAGAGGCAAATGCTGCAAGGGTTTGAAGAGGGAAGAATTAGCATATATATGGTCCCGGGCTGTGTGGGTCAGGGTCATGGGAGCTTCAAGTACTGGCTCTTCGTGAAAAGAAGTAAGATCATTAAGGGGTAACGTTAAGCCAAAGTCACCAGACTTAGACATTGAATTTTCAGCACCATTAGGTGGGGGAGGAGTAGCCGAAGGGAGAGGCTGATCAGATAACAAAGGCCGTGTGGGAGAGGAAAGCTGAGGAAAAGGCAGAGGGTTGCCAGACCCAGAAAACTGCAGCAACTGCAGGGGGTCACGGGATTGGCACGCCACCAAGACAGCATGCACCAAGGCCCAACTACCCCAAACAGTGATGGGAACATAATTCTCTGTCAAGACCAGTTTCCAGAATGTTGCACCAATATGATCCCATACTTTTACATATATGGTTCCTTTTTCATGAAACCAAGGACGGTATTTTTCCACCGCCTTGAATAGAGTGACCATATTTTCCATGGTTACTTGGACTCTTCCCTATTTTAACAGGTCTACATCTAAGGTTCCTTTTTCAGGAGACCAAGGACAGTATTTTTCCACTGCCCTGAATAGAGTGACCATATTTTCCATGGGCACTTGAACCCTTTTCTGTTTTAACTGGCGTTTAATATAGAAGAGATAAGTATAATTTTTAGACTCCATGTGACCCATAGTTAACCCGAACCATACACAGACCACTCACCAGTTGTCAGGGAGTCAAACATGCCTTTCTGTGGACCGAACCCATGATGTTTCTCTGCACCAACCAAAGGGAATTGGGTTCCCACATGCACTTGGGAAGAAAGAAAGACCATGTGGGTGCCAGATATTGGGGAAACCCGCCCCCAATAATTTACATAGATTCTTTTCTATTTTCCTAAGTATCAGCCAGTCTGAGAAATAAAGGGAAAGAGTACAAAAGAGAGAAATTTTAAAGCTGGGT
>NW_012104288.1:1801637-1871896 GCF_000951045.1 Mandrillus leucophaeus
GCAATCTTGGCTCACTGCAGCTTCTGCCTCCTAGGTTCAAGTGATTCTCCTGCCTCATCCTCCCAAGTAGCTGGGATTACAGGCGAGTACTACCACACCCGGCTAATTTTTGTATTTTTAGTAGAGACGGGGTTTCACCATGTTGGCCAGGCTCATCTCAAACTCCTGACCTAATGATCTGCCCTCCTCGGCCTCCCAAAGTGCTGGGATTACCGGCATGAGCCACAGTGCCCAGCCCAGATGACTACACTTTACGAGGGTGGTATTGCTGTTCTAGTCTCTTTGTAATGACAAACAGATCCTAAATTCCTCAGGTGACTACGTTTCAGTCCTTTTTCTCTCATTGTCTCTACACTGTCTTCTCATTCCCCTCCCATCCCAAGCTGTTCTCAGCAACAGCTTCACTAATGCTTACCCATGCCTGGGCAAAAGCCAGCACTCCCAAAAAGTCCTAGCATTCTCCAACTCTCTACAAAAAGGGTCTTGGCTTTTGTTTTCTTTCAGAATACCTATATTTTAGGCAAGGAGAGTTTTAAAAAAGAATCAGCTACTAAATATTCTTTGAAATGACTATCCCACACCTGTCACCCTGTTTATTCTCAACACCCTATAAATGATACCGCTTTAGGCAAGACTGGTTGTGTGAGCATTTAACCACCAGATATCAGCAACTGGGAAGCCCACAAATAGCAGCAGAGAGGACAAATAGGATGACTCAGTAAGCCGTCTGAGTCAGACTGGCAGAGACTGGCCTTCCTTCATAATTATGGGGCATTAAACCCATCATCTGTGAAGTCACCTCCGAGTCTCATCTAACCAATATCATGCATCTAGTTTCCTTTGAAGATGCGCAATCTTCCTCCTTCTAGCTACTAAGAAATTAAAGTGCTTGGGCTGAGAGGGCTCCTGTAAGCTAATAGTCTATGTTTTCAGCAATTAACCCCTTTCTGAGATTGGCTGATGTTCATGCTTTTAGCTGGTCTTAGTCCTGGCTTGGTGACCCTTGATCGTGAGTCCTCAGATAAGTCACCTCATCTCACTGAGCTTCTTTCATCTATGATGAGATAATAAAACTTGCCTAGCTACAGAGTTGTCATGAAGATTAAAGTGAATTTGGCCAACTACATGACATTTTGGAAATGGCAAACTATATAAACAGGAAATAGACCAGTGATTGCCAGGGAATCCAGGATGAACAGGTGGAACACATCATATTTTTAGGGCAGTGAAACTATTCTCTATGATATTCTAATGGTGGATACATGACATTTTACATCTGTCAAAGCCCACAGACTGCACAGCACAAAGATGAGCCCTGACGTAAACTGTGGACTTCATTTAATAATAATGTATCCATACTGATTCATCAATTGTAACAAATGTACCTCAGTAATGCCAGATATTAATAGTAAGAGAAACTGCAGGGAGAAGAAAGTATAGGCATGTGGGAATCCCCTGCACTTTCAGGCCAATTTTTATGTAAACCTAAAACCGTTCTAAACATAATTTTTTTGTGACATTACCAGGCCAAAATGAATGAATTAATTTAATTTAAAAAGTAAAATAAAAATAATTTTTAAAATCAGTTTGGATAAGATATGTGAAAGTATTTGACAAACTCTAAAGAGCTAAATAAACATAAGGCATAATACCCAAATGATCTTAAAGAACTTAATTGTGAAAGTTCGTTTGGGGACCTGACAAGTAGAGCCCCAGGTGATGTCTTAATTACCTGTCTTCACACCTTCGAAGTTGGTTGAGATAGAAGAGTGGGTAGGACTTCTATGTCCAGTTTGCCTTCACTGCTGACTGAAAAGATTTCTAGCAAATCCAAGTCATGGTACAAATATTCTACCCTTCACACAACTACTACCTCTGAAATTGCTCAGGAAAGTTTAATACACATTACACATACACACTACCTTTCAGCATGTTTCCTTTAGATTCTCTGCGGCTCTTACCCTGTCCAATATTTAGCAGTCATGTTTGATTAAGGTCACATTTTTCAGAGGTGAAAAAGCGATGAGAAGATTTCAGGATTAAGTTCAGGATTAAGTTCAGTTAGGTTAGGAAGGAAAATCTTTTCTCCTTTTAAGCCAGAGAATGCCTGACATAGACAAAGCTTCTTACAGTGTTTTGTTGTTGGGACTTGGGGGCTGAAAGGGTGGCTATTGCTGGAACCTGGAAAACATTATCTCTGATGCCCACCATAACCATATCAGGTAGGGAGGATAAATTGTAGGGCAAGAAAGAGGACCAGTGGGGTCAAAAATTACCATAGGTCATACAGAAATGACAGACAGGCATTCAAACTCAAGACAGAGGAAGCTGTTGCTCAGGCCTTGCCAAGTGAGATTAGCTAGCTAATTTCAGCCAACTTATTCTGGGATAGTGGTGGTCAATTGCATTTCCTCTCCTGGATAATGCTTGTACTTTTGACAAGAACCTTCAAAGCTTTTGAAAAAGACCTATAGTGTTCATCACACAATGATCGTTGGAACTCTGTTCTAGGAGCTATTAATAGACTTGCTATGAAAAAAGAAGTTCTATGGTCAAATAACTAGGAAATGCTGCACATGATGGAGCCCTTTGTGAACAATTATGACACACATTCGCACGTTGCAGGCTCTGGGCAGCCTGCAGCTAAGAAAACTATTTAGTTTCGTTTAACTCCACATGTCCCAGGCTTATGTGCGTATTGAGCACCTTTTACTGTATGCTTATTAACATTTCCTTGAATACCAACATGGGAAAAAATTGGTTTTAAAAAAGGAAGCGGGCTGAGCACACTGGCTCACGCCTGTAATCCCAGCACTTTGGGGAGCCGGGGCAGGCAGATCCCTCAAGGTCAGGAGTTCAAGACCAGCCTGGCCAACGTGGTGAAACCCTACCTCCACCAAAAATACAAAAATTAGCTGGGCGTGGTGGTGCATGCCTGTAGTCCCGGCTATTCAGGAGGCTGAGGCATGAGAATCACTTGAACCCAGGAGGCAGGGGTTACAGTGAGCCGAGATCACACAACTGCACTCCAGTCTGGGCAACAGAGTGAGACTTCATCAAAAAAAAAAAAAAAAAAAAAAGGAAGCAACTAATGGTGGAAGTAAAGCCATCCTGACATGATAACAAAAGAGTCATTTTGGGGAAATGACCTCATATCAGCAGTTTTCCCACTCATCCAGGGGTAAGTACGGTGCACTCTCCACGTAGTGACAATAAATAGATTTATTAAATAAATCAATCCCGTGTCCATGACTTCCCCACAACTCCATGTTAGATCCTATTATCATCCATTAGGTATTAAAGTGCTCTCAGCCAAGGAGCACTTGGGTGTTAGCTCTAGATTCTGAGGTAATACTACTGGAAACGAGAAAACAAGGAGAAACAGGTGTCTGAAAAGAGAATCAGAACAGAGAACAGAGTCTGATGTGAGGAACTGAAGAAAAGCAAGCTGTGAAACTGACATCTCTTGCATTGCCTCCACTCGCTATCTGACTGTGAAGACAGAAACAGCTAGGTATTAGTTGGTGCAAAAGTAATTGCGGGTTTTGCCATTAAAAGTATATTTAAGAATCAACATCCCTAATGAAAGCTACTTGAAGTTTAAGCCACTGTAAATACTAATAAGATACATAGTGTTTGCACATAGAAGGATGGAAAAACAGGCAATGAGAAAGACTTCTTTGCTGCATATAACTGTCAGTGAATGTGGAAGCTTAGTTGTTTAGAATCTAGTAGTTGAGACCAGTTTTCAAAACCACTCCCAATTTCAGGGCACAGAATGTCTTAGTAACACCCACAAGTTTCATCTAACGAACATGACTAAAGCTAGAAAGCAGCCCTGAGGTTTTTTCGCAGAGTCCGCCCTGCCTGGGGTCAGACATGCCCCTATGCAAAGTGGGCCCGGCAGCTGTCCCCTCCTGGTGCTCACCCTGCGGGGGAGCAGAGTCGGCGTGGAAACCTGCTATGGGCAGAATGAGGCTGGGCTGGGCTGGAATGAGCCACTCCCTTAGAGAATCTAAATGAGGATGAAGAATTTCTGACCCAGCTAGGGGCCAAAACCTGTCCAAGAATAGAAGTGGAAGGGACTCAAGCTTTTTAAGTTTCTTCCACAGCAATCCAGATTCCAACATTGTTTCTAAGGAGGCTTTTGTTTCCCTGGAGAATTCTAGTTTCAAAGTGGACTTTCTTGCACAAAAAGGGATTCAGTAAAATCGGTTGTGTGAGTGAGTGTTAAGTGTGAATTCAAAGAAGAATACTAGGCTGGGTCTCAGGCATACGTTACTATTACACTATGTATCTTATTAGTACTCAGAGTGGCTTAAACTTCAAGTACCTTTCATTTGGAATGTTGGTTCTTAAATATACTTTAAATGACAAAAACTGCAATTACTTTTGCATCAACCTAATACCTAGCTGTTTCTGTCTACATCTCAGAAGCCAGAGGTGCCTCATGAGAACACTGAGGTAGCCAGACAAGGACCACATCCAGACAGGAAGAGCACACAGCACAGTGGCTGTGAGCATGGGTTTTCCATGAGATAGACCTCAGTCAGAATCTCAGCCTCAACACTTACTAGCCATGCAATCTGGGGAAATCTTGCCGGATGATCTTGCTGAGTCTTGGTTTCCTTAACTGTAGAGAGACTAAGAATCTCTAGTTCACTTGGGGATTCAATGCAATAATATGTATCACAGGCCAGGCACAGTGGCTCATGCCTGTAATCCCAGCACTTTGGGAGGCTGAAGTGAGTAGATTGCTTGAGCCTAGGAGTTTAAGACCACCCTAGCAACATAGTGAAGCCCCATCTCTACCAAAAATACACACACACACACACACACACACACAAACCAGCCAGGCATGGTGGCATATGCCTGTATTCTCAACTACACGGGGGGCTGAAGTGGGAGGATCACCTGAACTTTGAAATTTGAGGCTGCAGTGAGCCAAGGTGGCACCACTACACTCCAGTCTGGGAGACAGGAGTGAGACCCTGTCTCAAGTAACAATAATAATACATACAATATTTAGCATTTTACTCAGCATATCATAAGTACTTGATATATTGTAGTCATTATAAAGGTCAAATTTCCAGGACTGGGTTAGAAAATACGAGGAAAATAGACAAGTTCATAGAAGTAATTAGGAAAGAGAGAAAGTTAAACTCTCCTATGACTTGATAAAATGTCTGCATTAGAAAGACAATTACAGCAGGGTTGCATCAGATAAATTGAACCCATCCCCTGCCATATTTGTCCCTGGGCCTTTATATCCTTAGCATGACATTGAACTGATAGGACCAGAAGGTGCTGGGAGAAATGTAAAGATGGGATATAACTGAATTTGGGGTGGATGATTTGCTTCATAGGAATTCCTTGGTGTTTAGAGAAGAGGGCCAAACTGTGATTTTGTCATGAAACTGTCATGAAACTGGCATTTTATGATCATTTTTAAACTTCCATTACAGTTTTAAATACGTTCCTGGCAGTCTTCAACTTTTACAAAGTCTTTCTGGAAACAGGGTCAGAAAACAAAAAGGGTGAAGCCAGATCCCTTTCCCCTGACAGTTGCTGTGCTAGAAAGACAGACCGGGGTCCCCCTCAAAGCTGGCTGCCCCTCACTTCCCAGTTCCCCTGGTTCCTGTGTGCCATTCAGACACCCCACTGCAGTGCTTTCAGCCCATAGGATAAAAAGGAAAAGCTCAAGGCTATTGTTACAAAACACAGTTATAAGATCAATGGAATGGTTTTGAATGCATTTGCTTGCTAATGGGAATTTTTACAAGAGGGAAATAAAAGAGAAATTAGTTCAAATTTCCCTAGACAGATGTCTTAAAGAAATCTGAACCTTCCAAAATGCTACCAAAAAGCTTTTCTAAATTCTGCAAACAAAGCAAAATTGTTGTTAGTTAAATGCGTAATGTTTATTATCACCAGCATATTAGTTTGAGAGCAAATTTACACCACAGTGGAGTTGTATTTTCATATACTGAGAGTACATTTTGTCAATCATTAGAGTCCCTGCTAAAATCAGAGTAACAATATAGTAGGCCCATTTTAAAGAAGCTAGAAAACACTTGTACTATTTTTTTAATGGGTTAAAAAACTGTGCTGCTGTGTTTTTTCTTTAATGATATCATTAAGTATCTGGCCAAATATCCCTGTCCAAGGAACTCAATCTTTAATTATTACATTTTTCCATGGGAATAAACACTGTCACTGAGTATTAAAATTTAGTTTCTAAAAGTACATGGTGCCCAGAAGCCTGCTGGCCTCCGAGATATTTCCACATGTTTAGCAGGGTCCAAACTAACTGAGTTACATCAGCTATTTGTTGAAAGAGTCCCACCAAAATCTGAAAGAGGCCCATAAAGGAATCAGAAAGTTTGCTTATTTGTCTGTTTAAAGCAGTGTCAGAGTAATAGATCAATACAAAATAGGGGCTACCTATATGGTTCAGAGGAATAGTATATTTAAAAAAAAAATGCTATTCTTGATCAAAGTAGATCCCCGACATGATAACACATAAGAGAATTCGAAATTCTAGAACTATAAGAAATGGGGAGAGATAGGAAGGAGGCAGAAAATAAGGAGAAACCTTCAATAATCAGCTTTAGTTTAGCTGATCATCGAATGACAATATTTACTATAGTGTTTTCTGTCTTTGCTAGTTTAACCACATGTTCTATTTTTCAATTCAAGATCAGGGCATTTTTACATTCACTTTAGGTAAATCGTACATCAAGAAACATTTACTTGTATATCCCAAAACATTCAGATTTCGTGGTAAAAACTAATGCATATGACGTACATTTAGACAACAGCTACTGGTTGCCCCCTCCAAAAAAAGTCAAGGTGCCACAAAGACTGAGCTCTTGATGTGAGGAAGACAGTCATTATAAGCACTCCTGTAGTCCCTGAGAAAAAGGATTCCTTCCCTCTCTGAGGAGGAATTTATTATATAACATGAACAACTATCTGCTGAATTTTAATTCTGTCCTTTTTCAGAAATAAGTTTGGGCTCTGCTTTTAAAAACAAGCCCAGGAAATAACAGTTTGCAGGGGCCTGGAATCAGAAGTCTGCAGACTGCTGACAGGAATGTTCAATATTCATATCCATTCTACAATTGACCTCATGTACTATAAGGCTTTTCCTCAACTTGAAATCTCAGTGGTCCCTCAAACAAGTCTCAACATGTGTTTGCCTCATTCATGATGCTAACTCTTACTTTTGGACGAAACAAAAGCCAAAGGTGAATCCTGATGACCCTCAACACTCCAGGAATGACCCAGCATTGATTATGGGCTCCTTGGAGAAATTCAGACAAATATGAGAAAATAAATAGGGGTGGAGCCAGAATTTAGGGTGGTGGGGTACTGAGCAACTTTTTTTCTTATTTGCGTATTTTCCATTATTGTAGTAACACGTGCTTCAATCCAGAGGGACACCACTCTCCAGGATGACCTGTGTCTGAGTGTAGAGTTTCAGAGACCAGGCCATTCACTTGGCACAGCTACAAGAATGGTCTTTTGGAGTTCTTCAGAATGGTTGGAGTTTCCCAGAGATATGTCCTCATTGTTTGATTTTCTTACATAATATATACTCCCTTGGTAACCACATCCACATTTTCAATTATTAACTATATTCAAATCCTCTGGTCCCTCCACTGAGCACCAATGCTATATAGCCAAGTCTTGTGGACATCCTACTGCTGGTCCTACAGCCCATCACATTCAGCAATGCTTGCATCATCCCCCACTTTTTCCCAAACCACTCCCCTTCCTGTCTCTGCTGCCTCAGCAAACAGCACTTCCATCCAGCAAAGCTCCTCAGCCAGACACCTTGACTTTCTCTCCCTCACAACCATCCATGACCAAGCCTGTCAATTTCACCTCCTATTAATAATTTCCCCTGAACCAGTCCACTTCCCTCCATCTCTATCGCCACCATCCTGGGGAGGAGGCCACTACCATCTCAAACCTATCTTACATCACAGGCCTCCTAACCGAAACGCTGAGCATCTTCTAAAGCACTAGAAATTTCAACAGCTCAATCCGACCTTTCTCACCCTCCTGCTCAAAACCTAGTCTCACCGCCCTTGGTTTAACCAAACTCTTTTATACGGCATGAAAGGCATGTCTTGATCTATCTCTTTTATGTCGATAATCTCATCCCTTGCACTCCATAATCCAGTCATACTACAACCTAGTCACTGTATTTTGATTCCCTGTTTTGTTTTAATTTTGCTTTTTTGTTTGTTTGTTTGTTTGTTTTTAGAGACAGGGTATTGCTATGTTATCCAGGCTGGAGTGCAGAGGCTATTCTCAGTCATGATTATAGTGCACCATGGCCTCAAATTCCCGGGCTAAAGCCATCCTCCCACCTCAGCTCCAAGGACTACAGGCTCTCACCACAACACCTGGCCTTCTGTTTACTTCTCTTTTTCCCCTACTAAGTTATAAACTCCTCCAAGGCAAGGATTTAGTCCTGTTCACAGTTGTAACCTAACACCTAACTCAGTGCCTGCACACAGCAGATATTCAATCATTAAACTAAAATTCATTTATCCCATAATTTTTTCTTAAGTTTTGGTGGTTCCGATTGAAGGAAGACAACATGAATGAACAATAACAAATAAATAAAAAGCTCAGATGTGTGAGACTTGCCTCCATCTTTATAATAAAAGTTGTATTTTCTTCAAGTAATTTTTTTTCCTGTTTTATGTGAGGAATTAAATATATCAGTGTGTCATAGTGTTAGAAAAGGAGAACTTTGCCCTTCAGGTAATACAACACCTAAAAAAGTTTTATGTCATCTGTATTAGAAAATGTCACTTTCCTAGGCTGCTTAGATACTCAGGATTCATTAGTTATTTTTCATTGCAAGTGCCAGAAAAGTACCAGAAATCCAACTCAATTAACTTAGATACTCCACCCCCCAAAAAAACTGATAATCAGTTCATGTAATCCAAGAAAAGACTGAATAACCAATACACAGAAAGGACAGTCATGCATCTAGGTCTTAGAAAGGACTCAAAATCAAGATTCAAAAGCTATCAGACTCACTGTGACTCTTCTCTTAAAACAAAAACAAAAAAACCCCAAAAAATCCTGCATACTCTCACTAGTTCTCTCCATTCCATATGATGGCAAAAAAAAAAAAAAAAAAAAGCAACCACGGTATTATTTTCTAGGGCTGCTATAACAACATACTAAAAATGAGTTGGCTTAAAACCACAGAAATCTATTGTCTCACAATTCTGGAGGTTAGAAGTCCAAACTCAAGGAGTTGGCAGGGCACGCCCACTCAGAGGACTCTCGAGAAGAATCCTTTCCAGCCTCTCCCAGCTTCCCGTGTTTGCGGGCAATCCTTGACAGCCAGTGACTTTTAGATGCGTCACTCCAGTCACATAACCATCTCCTCCCTGTGTCTCTTCACATGGTCTTTCTTTTGTGTGTATCTGTCTCTGGGTCTAAATTTCCCTTTTTTATTATATAAGGACACCAGTCCTATTGATTAGGGCCTACTCTAATGACCCCATTGTAACCTGATTACATGTATAAAGACCCTATTTCCAAATAAGGTCACATTCTGAGGTACTGGGAGCTAGGACTTCAACATACCTTTTTGCAGGGGACACAATTCAGCTACAACAATGAGTAATAACAGTTTCCAATATTTGCATCTAAAGTCTCCCCTACCAGAGGAAAAGTCTAGAAGTCCTTGACCTGGTTTGTGTGGTGTCCCCAACCCCTGGACCAAACAACAGAGATGGGGGCAGCAGAGTTCTATCAGAACACGATTGTTTCTGTGGTCATCATATAGATGGGGAAAGTGGTAATATGAAACAGCTATGCTCACATCTGCTTCCCTTCTAGTGACAAGGAGATGGATTAATGTTAGAGGGTAAAAAAAAGAGACAGACACTCAGCAGAGTGACAGGGAAACAGTCACAAGGAGAGGAGTGTTAGGAAAAAGATCAGGAAAGGAGTGTGTGTCATGACATATGAAATGTCTTCTTTAATATTGTAAGTGGGAAACAAACCACAGCATTTGTTCAATTTACTGCTGCTACAAATGAGAGATGCATTATTTTTCTTTATCGGGGTTATGGTCAGCCCAATTTTCTCCCTACATACAGCATTCCATTACATATATTTTGCTCCTAACTTATTTTATATTCCTGAGGTGAAAGCATATAAGAACAAATCAGTAAAAATGGTGGCGACATTTTGGCACCAGAAATAAAGTTCTTTTTTTAACATTATGAACTGTGGCTAAACCAGGACAAAGGTGACTCAAAATTTCCTTAACTTAAGCTGGGTGTGGTAGCACCTGCCTGTAGTCTCAGCTACTCAGGAGGCTGAGGCAAGAGGAGAGGATGGCTTGAAGCCAGGAGTTTTAGGCCAGAGTGCACTGTGATCGCACCTGTGAAGAGCCACTGCCCTCCTGGGCAACAAAGCAAGACCCTGTCTTTAAAAGAAAAAAAAAAAAGTTAAAAAAATTTCCTTTACTTAAAGGTTAGCATGACTATTTAGACATACATTGAAGCCAAGTGCGGTGGCTCACGTCTGTAATCCCAGCATTTTGGGAGGTGGGACAGGGAGGATTGCTTAAGGCCAAAAGTTCATGACCAGCCTCGGCAACATAGCAAAATCCTGTCTCTGCAAAAAAGTTTAAAATTAGCTGAGCCTGGTGGCATGCACCTGTAGTCCTAGCTGCTTGGGAGGTTGAGGCAGCAGGTTCGCTGGAGCCCAGGAGTTTGAGGCTGCAGTGAGCTATGACTATGCAGCCTGGGTGACAGAGCAAGACCTTGTCTTTAGAAAAAATAAAAGTAAAAATAAAAATAAAGATAAAAACATACATTGCAATTGTTCTAATTGTCAAATTTATTTGCTCCAAAATAAAACTGGGCAGGTCTATTTTGGATACCATTGAAACTCCACCATTAAGGAAACCGTGTTTTAAAGTATTTTTTAATTATAGAAAAATAATACTTGTTAATTTATAGACATTTTGGAAAAATCTGTGAAAGACTTTAAAAAATAAAAGTAACCTATAATCCCATCACTAATTACCGTTAACATTTCAATATCTTTACTTAGTTGTTTTCTCTATTTATATAAGTACATTTTTAAAAATTTTACAGAGTTAGATTTATATTATACAGTTTTTGTTTTTTGTTTTTGTTTTTGTTTTTCTGAGACAGGGTCTCACTCGGTCACCCAGACTGGAGTGCAGTGGCATGAACATGGCTCTCACTGCACTTCTGCCTCCTGGGCTCAAGGGATCCTTCCACCTCAGCCTCTCAAGAACTGGGACCACAGACACAAGCCACCACATCCGGCTAATTTTAGTATTATTTTGGTAAGGTTCTGCCATGTTGCCCAGGCTGGTCTCGAACTTTTGGGCTCAAGCAATCCTCCTGCCTTAGCTTCCCAGATTGCTGGGATTACAGGCATGAGCCACTGCACCCAGTCAGATTCATATTAAACAGTCTTATGTCCTCATTTTTTCGTTTTATATTTTGGAAATACCATGTTTAATCACAGCATAATATTCTACGGTATGCCATAATTCATATAAACACTATTTTATTGTTGGACATGTAGGTTGCTTATATTTTTTATTATAAGGATGTTCCAAATATATATATGCACAGTTTTATTGTAAGCACAGCTAATCACCCCTAAAAGAGATGCAAAGCTTTTGGCCATCACTAAGCAAATTTCAATTTATTCTATACAATCTGCCTCTAAAATGAGATAAAATATCAACCATCATAAGAAATATACCAAAATGCATACATACAATTAACAAACATATCTAATTCCTAATTACAAATTGTCTCATATATCGAAAAGCACATTATTCAAGTTCCTTGAGGGCAGGCACAGTGGCTGACACCTAGAATGCCAGAACTGTGGGAGACCAACGTGGGAGGATTGCTTGAAGCTGTTACAGTAAGTAGCAGTAAGTAGCTAGTCAGACATGAGCAGGGTGGAGCAGGACCAGACAGGAGAGGAGAGGAGTGGGCAGGAGAGGGAAGGAATGGGCAGGAGAGGGTTCCCCCATCCCCCACCCAGGAGTCTTGGGCAGGCGAGGCGGTTGTCAACTGTCTCTCTAAAGTGATAATGGGTCCTAGCCGGTGCTAGGGAAAGGCAGGCTCCAAATAAATAGAAAACACTGGAAACTGATCAACTTCTGGCTAAGCTCTCAGGACTGGGGAGAAGTAACCCAAGATCCTGGAAGTATGCCGATGTATATAAAACCCCAAATCAAAAGGTCAAACCACACACTTACCTTTCAGGTCACCCACTTGGTCCTCTTCTAAGTATACTTTCCTCCCTTTCATTCCTTCTCTAAAACTTTTTAATAAACGTTCACTTCTGCTCTAAAACTTGCTTCAGTATCTCCTTCTGCCTTCTGCCCCTCAGTCGAATTCCTTCTTCTGAGGAAGCAAGAATTGAGGTTGCTGCAGACCCGTGGGATTTGCCATTGGTAACAAGGCCAGGAGTTCGAGACCAGCCTAGAAAACTTGGCGAGATCCTGCCTCTAAAGAAAAGGGGTGGGAAAAAAGTTTCTTGACTCTCTTCGGATCTTTTGGAAATCTTATCCCTTGCTAATAAATATTTGTAGAGTCAGAAAGAGGAAATGGAATTAATTTCTGCGTTGATGTTTATATTTTGGTAGTATATGGTCATGTCAAAGGGCTACATGTTCCACCTCTGCTCCAGGGCTGCTTATCCAAGTTCTCTGGGATATAGTTAGTATAACTGGGAATTATGTCCCTAGAAAGACGCAACCCTACAGCAGCTAGAATTAGTGCAATTTAGTGAGAAGAACACAGGACTTTCTCTACACCCGGGTTCAAGTCTCAATGCCAGCACTTCTGGGAGCAAGTCTTTGGGCAACTCAGTGTTTGTGAGTCAATCTACTATTTCCAAAATAGGGAAGGAAACAGATGAACACTCATTGAATACAGAGGCTTTACACAAGCGATCTCATTTAACTCTCACTAAAAAATGACCGATCTCTTTTAGAAATAAGAAAACAGACTCCGATTGGGTAAGTAATTATTCAGATTGCTAAGGAGGCAAGGCAGGATTTAATTTTAGATCTGTCTAGCCCTAAAGCTCACATTCTCTGCCCCCTCCCCCCGACATGTTGCTTCCTGGACTCACTTGGACTATGGAGAAATTAGTTTGATTTGAACGTCTCCTCTAGCATAGTGAGCACAGTTTTCATTCCTGTAGCAGTAGCAGTTTTTGTATTATGGTTTGTTGGGATAGAGGTTTGGGACCAGGGCCAGGAATGGATTAAGTGAAAAACTAACCTCAGGCAGAAAATGTAAGGAGGGGCACAAAAACTCAGTCGTCAAGATAAATAATATTTTAATATAATATTTTTTAAAATCTAAATTAATGCAAAAATCCATGAAGAGCAAAATCACATTTTAAATGAAAACAAGAACTGATAGTGCCATGTTAAGCCCTATTGGAGCCTAAGGCAGAAAAACATAACAACCCTATTCACATGTTATTTATGTATTTTTGATGTTTAATTATGATAAATGCTATGTAATAATACCTTAAGCAAATATGAATTTTTTTCAGAACACTAGTTTTAAAATATTGAAAAAATTGGAAAGTAGGTATATTAAAACTCACATTATTTTAAGTATTTGATTTATACCAAAATCAGAATTTATTATAAATTTATTTTGCTGGCTTTAATGGAAGCAAACTCATAAGTGATATTTTTATCTAAGTCAATAACCTTTTTCTTTTTTCTGAGATAGAGTTTCACTCTTATTGCTCAGGCTGGAGTGCGATGGCGCCATCTCGGCTCACTGCAACCTCCCCGTCCTGGGTTCAAGCGATTCTCCAGCCTCAGCCTCCCGAGTAGTTGGGATTACAGGTGCCCGCCACCACACTCAGCTAATTTTTTTGTATTTTTAGTAGAGATGGAGTTTCATCATTTTAACCAGGCTGGTCACGAACTCCTGACCGCAGGTGATCCACCTACCTCGGCCTCCCAAAGTGCTGGAATTACAGGCATGAGCCACCGCACCTGGCCGCCAATATCTAGTTTTAAAAATATGTAAAATCATGTATCCAGTTATAAAGCATGTAGTACACATCCTTCCTTTTGCAACATGGCTCAGCACAGCACTGGCTGGAACTATGACTTATGACAACCAGCCTCAAACATTTTCAGAGCTCTGTAAATGGAAACAGAACATCTGATCATATCTGACTCTTCAGGTCTCCTGTCACAGCTCCTTTGGGTAGTAGCCTCTCTTTTCGTAGAAAAATATCACTGTCAGGCTGACTTTTAGGGTCATGTTCCTAAAGGCCAATAAAGACAAGCTGTGTTCTCATGACAACAGGCGTAAATCAGCCTCACACATCGGCTGACGCTCCAGAACATCTATGTGGACTTCCAAGCTTAGTCAAGCACTAAATATCTGAGAGTTACTATCTTTTAAATACCCCCAAATCAAGGTTTTGAATAACTTTTCTGGAGCACGTATGTTCATTTAATATTTATTGAAGACTACATCCCTACTAATAAAACAGTCCATACCTGGGTTTTCAGATTCTATTATCCAGCCTTATGTTTTTGAAATACCAATTAGGAGTGTATTTCATTATATCTTTTGTCATTTAAAAAGCATGTATTATGCATCTTTTATGACAGTAAGGGCTATATAATAATGTCTTATACTTTTACGTTTTTTCACTTGCATTCAATGCTTATAAAGGTTCTGTGAGGTAGATAGATAATATATTTTATAGAAATTAATGTATTAACTTTTTCTTTGAAGCTGCAGATTATCTAGTGATCAGCCCTCTCTTTACTCACTGTCCTCTGATTCCAGTTCTAATGCTCTTTCCACACTGCCAAGTTGCCTCTTCTAACAGATACGCAGCCTAACAACATAGGATTTCAGTTAGACAAGTGTAGACAAAGCAGGACTGTACGGTTGAATATAGGATGTCTAAAACGATCAAATGAATATGAAATTATGATACAACGTGCCAAGGAAAAGATGAATTTTCCAGAAGGGAGAGTGAAGAGGAGTCATAGGGCGATTCAGTCCCGGACACAGTCACAGAGCTGTAGAGGCCTGGGCCTGCCGGAGAGGTGGTGCCACGTGTGGTTACCATATGGCTGGGGGCAGAGGCATAGTCAGCAGCACAGGTAGAGGTCAGAGCATGACAGCCTCACCAGAGACATAAAGTTGAGTCACAAACCTGGCCTAATCAGAATTGAGTAACAGACCAGGCCGGGAGCAGTAGCTCACTCTTGTAATCCCAGCACTTTGTGGGGCTGAGGCGGGTGGATCACAAGGTCAGGAGTTCGAGACCAGCCTGGCAACATAATGAAACCCTGTCTCTACTGAAAATACAAAAATTAGCTGGGGGTAGTGGCGGGTGACTGTAATCCCAGCTACTCAGGAGGCTGAGGCAGGAAAATCACTTGAACCTGGGAGGCAGAGGTTGCTATGAGCTGAGATCGCGCCACTGCACTCCAGCTGGGGTAACAGAGCTAGACTCCATCTCAGAAAAAGAAAAAAAAAAAAAAAAAAACAGATCAATTGTCAGAATGAGTGCCAGTGAGAAGACCTAAGAAAATGAGAGACAGGCCGGGCTCTCAAAATGAGAGCTCACGCCTGTAATCCCAGCACTTTGGGAGGCCGAGGCAGGTGGATCATGAGGTCAGGAGATTGAGACCATCCTGGCTAACATGGTGAAACCCTGCCTCTACTAAAAATACAAAAATTTACTGGGTGTGGTAGCGGGTGTCTGTAATCCCAGCTACTCGGGAGACTGAGGCACGAGAATCGCTTGAACTCAGTAGGTGGAGGTTGCAGTGAGCTGCGATCACACCACTTCACTCCAGCCTGGGTGACAGAATGAGACTCCGTCTCAAAAAAAAAGAGAAAAAAGGAAAAAGAAAACGAGAGACAAAACAGACTACTGTCCATGATTTCTTTAAAAAACCAGGAGGAGAAGATAAAACTGTTCTGAAGATGGATAGTGGTATTGGTTGTACAACAATGTGAATGTTTAATGTCACTGAACTATACACTTAAAATGGTTTAAATGGTAACTTTTATTATATGTACATTTTTAACATAATATATATTGTGTTATGTATAATTGTGTATATATTTGTACAATTTTTAACATAAATAATTTTTTAAAATCAGACAATAACTCAAGTTGACCTAATTCTCTGTACCTCAGAGGCAAATCCTCCCAGGTCCAAAAAAGAAAAACAGTCAGGAGCTGCTTAACAGTGATTGAGGTGAAGGCAGGGGAACGATACCTTCCTAAAGGGATAATTTGTAAGTTTGTCAGTATTTGGGGGATTTGTGCTGTTTTTTTTTCTTTGTTGAGACAGAGTCTCACTCTGTCACCCAGGCTCAAGTGCAGTGGCACTATCTTGGCTCACTACAACCTCTGCCTCCCAAGTTCAAGCAATTCTCATGCCTCAGCCTCCCAAGTAGCTAGGATTACAGGCGTGCACCACCACGCCCAGCTGATTTTTGTATTTTTAGTAGAGACAGGGTTTCACTATGTTGGCCAGGCTGGTCTCAAACTCCTGACCTCAGGTCCGCCTGCCTGGGCCTCCCAAAGTGCTGGGATTACAGGCATAAGCCACCACGCCCGGCCTAGTTCATTTGTATTTTGGTTCTAACAATGAATGGGGTACAACTGGCTGGGGTCCTGGGATTAGAGACGCCCAATAATATGTGGGTCAGTCATGCAAATGAAAAGCTGTCTCATGTCAGACGTGATCTTTGAATGTCTTTCAAGTAGATGAAAAACCTATTTACAATGATGTGAGCCTAAAACCTAACTTTAATTTACATGTAAAACACAAAATACTTTTGAGTAGTTTTAAATGTACTGAATTTTCTAGGAGTACAATTTATAAATGCAAAGAAAATTGGACTTTGCCTCAATGAATTTTTCAGGAATGCACCTTATAAAGGTAAGGAAAACTGGATGTTGCTTCACCCATAACTTAACCCACTCTAGTTCATCATTTTGGAAAGTTATAATACCAATGGTGGTGCCCCTTGTGGTACCTGAGTCATCAATATATCACTGCAGTATTGGTCTGCATTTGTAGGTGTCACACTCACAACGATTCTAGGTGTAAGTACAAGCATCTGGCTATAATGTATGTTTACTATAAATTAAATTTTTAAAATTTCTCCTTTATGTTACCCTTAGGCCACCATCTTTTAAAATTATGTGCGAGGTTAGCTTGTATTTTCTATTCACTTTCTTTTAGAATAGAAAATATTTACAAAAGAAAAAGCGTATTGAGATTGGTGAAATGTATCTACATCCAACCAGGATGGCTTGGAGTACACAGCTACTGGGGATTTTCCAAGCACTTTGGGAGAATGCATGCATTCTATTGTCTGAACAGAGACCACCCATTTATCACTGACATCTTGTATCTCTTTTCTGCTGCTATCGGGGTCTAACCTTGTCCAGACAAGCCAGAAACATCTCGATTTCTCTTCCAAGTACTCTGCGGCATCTTCACTGGAAAAAAGGAATTTCAGATGTTTGACTATTAGAGACTTGGCAAGGGCAGAGAAAGCAGACACCTAGCACAGATTGTAGTCAGAAGGAACTCTGAGGAAAAGGGCAATGATCAGTCAAAAAAGGTCAGCTATAATATATTTCCTATCCTCAAAGCCTGCTTCTAAATTAAGGGAAAAAATTGTGAAGATGTAGGCAAAAAATGTATTGTACACAATCAAAAGGAAGTTGAATTTAACTACAATTGCAATTATTCATGAGGCTGATCAATTTGTAGATCATTTTGAAGAATTGACAACATTTTATATGCTCCTTGGGGAGACACTGAAAACGTCATTAAAGCAAAGGAATCTCATTATCAAATGTGGTCTCTATCCTCACTGAAAGTTAAAGAATGACTCAACTCACAGATAGTTTCCATACTTCCTTTTTAATAGCCGTACCTTATATCAGTTTGCTCTCATATATGAGAATTAGAGACCACATATTTTTTTCAGAGCAATTTAAAAACAACTGTTTCGCCAAGTGCAGTGGCTCACACCTGTAATCCCAGCACTTTGGGAGGCTGAGGCAGGTGGATAACGAGGTCAGGAGTTCAAGACCAGTGTGGCCAAGATGGTGAAACCCCATCTCTACTAAAAATACAAAAATTAGGGTGTGATGGCAGGTGCCTGTAATCCCAGCTGCTCAGGAGGCTGAGGCAGGAGAATTGCTTGAACCCGGGAGGCAGAGGTTGCAGTGAGCCAAGATTATGCCACTGCACTCCAGCCTGGGCGACAGAGCGAGACTCCGTCTAAAAAAAAAAGAAAAAAAAAAAACCTGTTTCTTTCTATAACCACTTTTAAAAAACCATGCCCAAACTTAATTTCATAATCTAAATTGCACTACTATAAACCGAAGATTAATTGGAAAATTTAAAGTTTCATTACTTTATTGCAGTGTTGTTTGTAATCGTAAAAACAAAATGGAAACAACCTAAACGTCTCAACAGAAACGTAGTTGAATAGGAGATTCTGCGTTCATAAATGGAATGCCATGCAATCTCCAAAATGATCTTATAGAATTACCAATGTTATTGAAAAATGTGCATGTGTCAGGCATGGTGGTTCATGTCTGTAATCCCAACACTTTGGGAGGCCAAGGTGGGTGGATCACTCGAGCCCAGGAGTTTGAGACAAGCCTAGGCAACATGGCAAAACCCTGTCCCAACAAAAAATACAAAAATTAGCTGGGCCTGGTGGCACACAGCTGTAATGCTAGCTACTTGGGAGGCTGAGGCAGGAGGATCACTTGAACCCAAGTGGTCGAGGTTGAAGGGAGCCAGAATTGCACTACATTCAAGCCCAGGTGACAGAGCTAGACCAAAAAAAAAAAAAAAAAAGCAAGAAAGAAAGATGTACATGATATATTTAATCATGAGAACATTACTAAAATCCTTTAAAAATGCGTATAGTTACACATATGTGCTTAGAAGAAAAAGGATACACACCTTTTGTGTAACAACATTTTCTTTGGCTTATCGGTAATTTCTAAATTGTGTATATATCACTTTTGCAATAAAACAATGTCTTGTCAGAATAAATACATTTAACTTTTATTGACAATATTTTCTCTGGGGCTGTCATATTTTTTTGTAAGGCCTCAATAAACTAAACAACTAGACAGAGCAGAAGGGTAAAAAAGTGAAGCTCATTTTCTTTATTAGTTATTTATGACCATCATCATCTGAACTAATCACCCTCAAGAACCAAGCTGGTTCTTCCCCACCATCCCCACCTCATGAGTGGCATCACCTTACTGGCTGCCCAAGTGAGAATTTGTTATTTTTACCCATCCCCAATCCAAGGGCCCACCTCTGTCTAATATTTCTCCATAATAGCTCCCAAACTCTAACACCCTCCTTATCATTTCTACCATCTTGTTGCTCTATGACTGCAGCAAGCCCTGTAACTGGCCTCTCTGCCTCCAGGCTTCTCCAGACCTAGACTTGTTTACATTGCTGTCCGAGTGAGGTTTTTAACATTCTCAGTCTTGTCATTCACTGCTTAAACTCCTTCAAGAGTTTTCACTCCCTTCTGGCGAAGGGCTCTATGAAGCCCTTCAGATGTGGCCCTTGCTTGCATCTCCAGCCCCATCTCTCAGCACTGCTCTTAACGCTCCCAACCATCATGAGCTAATTACTATCCTTTCAACATGCCATGCTCCTTCACACCCCTCTTGCTTTGAACACGCTGACTCTTCTGCCTGAAATGCCTTTCCCAGTTCCCTTCTGATATGGTTTGGCTGTGTCCCCAACCAAATCTCATCTTGAATTGTAGTTCCCATAATCCCCACATGTTGTGGGAGGGACCTGGTGGGAGGTAATTGAGTCATGGGGGTGGTTACCCTCATGCTGCCATTTTCATGGTAGTGAGTGTTCTCACAAGATCTGATGGTTTTATAAGAGGCTTCTCTCCCTTTTGCTCAGCACTTCTCCTTGCTGCCGCCATGTGAAGGATACGTTTTCTTCCCCTTCCACCATGATTGTAAGTTTCCTGAGGCCTCCCCAGCCATGCTGAACTGTGAGTCAATTAACCTCTATCCTTTATAAATTTCCCAGTCTCGGGTATGTCTTTATTAGCGGCATGAGAATGGACTAAAACACCCCCTTCACTCACTTTTCAGTCCTCAAAGTGTACAGCCATCCTTTACCGCCCTGTGCAGCACCTTCAGGCCTTGAGCTCTACACGGGGAGGTAAGCCACAGAAGCCACGAGCACATATTTTATACTAGGGCACACAGTTGAAAACTCACAGACTGGTACCAAACCAGCTTGGTTCTGTTCTGCTTCCACTGCTTGTCAGGACTGTGTGCTCTGGGCAAGGTACTTCAACCACTGGGCCTTGGCTTCCTCATCTAGAAAATGAAAATAAAACTGCAAGTTTATAAAGCTTTTCTGAAATCAAATGCAGCAATGTACATAAAAGGCAAATAAAACTCACTCTATGTTTTACCTAATTTTCTTTTTATCCTGCTCTGTGTATTTCTTAAGCCAACCATCTTACTTCCTTTTTTAAAATGCATCAGGATAGACACAAACACATGGAAACACCATTACAAAGCCCCTGCTCACACTTCAGAATTCAGATTGCATTAGCTCCTCCAGGAAGTCTTAGTTAATCACTCTCTGCTCGAGTCTCACTTAGATGATCTCCTGTGTGCTTGCATATCATCTGTCATACCTCTGTGTTGAGAGGAGTGGTAAGAGATGGGGCTGGAGACTCAAGAAAAGGCCATATCAGAAGGGCCTCATATATAGCCTTTCCCTTGAAGGGAGTAAAGGCTCTCCAAGGAGTTTAAGCATTGAGTGAAAAGACCAGCCGAGAATGTGAAAAACCTTATTTGGACACAAGGCAAAATAATTACTTTCTCCCTTGGCTACATTTTCCATTCCCTTTCTTCAAGGGAAAGAACCATGTCTTATTTCACTTGGCATCAGCAGCTCTCAGAACAGTGGCTTGACCAATACCAAGCATTCAATAAATGTTTATTGAAGGAATGAATCAATGGCCACCCACAACCTATTCCTCTTACAGCCCATTTAATGCCCTTTAGCCCCTCCCATAGGTATTTGCCTGGAATGTTTGTAAGATTTTTGAAAATCTCAGAAACAACACTAGCCCTCCTCTCATGGGAAGATGTGTTTCAGGCTAACACCTGTGCTGTTGTTGATGCCATTACCCCAAAGAAGACCAACCTCTCCCTCTTGCCCATATAAGTTGGCTCTAATTTCAATGTTGCTGAAAACCTCTCCTCTCCTGTTCCATAAATTCTTTTTTCAAATTGCTCCAGCCCATTGTGATCTTTCATCTTTCAAACTCCTTTAACATCTAGGGCCTACACCATTAATCTTCCCTAGTACCCAAGATACCCTGATCCCCTCAATTTGTTCTCTACCTTTCCCTGCTCTTCTTCCCAAGAAAACAAACACTTTCCAACTTTATCACCAGGGCTCCTTTGCCTTCTAGCTTGCATTTGGGTTCAACCAATAGAAGGCACAGATAGGTAATAGATGGGTGGGAGGACAGAGTGGTAGGGAATGTCTTCCCTTGCTTGGCCCATTCTGTAGTGTTTGAGTCCTTCCAGGACTGTGGCTTCTCTAGGGCGGCCCCTCTTCAAAGGCTCTGCCCCCCAGGTAAGCTTCAAAAGCATCTTTTCCTCCCTTTACCTTTTCAGGTCTGGTGCCTCAACATCCTTTTCTGATGCTCTTAACTCTGCCCACACTTCTGTAAATAGTCCCTTTATTAAAGGGACTTTTATCTCTTTAAAATCCCCACAGAATGTTCTGTTTCTTACTGGGATCTTGACTCACACAGGAACTTTCCATTTAGTCGGGATAAGACTATAGGAACCTTATAATTTATCAACCAAACCAGGACACTTCTGAGAGTGAAAGGGGGCACTATTAATTAAACCATGGCAATGGGCGCAAATCAGAACTGTTCCAGGCCACCTGGAATGAATGAGCATCCTAGGTAAGTCAGGAACATAAAAAGATAATTGTTATAATGAAGAGATAAAAACATTTCTAAAAGAGATAATATTACAGGATAGATTAAGGTAAGTGCCAAGGGTGGAATAAACTTTCAGTGCTACAGCCATTCCAAGACAAGAGAGATTATTTCTCCTGGGGAAAGACATTTGAGATCAGCGGGTTGCTCAGTTCTCCTCCAACTAAATGAAGTCACACAATCCATGTGTGCTTGGCCGATTTTGTAGATTTTCTCTAAGAAATTTCAGTCGCAGTTGGGTCCCCCCCACTCCACCCCTCACACACCCAGTGTAACTCTTTCTATTTCTTTCCATTGTTTAGACTCTGGGTTTTTAAGGAAAGCAAATTAATTTAAATCTTAGCCAATTATTCTTTTAAAAAAAATACCAAATGCATTCTTGATTCAATTATAAATCATTATAAATGTCTTATATTTTTGATTCTTTAAACCACGTTTTAACTGCATTTCGCAAAGATAACTAAGAGGTGATTTATAAGCTTTGCTTGCAAATACAAACATTCCTGTTAGTAATCACATAAAGCCTAAGTAACCCCAGAAAGCTTCTCTATGTATGTATGTATGTATGTTTACCTTGTCTCTTAAACAAAAGAGTTTGACAATTAATCAATACTCTAAAGCCTTGTCACCCTGAGCAAAGTGAACCCAGACTCATTGCACCCCTACTCCTAGCTGATTTAAGGCTACTTGGCCAGGAAATGTTTATAATGCTCACGTTGCTAGTAGAAGCAAGTTACTATGATCCCCAGTGTGTGACTTCAGGCTTGCCAAATCACTGCTTTGTTCAGGCATTTCGTACTCAAGAGAATAGTATATAAAAACACTCACACCCCTGCCCAGGAGCAGAGAGCACCACGTAGATTAGGGCAGCCAGAGTTCCTGCTCTACTTCCCAACCAGCTGGTGCTGGTTAGGGTTAGACCAGCGCACGTTGGGGTTGAAAAGGTCCCTCTTGAGAGAGTCAGAAAGGGTCCTACAACAACAAGACAAACAGGAAAAGAAAGTAACTAGAGACAAAAAACAATGGCAGACGTGCAAATCATACACAGGAAATAGCAGAAATCAATGCAGACAGGTGGGAGTAAAGTAAGAGTAAAAACCACAGTGAGGAAAAGTAAAAGATAACAGAGCAGCCTCTAATTCTACACTGGTAAGCCACAAAAATCCAAAAGGAATGGTGCACATAGAGCAATTGTAGCAGGATGTAAGGTTCAGGCACAAGACAAGAAAAAACTGCAGTGTGCCTTGGACAGCAGAAAAAGTTAGAAATGACCTAAGTGGTTTAACAAATCTATTCTGGCAGGATTCAGATTCCTATAAGGCGCTTTCAGCCTCCTGCCTACTTTATCACCAGGGAAGATCGCCAGCTGCTGTACTGATGGATGGAGGAAGTGCTCTCCTGAACATGGAACACGTGGTATTCTGTAGGAGGAAAGAGAGTACTGGAAACTCCCTGATGAGAATATTCTGGGTCCATATGGGGTGTAACATTCTATCAGTCTGTGAATTTTAAAAACCACCCTAAGGCCCCAAACTAATCCTTCAATTATGGGCCATTGCCTGCTGTGTTTTGCATGCATTGTGTGAAATGGATTATAACTAATTTTTCAAAGTCAGCAGATTGTTATTTACCCATATGTTGACAATCAGTTTAAAGAGGCAAAAATTATATGTCAGCTACTTCATGAAAAATGCTACACCTACTCATAAGTCCTCATTGGCAACATCTACATTGGCATTTCCTTTCAAAAGTTATATTAAAATAACTTATGTTACATGTAAAGTGTTATATCTATAATTTATATAGAGAATTTATAATACCTATAGTTTACATAGCATGGATTTATATTAAAATACATAATACATATTAAATTATGTAACATAATTATATAATCTTTTATATACATTTTCTTGTCTAAATATAAAATTTTATATATTATAAAATGTGAAAATTTTATATTATATATAATTTATTTATAAATAATTTTGTTATATATATTAACTTTTTAAAGTAAAAGTCAATATAGATGTTATCAATGTGTGTGTGTGTGTGTGTGTGTGTGTAATATATAGTATTGATTAAAAGAAACCTTTTTCCTTTTTTTTTTTGTTGAGACAAGGTCTCACTCTGTAACCCAAGCCAGAGTATAGTGGCACAAACATGGCTCACTGCAGCCTCTATCTCCTGGGTTCAGGTGATCCTCCCACTCCAGCCTCCTGAGTAGCTGGGACTATAAGTGCACACCACTGTGCCCAGTTAATTTTTTAAAATTTACTTTTTGTACAGACAGTCTCACTATGTTGCCCAGGCTGGTAGCGAACTCCTGGGCTCAAGCAATCCTCCTGCCTTAGCCTCCCAAGGTGCTGGGATTACAGGAATGGGCCTCTGTGCCCAGCCAAAAGCTTTTTCTAAAAGGTTTTGCAAAGGTTCTACCTGGCAATATGTCCATGTTTGTGTGCATTTTGGTAATCTACTATCACAATGGTTCACTGACAGGTAGTTATATGTTTATACAGCTTCATTTTCATTAATTTCACAAACACATTATGGAGCCTACTATTTAGTAGGCTTATCGCAGTGTAAACTCCAACCAGGAGTTTTCAGGGAACTTTGTAGATCAGTTTGAGACAAGTCCCTTCACAATGGGATAAATGTCTTGATATGATCTTAGGTGCCAGGGTAGTGGAGGCATCTAGGAGGACTTTTCCAAAGATGGTCTCAGCAGGAGCTGAGTTTTGAAGGAAGGATGAATATGAGCTAGTTGAAAGGAGGATGAGTAGGAAGGGGAAGGAGCTTCATGCTAAGGGCGGAGGGAACTGCATCTTTCTCAGGCACTGAAACATGGCTCTGCCTGATGCATTTAAGTCCAAGGCACTGGTAAAGTACACACTGAAGAATGATTGACAATGAGACTAGATAGACAAGGCTTCATATCATTAGGGACTTTGTATGCCAAGTTGGAAACCACGGAAAGATTTTAAGCAGTGACATAGCATGATCAGATGGTAGAAAAGGAAGTGTTTAAGGAGGAAGGTAATAGGACGATATCAAAAACTTCAAGCCACTAATGGAAGAAGGGATAAGAGACAGTGGAAAGAAAGAGGTGGAATGACTCAAGCTGTTTAAAAGGCAGAATCTCAGCCTGGAAAACACAATGAGATCCCTCTCAAAAAAAAAAAAAAAAAAATTAGCTGGGCATGGTGGCATGCATCTTTAGTCCCAGCTACTCTGGAGACTAAGGTGGGAGGATCCCTTGAGCCCAGGGGTTTGAGGCTGCAGTGAACTGTGATTGCATCACTGCACTCCAGCCTAGACAACACAGCAAGACCCTGTCTCTAAAATAAAATTTTTAAAAAGAGAGAGAATCATCTAAGCTCTTGGGACTGCTTAGATACGAAGCATGAGTGAGAGGAAGAAATCTAGGATGTCTCCCTGATTTCAGCCTAAGACCACAGGATGAGTAGTGGTGCCATTGAAGGCTACAGGACCTCTGGAGGATGAACAGGTTGCCATTGTTGGTAATTTTCATTTTGGAGTGTTTTGGAGGAAAGGATGTGAAAACAAAACATTCTATTTGGGGGTGTTCTTGTTTTGAGAAACTATATGACCCTGGAGCTCCACAGCAAGGTCTGAACTGAAAACTCAAAAACTGGGCATAACCAACACATTAGCAGAAGTTGAAGATGAGTGTATCTGTGAAAAATGAGTGAAGGTAGATGAGCAAAGTCAAGGACAGAATCTTGGGATACACCATCATAAGGCAGGCACCAGACACAGATTATAAAGGAGCAACCAGAAAAATAGAAAAATAGAGCTTAATTTTTCTTTGAAACGGAACAGAGAAAAGAGTTCCAAGAAAGAGGAGCTTACAATCAGATGCTGCATTGAAGCCAAGAAAGATTTAGGAAAAATAAAAACTTATTACTTAGCAGTGCATTTTGATATGTTGAAAAAAAATTAAGTTTCTAGAATATAACTAGTAATTTTTAATGTGGTCATTTAGTACTGAAAGTCATCATGGGGCTTTAATTCAACATATATTCTGTTCTCAAATGATGGCTGAAAGGTCATTCCCTGAAAAAGGTAGAACTGTTTGATAAGTGGTTCTCTTTTTACAGTGTTACCTGTTGGTTTTTCTAGAAGCAGATGACGGGACATGCCGAGGTAGAATCTGGGGTATAAGATATTTATGAAAGATCAACACTGGAGGCAAGGGGAAACAGGGAGGGCTGTAGAATGAGAATGAGCCATACCATGCTTCAATGTCTGGGCCTTTGTACTTCATCTCACATAGTCAGTAGATGTGGGCTCGAGCCATATCATGCTTCAATGTCTGGGCCTTTGTACTGTATCTCACATAGTCAGTAGATGTGGGCTCTGTGACTATGGAAGGACATGATATCTGGAGGTGACTCTATAGCTGAGACAGACCCTGAAGGAACAAACAGTTGGAGTGCCACCCACAGCTGGGCAGTAAGTCCTTCCTTGAAAGAGATCTGGCCAGTGTATCCTGTTTCAACATTATGCGGCTTGCAGCCATGGCCACATATGGTGTAAGCCACATGAAGTTGAAATGTCAGAGCCTCATCCAGCTATGATTTCTGCTTGCTGAAGTAGCCAACTATTAGTTCTTTGCTCCTGTATCAGCATTATAAAGCTATTTCTCTGTCATTACATATATGAAATAATTTTCAATGGCAAGAAAACATTAAATTATGGTCTCATCGCATTGGTTATGTGGGTGTAAAAACCTGGACTAGACACAAATGTTGTAATTACATTCACTTTTGGAATTAAGTGCTGGGTATATTTTATATCTAAGGCGAGTGAAGAAAATAAATTTAAGTATAAGGCAATAAAGCAGTTGAGCTGTTCCAATAATATCTAAAACAAAGTTTTGGTTATATAGTTTGAGAGGACTGCCAATTAATAACACTTTTCCAAAAAGTGCTCTATAATTGCACAGCCCTGAGAAAATAGAATGAAGCAATCAAATTTGGTTATACATTGCATTTATACCATTTGACATCTCCTCCTTTGCAAAATAAATTTTCCCGTGCCAGCTGTAATTAGGCACTGAGATAAAACTGCCTTAATATTCTGCATATTTTATTAGGGCTGCCAGCAGCTGTCGGATCACTGGCTCTGTTCTCATGTACAATGAAAACATCAAAGACATCTGTGGTTTGCCCTAAAATTAGTGCCAGAATTGGCCTTCTCTCCATTGTGCAACCAGCTTTGCTATTTGCATAACTAACAAGGGAACCTCCAGACATTGCTGCTGGGTGAGGGAAAACTACTAAAGGCAGACTTTGGAAAGTGGCCGGTATGGCTTGTCCCCATAAGGCTTAAGTGCATGGGGTTTGGAATCACACAGACCTGGATCCAGGCCTCAGTTTTTACCATTTATTTGTGACTTTGGGCAAGTTATTTCTCAGTCATATTATCTTTTTTGGTAAAATGAGAAAGATAATAGTATTTATTGTTTTGAAGACGAATTAAGACAATGTACATAAAGCATCAGCAAGTGCCCAGGCCTCCTGGGAAGCACTCATTAAGAGTCAGCAATCTTCGGCCGGGTGCCGTGGCTCATGTCTGTAATCCCAATACTTTGGGAGGCTGAGCCAGGTGGATCACAATGTCGGGAGTTCAAGGCCAGCCTGGCCAAGATGGTGAAACCCCGTCTCTACTAAAACTACAAAAGAATAGCAGGGCGTGGTGGCAGGCACCTGTAATCCCAGCTACTCAGGAGGCTGAGGAAGAGAATTGCTTGAACCCAGGAGGCAGAGGTTGCAGTGAGCCGAGATCACGCCACTGCACTCCAGCCTGGTGACAGTGAGACTCTGTCTCGAAAAAAAAAAAAAAAGAGTTAGCAATCTTCCTTCCTTCATCTAGTGCCCTTTTCTAAAAAGTCATAACTATAGTGGCTTTCCCTGTAAAGCAAAAGTGCGAAGAATTCTCTATTCAGTTTAAAATGGCAAATATGCCACACACACACACACACGCGTGCACACATGCACACTCACATGCACAATTGTCTTCAGAATTCCCAAGTTACAGAAACTTCTTAAACTTTTCCCTAGCAAACACTGGGTGTCCTTTTCACTACTGTTTACCATTGTGTGACAGACTTTAAAACTTTACCTCCTTCTTAGAACCACGTATTTACTATCAAGTCACTATCAGGTGAATTGCAGTGAATCTTCTGGAGAACTTATCAGATGGTTGGCCTTTAACTACAAGTAACATCTTGGCTAGACTGCCTCAAACAATAGACATTTCTTATCTCACAAAATAAGTCCACAACAGGCAGCTCCAGGGCTGCTGTGGTCAGTGACTCTGTAGTTGACCACGGATGCAGGTGCTTCCCAGCTTTCTGCTCTGCCGTCCTCCACATGCAGACTTCATCTTCAGGCTAGCTCCCTCATGGTCACAAAATGGCTGCCATATATAAACAGTTACAGCTGGTCTTTCCATGTCTCTTTTTAAAAAGAAGGAAACCTATCTCAGACGCCTCCTGGCTTGTGCGTTCTCAAATCTCAGTGGCCAGAACTGAATCATATATCCGTTCATGAACCAAATAGTAGCAATGGAAATGGAACTGCCATGACTGACTTCATGAAGCACACAGCAGTATGCAGGAAGTTTCCACGAGAACAAGGACCAGGTTTGCCTTGCTCCCCATTGTATTCTCCATAGCATCATAAACAGCACACAGGAGGTATTCAGTAAATGTTGAATAAATGAATGAATAAAATGATACAAAAATAAATAAGACACTAGACATACTGCAGCAGGACTCCTGTCCCTACAGTTCCCTAATATTTACAACTAGGGCTGTCTAATGACTTCCTTCCACAGCCTCTGATTTCAATACTGTTGTTAGTCCAGGAGACTAAGGAACACCAGGTCAGTTGCTTAATGTCAAATAAGCCTTTCTGATTGTTCTGCAATTATCTTAATGACTTGGCTTTTTCCTTTACAATGTAGCTCTTTCTGGATATCCCAGATCCTACCATTAATAAATTAAATTCATGGTATTGAAATTCAACCTGCCTATCACAGGAAGTTAACACTACCGTCAGACCTCCCCAGAGATAGTGGCATATGGAAAATGCAATGCCCTCAGACATGTCTCATAAAGACACCCTGCTGGAAGGTGTATGGTTGATCTAGAATGTTCACTCTGAACACCAAAATCATACTCAGAGTTGTCAGTTCAGATTATATGTGATACTGCTCCCCATGATCATATCTACAAGAATTGAAATTTTATTAAAAATAGCTATAGGACTATTTGAGAATTTAGCCCACACTAAGAAATAAGACCCGCATCCAGTTTATAATATAGTCAATTTTAACAAAAAAAATAACTATTAGGATTCCCATTTTAACTTCCAGTTTTTTCTCCTCAGGATTTAACAAATCCTTTCGGCAGATATTGATTAGGGAATGGTGTCTGTTCTGGTCTAGTTATCTTTTCCTCTATTTATCGGAGAGTTGCTGCTGATTCATTTCATCTCTGCAGGAATGATTACTTTCTTGAATTGCAGTGGCCAATGTCAATTGTAGAGACTATTCAATGACTGGTTTTGGTTGTTTTTTATTTTTGAATCTAAATTTTGAGCAAATTCAGACAAAGTCCCCACCAATTGATTTCTAAGGAAACTTTCCTTTTCACCAGGAAATTTCTGCAAAAATGTCTGCTACCAGTGAGCTGTTTACCTTGGAGCTGTATCTGTATTTGCTCAACCCTACAGCTCTTGATGCTCAAGGACTCTGCTACTGCCTTGCTGTCCTGTTTGTGCTGGATGATTAGATGAATTCTAAGGCCTGCTAGAGGCAAGAAGAGTAGAAGTACAACTGTCAGACTCAGCCCAAGCTGAATAAGATTCTCCCATTGGTATATATGGATTTTATGATACTTTCTGAAGGGTACCATTAAACTTATCCCATTTAACCACTTGGAACCAACAACACATCAGGCTAGCAGTTTCCAAATCTGGCCTAAGAATCTCCTAGAGAGAATTTAACTAAACACAGATACCCTCTTATCCCCATCAAGACTGGAAACCAACAATCTTTTGGATAATATCAGTTTTTATGTTTACTATTTAAAGTTTTAATGTTACTGTAATTAAACAGCTTTAATTTTTCAGTTTTCACTTTAATCACCATTTTAATTTAAAAAATCTATTATATGAATGGATTTTATAAATTATTAGAATATAAGTAGATTTTATAAATTATAAGAATTATAAATAGATTTTATAAGATAAACGCACATGGCCGGGCGTGGTGGCTCATGCCTGTAATCCCAGCACTTTGGGAGGCCAAGGCAGGTAGATCACCTTTCAGGAGTTCAAGACCAGCCTGGTCAATATGGTGAAATCCCATCTCTACTAAAAACACAAAAATTAGCTGGGTGTGGTAGTGGGCCCCTGTAATCCCAGCTACTCGGGAAGCTGAGGCAGGATAATTGCTTGAATCTGGGAGGTGGATGTTGCAGTGCGCCAAGAACATGCCATTGCACTCCAGCCTGGGCGACTAGAGTGAGACTCGGTCTCAAATAAATAAATAAATAAATAAAATAAAAGTAAATACATAAAAATAAATGTGCATTATATTTCATTCTTCTTGACCATTTTTATGTACTATATTTTTATGTGTATACATATAAACTGAAGTATACTTTTTGGAGAATGAATTGACAAGAAGTGTCAAATTTAAAATGCTTAGGCCATTGAGGCCCAGTAATTTAAATTCTCAGAATCAACCCTAGAAAACTCCCGGTAGAAGTATGTATGGGTGTTGTAGTATTTAGGGCAGTCTAACAAAAATTTTTTAAATCTCAAAACCTCAGTGGCTCATTATAATAAATGTGTGTTTTGTGCTCATATCACCAATGCAAGTCAGCAGGGGTGCTCTGCTCACAAAATCATTTGAAGATTTGTCTTGTGACTCTACCTTTCTCTAGATCCTTGGAGTCACCTCTATTAAGCTGAAAATGGGGAGAGAACAGATGGAGGATGGTACCAGAGATTTCTTTCTATGGACCAGGTCCAGAAGTGACAAACATCACTCCCACTCACATTCCTTTACAGAACTTGATCACAAGGCTACCTGTAAGGAAGCCTGGGAAATGTCGACCAGCTATGTGTCCTGGAGAAAATCAAAGTGTGGTGAACACTGCCAGAGGGACTTGAAGGAAGATGTTAATCACAGCAGTGTTTATGAAAGCAAAACACTGGAGAAAACCTATGGGTTCATAAACAAGTAATGGTTGAGTGAGTTACAGCACATCAGTATTATGGAATATGAAAGCCGTGATTAAAAAGAAAGTGGTAGCTCTGCACACACTAATGTGGAAGAATGCCTGTACTATATACATGGGTCAAAAAAAGAAAGGTTGTGTAATAGTGGGTCTGGTATGGTACAACTTTTATTATAATTTGTTATTACATATAATTGGAATGTAAACAATCTAGCCTCAAGATAGGGTCTTGTTTTTAAAAAATTAGTCTTATCCACACAATGGAATGCTATGCAAATATTATGAAAATAAACAGCTCTATATATGCTGTACTAATATAGAAATATCTCCAAGGTAGATCATTAAAAGCACAAGATGCTGAGCAGTGGATAAAAGATGCTAACTTTTATGTAAAATGAAAAAGGTGTATATTTACATATATTTACATGCACAAAGAAGATAAGAAACACAGGAAATGTTTTGGCAGAGGAGAACTGAGTACAGGAACAGGAAAACAAAATTTGGAGTAGAACAGGCACATATTTGATAATAGGTAACCTTTTGTACCTTTTAAAATTTTGCCGTGTGAATTAACTAGACAAAATATATTTTAAAACACCAGTCCTTGGTAAGAAGAGGCCAGGCAATTAGAGGGAGAGGTGGTGAAGCAAGACCTCTATTTTAGCCATGTGCCTTTCAGATATCCGTTAGCCAGCCAAGGGGTGCAGTTGGCCACGGTAGTGGAGATCTCAGGAGAGAAGTCTGGGCTAGGAATAGAAACATAGGAGTTTTCAGGGTTTAGATAGTATTTAAACTAATAAGAATGGGTGAGATCACCTAGGGAGAGTGTAAATAAAGAAAAAGGGCCTAGGGCCAAGCCTGGTCCTGCAAGATAATGCAGGCCCATGACCAAAAGCTTGGAAAATATTACTAAAAGCACTAAATAAATAAAAATCATCTCTAATCCCACTCCCTAGAGATTACATCTGTTAACATTTTGGTACATTCCCTTCTAGTCCCTTTCTCTGCATCTAAGAATATGTCATTAAGTACCTCCTTATATAAAAATCTGTGTGTTTTTAAAGAAAAAGAAAAAACAGCATTTTAACTACCCAGAGTACTTGAAAATGAAATACAATTTTTACAGTAGGCTTATGGATCATTAAAGAGCATTCCATTTATAATCTGTAGCACATGTCTTTAAAATCTCTTTTGTCCATCTCTTTATCTCGCTTTCTCTCTCTCTCTCTCTCTCTCTCACACACACACACACACACACACACACACATACACACAGAGAGAGAGAGAGAGACCAGCAGCAGAAGCAGCAACAACAGTGACAGAACTCAATACTCTTCTGCTTTCTCTAAATGCCCCGACCTCTCCTTTGTAGACAGGTCTCTGCTGTCTTTTTCCATCCCTCCTCCTGCCTCCTAAAATATATTCTTTTAGGAAATGTTATGTTGGATATCCTCCAGTTACCCTTGTAGTCCCACTCTCTATCCTGCTCTGTGGCCTGCATGGCTGACCTAGATGGCCTATCTTGACAGATCCTTTGCCTTCTGGCTTCGAATTGAGTTGGGCCAGTGGGGAGCCTTGGCAGAGGAAGGTGGACGGGAGGAGAATGGAGTCAAGTTGGCTTTGCTCCCCTGGATCCCTCTATGCTGAGTTGTCAGCACAACTCCTATTAGGGGGACCCTGACTGATTTCTGATAGCAGGCTCCACCCCTTGCCCCATGAGGTCTAGCAGAGGTAACAGCCCCCGGTTTTTATTGGCCCTGGGGCACTTCCGCATCTCTGTTGGCTTCTTTAAATCCTGTCCACCCCTTTGTCCCTTAATTATGCTCTTCTCAGTGACCCCTGCTCAAATATGCTATTTCCTGTTAGGACTTTACTGATACAAATAACTCAGGCACCTTTAAATTATACATCTCCTTTAACTTATTTTCTTCATCACCATAACCAAAAGCCTGAATTCCAAGCAGGCAAAGATATTTTTTGTGAATATTAAATCATAGTTTTTTATCCTACAGGAGACGTTAATACAGATAGTATGGATACATTTTCATGTGCACAAAGAAAATCTGTAAGGAGTATTTAATCCTAGAGAGTTGGTGATTGGGTAAAAAGGAGAGATGAGTTTTCACTCTTTTCTTTATGTGTATATTATTTGATTTTTGATTTCAGTAAGCAGGTACTACTTCTGAAAAAAAAAAATTAAGGAATGAAATACAGATTCCAGGACCCTACCCGTAACAACCCTGAATTTGCACTTGCTCTGCAGCACCTGTGTGCATTTGTGTAGGTTGTGTCCTGCATGTTGGTCCCAGTTGATGGGAGCCAACATCCAGCCTACAATGTACTTGCCAACCCTGTCATAGACTTGAGAACTGTCATAGAGCCCCAAAGCACCTTAAGACCAGAGGCAGTCCTTCTCTTGCTTGCCTGGTTCTATGCTAATTTTCTGTCACTTAGAATTTGGAATTTTCTGCCAGTTGGAATGGCTATTGCCTTTGCTACTTCTATCAGGGCAGAAAACTGAATTTGGGGCTTGAATTGGAGCTATGCTAATGATACTTGGACTTGCCTATCTTTTTTCCACCCCACACTTTGTCGCTCAAATCTCCAATTTCTCAACCCTATTCTAGGGTTCTTTATTAGCACAGATTTCTGGTCCCAAATTGTTCTGATCTGGCCCATTTCATTGTTTCCAAGTCTCAGGCTTAGAAACTGCAATAATTCTCTTAGGCCTTCTCGCCAATGTTTAAGTAGCTTCTTTGCCACTACCCAAGTTACTAGGAGTCATCTAATCTGAATTTAACTTGATTTTCAATCTCTATTTATATATTTCAATTCAGAGATTTTTTTTTTTTATCAGCTTCCATCTGGAAAGACATTAGATTTTCCTTGCCTTTAATGGTCATGACATATGTCACTAAATCACCTCAGCCATTTCTAAAACAGTTCCATCGATCCCTATCTCGATTCAGCAACCTGACTTTTTAATAAATTATTCTATTTTGAACCACATGCTAAAATTTTAAAGTGGTTTTGAAAGCCAAATATATGAATATTATATATGTATATATTTTTAAAAATAAGGGAATATACATTAAGATCTGTTTACTTACAATGAACTTTTTTAAAATGATAAATACTCTATATCCGGCTGTCTCCAAATTCCTAAAGTTTTCAGAAGCCAGCTGAGGTTCTACTGTGTTTTACAGTACTACTCTCTGGCACGGTTCCATCTCACTCTCCTTAAAACAAAGGGGATGGGCCAGGAACCAATCACATCTCCTTCCAGTCTGTGATTCACCTGCTGAAGTTGCCCCACTACTTCTGGAAGCTCAGATGTCAAACAACGAACTGAGGCTCCATTTACCTTTGGTTTGGCAAACTCACATTCTATTCTCTTTCCCTCCCACTCAGGAGCAAGATTTAGTTACTCATTACTTTTAAGGGGGTTTCCTAAGAGACACAAGGAAAGATTTCCTGGTGATATGGGCTGACAGCTGTAGAAGCACTAACAAGAGAAGTTGTAAAATCTCTTCCCGGGGAGTCTTTATGAAAAGCAAAATCACATGGGTCTTGTTGAGAAGAAGAATTAAAAGTAGGTAGGAGACTTGAAAGGGGTAAAGTGTCATATAATTCAATGATTTTGTAGTAACAGATGGGCTACTAATTTAAAATAAGAAGCGAAAAGCAATTAACAGAGTTGGTGATTCCCAAATTCCATGGGTCTTTTAGCCATAGATTTATGCTAACTACACTCCCACCTTCTTCAGGCTTAGTAAGATTTCAGCCTGAGTTGCAGTGCTGTATTTACCATTACACAAATAGCAAGTTGAACTTGCTATTTAATATCTGATAATAAACTATCTCCCTCCTCCCATGTAGTTCTACTCTTTGGCAGAACACAAAAATGGTCTGATGTGGGTAGAATGTAGGATGTGGTTCTTTATTGCTCAAGTTCCCCTCTGCACACTCCCTCTATTTTTCTTATATAGGAAAAGGATGAGCCATGAATATATCTTGTCCAAGTCTCTTATTAAATCAAAACAAAGTTCAGCTTTGGCACAAATGCAATCAGTTTCCATACTTGACTTCTCCACACAACTGATTGTGGCAATCACATGCTTTTACTAAATTGTTGCCATCCAATGAAAATAGCAATAATCCTCATCTTTACCTATGAGATCACACATTTTTTAAATTCATATGTTTTGTAGGTTGGCTTGTGTTAACCCCATCACTACTATGTGCAAATTCCCATGCAGAGCCATACATGTGCGTTTTTCTTTCAGGAAGTTTGTTATTTAAAGTGCTGGATGTTGTTAACAGATGAGTTTTTGAAAATTTTTAAAAATAATATGTTGAGCTTCAAAAGCCAAGTAACCACTGAGAAGAATCAAGTACTGCAACCATAGTCACCTGTGGCCCCTCCATCTCTGGTTCTCTTCACTTGAATTCCTATCAATGCCCCAGCAGAGATGTGTGGCTATATTTATTTATTGGACACTAAGGTTTTTCAATTTTAAAATTCATAGTAGTATAATATTCATTTATTGAGCATCTAGTATATGCCAAACACTATTCTAAATACTTTCTAAATACTTGTTTTATCTCATTTAAGCCGCATAATAACCCTAGAAGATAATATTCCTGTTATCTCCATATTACAATGAGAAAAAAGAGCAGAGAAATTGAGTAACTTGCTCAAGGGAGAAAATAGTGGAGCCAGAATTTGCACTGAGGCACTGAGATTCTAACAACCAAGGTTCAAGCTTTTATTATCGGATGGGGCTTCGGTGTACAGAAAAGCATATTTATAATTACTAGTATTTTGATTAGCATGTAGTTTATTTTAGATGTAACTTTAAAAATGTTTTTCTTAATACTTTTTATATCAAATAAGAACAATCATTTGTACTTTGTTGATTAATGCTCAAACATCTCTTACATTTGAAAACTCAAACTCCTGTAAATATTTAGCTATGTAAACATTTGATTAATCAGATTTTCTTAGGCTCCTAAATTACAGTGACAAACACTTCAATCACCTTACAAGTCAGTATAAGAAAATAAACAAAACATTTCTTCTAAGCAATTGTATAAATGTGATAAACCAGATCTTCAAATTTAGAAGATCAAATCCTCCTAACCCTAAAATGCAAACAGAATATACAAAAGCGGTTTCACTGCAAGCCTGGTTCTTAGATATAACATAAGAATATTGAACTATAGGCCGGGCGCGGTGGCTCAAACCTGTAATCCCAGCACTTTGGGAGGCCGAGACGGGCGGATCACGAGGTCAGGAGATCGAGACCATCCTGGCTAACACGTGAAACCCCGTCTCTACTAAAAATACAAAAAAACTAGCCGGGGGAGGTGGCGGGCGCCTGTAGTCCCAGTTACTCCGGAGGCTGAGGCAGGAGAATGGCGCAAACCCGGGAGGCGGAGCTTGCAGTGAGCCCGGGCTCACTTCAGCCCGGGCTACAGAGCAAGACTCCGTCTCAAAAAAAAAAAAAAAAAAAGAATATTGAACTATAGGTTCTGGGCTTATGAGTTCATTATTCTGTACCTTCCTGGTGTTGCAAAGTTATTTACCTAAGCAAAGGGAACAAAGTTAGCCCTTAAAGATCATGACCCAAATTACTTGTCAAAGGGGCATAGAGTGCCCCCTTTTTTATTTTTTATTTTATTTTATTATTATTTTTGAGATGGAGTCTTGCTCTGTCACCTAGGCTGGACTGCAGTGGCACAATCTCGGCTCACTGCAACTTCCGCCTCCCAGGTTCAAGCAATTCTCATGCCTCAGCCTCCCAAGTAGCTGGGATTACAATCATGTACCAACATACCCAGGTAATTTTTGTATTTTTAGTAGAGATGGGGTTTTGCCATGTTGGCCTGGTTGGTCTTGAACTCCTGACCTCAGGTGATCCACCTGCCTCAGCCTCCCAAAGTGCTGAGATTGCAGGCGTGAGCCACCACGCCTGGCCAGAGCGCCCCTTATTCTCTTTCAAGAATAAGCCAGTAAATGTTGTGATGAGCCTGTTTATGGTCAGATTGTATCTCACATCTCCTAGGCTTCTTAAACCTATGCCCTTCTGACTTAAATAACCACATACATTTCCACTTCTCATAATCCTCTGACTTTCCCAAAATACCCCATCCCTTAAAATATTGGGGGCTTTCCAGGCCTCAGGTTTTAATTCCCTTTGGATTAACAAGAAACTTTTTCATTAAGGCCTGGGTAATAATGAAAACTTTGAACCTAGTAGTCAGACTTTAATCTCCTCTTTTATTTGTATCTTTCTCATCAACCATCATTGTATGGTTACATTTCCCCTTTTTCTCATAGCCCTAAGAATCTTCCTATGCATTCTATAGTGTCTCTACCTCTGAGAATGAATTTCTACCCATACTTTATTCCATAGCAAAATACATCATTGGAACGTTTCTTTTTCATTACTAAATGTGTCACAGTTGGATCAGGCTGTCCTTGCACGAAGGGTGGAACTAAATTGTCCTGTTCAGAGTTCCACATAGAACCAGCACAAAGTATCTTTCCCATTATGGTCAGAGCAAAAACATGCTAAGAGACATTTCACAAAGATCATGAATGTGACTCAAAAGTCCCTGGCCCCAGCCTGTAACTAATACACAAGGTCAAGCCAACTTACAAAGGAACAAGCCACTTCAGCTTCATTACTAGAAACTAGCTCTCTTCAAAGTATCCACCAGCTAGCTAGCTCTGTGTTTCCCAAATATTGTCTCTTAAATGTGCTCAGGGGCACATCGTGGTATTTGGTTTCTTAGTTTTCCTACCACGCCGTGGCCTTAGTGATAAGGGCCTCAACATTGACACGCCTCTGCGCACCAATGAGTCTCCCCCACCACCACTCTGGCCTCAGAAGAGGAGACCCATTTCCTCTTCACTTCTACCTAATTCCTCAAGTTTAGGCACAATGAGAGGGAGGAAAAACACAGCACATTTTGATATCTTCCATTAGAAGTGGCAACTAGAGATCACAGAGGTCTAATCTCAGGAATGCAGCCTGTTTCCCTAGCAAAAGTCAGCTCACTTCTCCCCTCAAGAGTAATCCAAATATTTCCACGGCTTAGATTCCCAGACAAAAAGTCAAGTTTAAAAGCTAAAGCAGAGATTTCCCTTTCTCCCCAGCCTTAAGCCCACCTCCCAAGTCCTCATATTCTGCCATGAAACTGACTCTTTGCTGGATGATGCACTCTCTTCAAGGCATCACTGCTTTTACACCGTAGCCTCCAAAAGACATCAGGGCCATCCCTGTCCGCCATCAGCACGCTTCCCACGATCCACACACTCCACTCTTAACATCACCTTGTCAGTTCTACCTACACTAAGCTGTGCTACACTAAGGCTCCCCCAGAGGGACTCCCCCAGCAAAAAGTTAAAATGTCAGCCCTAAGTGTATTTTCTGCAGTTTTGGAGGACTCCACTGAAAGTACCTGAAGGAAAATTCTTTGATAAGGACACACACACATACATACACAATACCTCTACAAGAACAAGAAAAAATAAATAAGCACTATGCTTCTAAATTCAAATTGAAGGAAATAAAATTTCCAAAGAAGTATCTTCTAACATGTAGTCATTTCCCATTTCTTATTAAATACTGATTTAATGTAGTACTTATTAAAATACTGATTTTTGGACACCATGCAAAACCTGATTGTATGAGAATCTCTGGTGGCCGGGTCCAGGCAATCAATATTTTAAACAAGCCCGTCCATTAACTCTTCCGTACACGAAGGTTTGAGAACTACTACTCTGAGGGCAGCCCCACCTATAACATTTGTAGTGTCTGGGAAAGAGGGCCCTGGCCCACCCCTCTTCTTCCATCCAGCTCCATCCCATACCTCAAGGGGCCTCACCTCTGGTCACCCCCCAAGTTGCTCATTTAGGCTCTGTCCATATATCCCTAGGCTTAGGGAAGTTATCAAGAAACCAGACTCAGTAAAGAGGCCTGCAGAGATCCTTGGAGCAGGTTCAGGAATGTTTGGGCAGGAAATTAAAGGGTCCTTGACACCCAAAACATGGTCAAGAAATGGGAAAACAGGCTCCAGTAAGCATGCCCCCATGGCCCTGCAGACTTCTCACCCTATCGGGAAAGACAGGCTGGAAGAAGGTCAGAATGCAGGCCTAAGTCCCATTTCTAAGGGAATTGTCAGTGATGGAGACATGGGTTTCTAAACAGAGCTGCTCTGTTGGATGCATCTGTTCCTGAGTTACTCCCCTTCATTACGTTTTTTTCCCATGAACAATGAGAAAGCATTTAATTTGCTTTATAGTGGAGGTTTCTCCAAAATAAAGGAGCTATCTGTCCTAGAGGTAAGTTTAAGTCTCAACGCTTAAAACAAAACCAGAAACAACTTACAACTAAAAAATGACAAGTTTTTACAACTACCATACTGTCCAGGTTTCCCCAAAACACTGAGGTTTTGACAAGAGCACCCCATTACCCCACAGCACCCTGTAACCTGAACTTAAAACCTTCTAAAGTCAAATGAGATTTAAGAGGTTGAAATACATGATGGATAGTCTTTGTCTTTGATGACATGAAAAGTTGATACTGTTGATACCCAGGAACAGATATTGGGCTCTACACTGAAGGACAACAGAAAGTCTTGAAACAGCTAATTATTTTCAACTCGCCATGAATACCCCCAAATTTTCCCCATAAAGGATATCTATCTCCAGAGTGAAGGCCCTAGCTCCTAACCTCCTTGATACTATGACTGCCGAGGGCTCTGGACATTTCCTCTTAGTGAATGGCACTGTGGTGGCCACACACAGGGTTGTCGACCTAGACCCTCTTCTCTGGGGATTGCTCCCTGGCCTTGGATGGTTTCCCAGAAGCCGAGTTTGTGTCATATAACCTTGCATCCCTGGCAACAGTTGCTTGGACCAGGGGCACCTGACTCCAACTGGGTCAGCTTGATTGTCTGCACTGGGAATTTGAAATTAGGACAGAAAGAGAGCATGTCCCTCTATGTAGCTGAACCTAAACTATGCAAATTTGGGTGCTGTGGGTCAGCCATGAATTAATTGTTCCATGTGGGTTGGGAGCTAAGGAACCCTGCCCTCTCAGAAACAAGTGAAGCGGGTGTTCAAAAAAGTGAGAGAACATACTTCCTGTGTTCCTACAGCAGCTGCATTCCTGGCTTTGGGTTCTATGGGTCACTCCTAGGGTTTTACAGTAAATTCTTCCCAGGGGAAGGAGGGGTTAAATTAACTGATCAGGGCTTTTGTTACCTGTAATTAAACTGATCTCCCTAGAAGAGCACCGTTAGTGAAGTGTTTACTTGCCTTGACTCCACTCTCTCCCTTAGACCCCATTCAAAGAGCCAGGTCTAATCCATTTCAACTCTCAATATCTCTTCATTTATCACCTCCTCTTTATTTCTACTGTCACACCTTAGTTCAGGTGTCCAACTTGAAGTCATATAGACCTGAGTTCAAGTCCCAGCCTTGCCACTCACTAATTGTATGACCTTGGACAAGTTACTGAAACTTCCTAAAATGGGGATCATCACAGTACTTGCCTCACAAGATTGTTGTAAGGGTTGAATAAAATAGTGCATATAACAAAATGTATGGCATATTGTGTTCAGTAAATATCTATTATCATTATTATGGCATTATTGTTTTCATTTATATTATAATATTATTAAAGAAGAAAGTTTAAGTTACTTATAGACACCAGCTTAATTGCTAATAGACCCAATTGTATTTCTTTTAGGAATCTATGTTATTTTAATAACTGTGATAATGTGCATTAAGGACTTTCGGCTTTATTATAATATATCTAAGTTATTCCTGTTTAATTCAGGTCTTTCAAAGGTAGGGAAATGTTAATATCTATAGTGTACCTGAAGTACCAGATACCCTAATAAGCATTTTACATAAATTTTCTTATTTAACTTACAAAAGATGATACTATCTGTATTTTAAAGATGGAGAAACTGAGGCTCACATACATTAGTTAACTTATCAAGAGACAGGAAAAAAGAGGCAGGCCTGGAGTTCAAATCCAAGTCTTTCTCTTTTTGCTGTTGCTGTTTTTTGTTTTTTGTTTTTGAGACAAGGCCTGACGCTGTCACCCAGGCTGAGTGCAGTGGGATGATCTTGGCTCACTGCAGCCTCCATCTCCTGGGCTCAAGAGATCCCCCCACCTCAGCCTTCCAAGTACGTAGGACTATAGGAGCACACAGCCACAACCAGCTGACTTTTGTATTTTTTGTAGAGATGGGATTTATGCTATGTTGCCCAGGCTGGTCTCGAACTCCTGAGCCCAGGCCATCCATCTGCCACGGCCTCCCAAAGTACTGGGATTGCAGGCGTGAGCCACTGCACCCAGCCACCCAGCCTTCAAATCCAAGTCTTTCCAACTCCAAAGTTTATGCTCTTTCTACCATACTGCTTAGTCTCCTGATTCATGGGTATATTTTTCTGTTGGAGAGACAGCCAGAAAGATCATGACAATTGTGGTATACAATCTTATAAACATGTAATTTTAATGTAGTGTGATAGCTGCCCAGAATCCATTTTTGCAGAGTTAATCATCTGAGCATGTCAACTCCCCTGAAACTCTGCTATCCCTCTCTTGAATCCCTTAACTCCATCTTGCACATTAACCTGAAATGATAGTAGTAACCCTTTAGTTGGCACTCTGGGTAGCTTAAATATAAGCACAAATTTGAATTGCTGATGTAACAGTTAAGCAAAGAGCCTCTCAGTATATCAAGTGCAGATAGATAGATAGATAGATAGATAGATAGATAGATAGATAGATAGATAGATGATAGAGAGAGACAGAGAGAGAGAGATAGATCAGACATTTAGCTTCACAAGGTTTTTGTAATGACAAATTAATGTGAATCTGAAATATACATAGTTTTTCTTCTTGGGAAGGAAATGTGGAGTACTATAACCTTCTTCGGAAGTTTCTTTTAATAGGAACTCTGAATGTGGACATCTTTACAACTCCCTTTAGTGCTTGAGTTTTCATATTACCTTCAGATAAACTCAAGAAAAAGAAAGTAAATCCAAAGGAGTTTTGATGCATTAAAAAAAACTTAAAGAGAATTAGTAAAGCATTTCTTCACTTTTATTATTTAAATTTTTTTTTTTTTTTTTTTTTTTTTTGGAAACAGGGTCTCACTCTGTTGCCTAGGCTGGAGTGCACTGGCCTGATCTTGGCTCACCGCAACCTCCGCCTCCGAGGTTCAAGTGGTTCTCCTGCCTCAGGCTCCTGACTAGCTGGGACCACAGGCGTGCAGGCGTGCACCACCATGCCTGGCTAATTCTTGTATTTTTAGTAGGGACAGGGTTTCACTGTGTTGGCCAGGTTAGTCTCAAACTCCTGACCTCAGGTGATCTGCCCACTTCTGCCTCCCAAAGTACTGGGATTACAGGCATGAGCCACCACGCCTGGCCTTATTTCAATGATTTTTTTGTATGTTTTGAGATTTATAAAAATGAGTTGCACTGTAAGAAAATATTCTTATTTTAAATACAAATTCAGGTGACAATAAAATTGAAAAACCTGTGCTGGATAAAGATAATCATCATGTTTAATAGCAAAGCTTAATTTGCTTCAATCCAAGGAGGAGAAATATACTTTTTTTTTTTGGATGGAGTCTCGCTCTGTCACCTAGGCTGGAGTGCAGTGGCACGATCTTGGCTCACTGCAACCTTCACCTCCTGGGCTCAAGTGATTCTCCTGTCTCAGCCTTCGGAGTAGCTGGGACTACAGGCGTGTGCCACCACATTAGGCTAATATTTTGTATTTTTAGTAGAGACAGTGTTTCACCATGTTAGCCAGAGAAATATACTTCTTATTCTTTAAAAACTTGACTAGTAGGTAAGTCAGTTGGCTTAAGGTAAAGAGAGTATAATTTCTTATACACATTGTTTTATGTTGAGTCCTGAGACTCAACATAAATGCCTCTACAACACAGATTATCATTTATTTCCTCTCTAAACAACAACAAAAATGTTTGAGAGTGCAGTTTTATTGAAGTATTGAAATGAAGACTCAAGGATATTTTAAAACAGGAAAATATTTCAGCGGAGCATTTTGATTATATTGCTACTACTGTTATTTTCTAATCACATTTCCTTCATTCGTATGCTTTTTCAATGTACATTTTCTGCTAAAATAGAGGGTCAAGAAAGAATCATGTTTCTGTTTCCTGCTGATAGTGTGAACCCAAAATAGCAGCCAATGAAAGCAAGCATCCGTGAAGGCTTAGTCAGAACAGTCACTCACTAGTCATACCTCCTAACTAATGTTTTACTCCCAGAAAGAATTTTACCTGTGTCTTCAGTGTCTTAACCAACATCCTCTAACAATCAAAGCAATCTTCTAGGAAAACAATGTATACAGCAACATGCCTTTCCCCACTAAATCAAAGCAGGAGATAATGCATACCAGCAAAGGATATGAGAATTTACCAGAATAGGCATCAATCAATGAAAATGGGATATAGAAATCAAATTTCAAATTCAAAGCATTTTAAAGTAATATTTTAATACAAGGCTATGTTGTCATTGAGTACTATTACATGTATTGATACAACTGGTGTGCTTCACTAGGTAAATGTCAATGGTAAATGTGACATGTTAATATTTAAATTCGTCAGTAATCCCACTGAGCAAAAAGTTTCTTTCCCAATTTTAAGGATGCTAACAAAAGGATTGAGTACAAAGGAATGGCGCAGATTCTTCCTTGTAGATTACCCTTTCTGGAGAAAATACCTTGGGAAATCTAACCTATGAATGGTGTTAGATTTCCTCACATAGATTCCTAGTGGAGTGAAAAAGTGTCTTCATAAAATACATTTGGCTGATCACCCTGTATCAGTAAGAGAAAATACAGACTGTACCATCACAGCTCCCAGCAATATCACGATGTCCATGCAATTCATTTATTCATCCCACATATATTTATTGAACAGATGCTTTATTGATTATTGTTAAGAAAAAATGTTGTAGAAATATCTTTGCCAATTCTTTTTTTTTTTTTTTTTTTTTTTTGAGACAAAGCCTCACTCTTGTTGCTCAGGCTGGAGTGCAGTGGCACAATTGGCTCACTGCAACCTCTGCTTCCAGGGTTCAAGCGATTCTCCAGCCTCAGCTTCCCAAGTAACTAGGATTACAGGTGCCCACCACCACACCTGGCTAATTTTTTGTATTTTTAGTAGACAGGTTTTCACCATGTTGACCAGGCTGGTCTCAAACTCCTGACCTCAGGTGATCCGCCTGCCTCAGCCTCCCAAAGTGCTGGGATTACAGGTGTGAGCCACTGTGCCCAGCCACCAATTCTTGATAAATCACAACTGGATCTGACTTCTTTCTCGCACTTCTAGCCAAAATATTAATAGTGTTGCAAACATCTGTTATACTTGAGCATCTATCTTATCTTGAACCTGAAATTATAAATTAGGATTTCATCATCCTGTGAATAATTAAGGTCACCAGAAGTCAAATAATGAACATGCTTTGCTCCTGGGCCTTGTTTCAATGCATTTTGCATGGCAAGTGCTCTCAAGGTCAATTTCTTGCAGAATGTCTGCCTCATATCGTTGAATCTGCAAAGAATCTTGCTAGAAATGTGGATGTAACATTTTTGGCTTGATATGATATTTCTCAACCCCCAGTCTGTAAAATGGTGTGTTTTCTATGTTATATTGACCCACTTCAAAGAACTCCGTTTTTCAGATTGTACTTTATGTTTGAAAATGCTATTGCAATTAAGAGAAGTCAAAGAGGAATTTGGCTGTTACAAGAGGGTACTGTGGTAGGTTGAAAAATGGCCACCCAAAGATATGTCCATGTCCTAATCTCCAGAAACTGTGAATTTTACCTTGAGATGAGGAGATTATCCTGGATTATCCAAGTGGGACCTAAATGCCACCACAAGAGTCCTCATAAGAGAAACAAAGAGGAAGACTTGGCACAGACTCACAGATGAAGATGAAGATTGAAGTGATGGGGCCACAGCCAAGAAAGTCAAGGAAGCCTCCAAAATCTGAAAGAGACAAGTAAGGATTCTCTGAGAGACAGAGAGAGAGAGAGAGAGAGAGAGAGAGAGAAACTGATTGATTCATTGATTGATTTTAAGGAACTGGCTCATGTGATTGTGGGAGCTGGCAAATCTGAAATCTGCAGGATAGGCCACCAGGCTGGAGACACAGGGAAAAGTCAGTGTTATAGTCTTGAGTCCAAAGCAGTCTGGAGGCAGAATTTCTTCTACCTGGCTGGGTACAGTGGGTCACCCCTGTAATCCCAGCACTTTGGGGGGACGAAGAAAGGTGGATCACCTGAGGTCAGGAGTTCAAGACAGCCTGAGCAACATGGAGAAACCCCATCTCTACTAAAAATACAAGAATTACCTGGGCATGGTGGTGCATGCCTGTAATCCCAGCTACTCAGGAGGCTGAGGCACAAGAATTGCTTGAACCTGGGAGGCGGAGGTTGCAGTGTGCTGAGATTGTGCCATTGCACTCCAGTCTGGGCAACAAGAGTGAAACTCCATCTCAAAAAAAAAAAAAAAAAAAAAAAGAATTTCTTCTACCTGAGTGGAATTCAGTCTTTTCTCTTAAGGCCTTCAACTGATTGGATGATGACCATGCATATTATGGAGGGTAATCTGCTTTACTCAAAGTCTACAGACTTAAATGTTAATCATGTCTAAACAATACACACCTTCACAGTAACATCTAAACTGGTGTTTGATCAAATAACTACGTACTGTAGCCTAGCCAGATTGGCACACAAAATTAACCATCACATTGCCTATTCATGTATTCATGACAGGACTCCTATCAACAGAAAGAGAGTACAAAGAGTAGACTCCAGCTCTTCAGAGAAGGAAGCAAGGAAGTAGAATGAAGGACACAGAGAAACCAAGCCTGGGAATTGTCAAAGATTTTGGAGAGAAATGAGGACTGCTCAGGATTGAGCCCTGGAAATATCTACAATATTTAAAGTGGGGTCAGGGCTTAGAGAAAAGGGTTTTTCATAAGCTCCAACCTCAAATGTAGTTGCAACCTACATTCTCTCTATATTTGACAACCTACAATCTCTCTATACTTGGCATGAAGATGCAGGTGGCTGTCCAGTGGGACTGGGAACAGCTGGAACCATAATTTCAACAAGCGGAGTCACTGATAACTGATGTATATCCAGCAGCACAACTTCAGAGCTGTGACATAAATAAGCACAGGGGGACAGGATCAATAGAAATTCCAAAACCAAGATGACTGGAGTGAATTCCAAATAAAAAGGTGAGACCAAAGGAACTGAAACCACGCAGAGGGAAAGGCAAAATCAGAGTTGTATCTTTAAGATTTTGTTGACTTGGAGGTGAGGTGGGTAGTGAATGAACATGCCTTGACTTGTCTAAAGTATTATTTGTTCCTCTGGACAGGGTGAGAATCGGCACCTTTTGAAAGTTTCTTGCAGGAAATAAAAAGCATAGAGCAAAAGACTACAACTTTCATGATAGATTTTGTGGACAAGCGGAGTTGCCTTAGTACCCAGAGAAGAAAGGACACGGGCCCAGGTCTCAGGAACAGATGTTGGTGATAACAAGAGATCAGCCTTAGCAACAGACATTGTCACCAATAGAAATTTCAGATATTTTCATATCGCATTGTAGTGCTGCAGAATAAAATATTTTATTGTCTTCATCAGTACTTATTGTCTTCATCAGTACTTCAAAATTATAGTCATTTTTGAACATGATATTACATTATTTTATTTATGATTTGATTAAGACATCCATTTTTATAACAATTTATTCAACATATATAATTTTCTTTGTAATCTTATATATTTTATTTTATGCATTAAAAACATTATTCTGAGGGTCAGGCACAGTAGCTCCTGCCTGTAATCCCAGTACTTTGGGAGGCTGAGGCAGGAGGTTTGTTTGAGGCCAGGAGTTTGAGACCAGCCTAGGCAACATAGGAAGATCCTATCTCTATAAAACAAATAGAAACATTATTCTGAGAGGACTCCATAGGATTCATTAGACTGTCAAAGGGGTCCAGACAGAAAAAAATATTAAGAACTCAGATAAAAGAGTCTATTATTCTGTCCTATTTTTATCCATTCATTTAACAAATGCTTATTAGAACTTACTTTGTTCTGTGCATAAACCTCTAACTCAGAAAGTGTTTTGGAGGAATTTAGGGGAAGAGATTTAAAACAGAAACATAAAACATAGTAAAGCGTTGATATAAACCACAACAGAAATGCTACGAAAATAATGACACAACGAAAGCTGTAAATTTAGGGACAAATCCATTTGAAGGATTTCTTAGCACTATGTAATTTCTTACTGTTAAACTTCTGATTACTATATAATCAGGCTGACAAATGACTAATGCTGGGCAGGCCCAAACAAGTGAATTCGAGTTTTGTTTGGGACTCTGTCTCCCCTTCTTTGTGTAGAGTCTTATGGAATTTTAATGGTCCTACCTCCCTTTGGGCCGTCTCCCTTCTGGATGACTGACAAAAGCTTTATAATTTTTCTCATCTAGACTACAGACATTGGATGGAGTAATTACCTAGAAGCTTGGAGCACGTTTACTTCATCTATCATTCATTTTTTTTTAAATTATATTCACAACTGGAGAGAACACACAGATTTTACAAAATGCCTGACATTTTGCTAACACAAAACTTGGAAAAAAAAGAGAAGATAGGAAAAAATTAAAATCTGCCAAAATTAATAGAACTCACTTTTATGAGTTGATCATTGATTATTTAAAGGAAATAGAATCATAATTACACTGGGCAGTAAACGTTGGCATTGATAAGGTTGGTTAACAGGATCATTACATCAAAATTTGAATCTTAAAGTAGAAACCAAATGAATGAACAACAAGACTGCCAATGAGGGCTAGATGTTGATGGAAAAAAGGTAACGGCACAAATCACCAGTCCCTGCAATGTGAAGAAGCCTGGAGCCAGGAGACATGGAAGTCCAGGGAGAAAAATGAGCAAGTCATCCCAGTAGGCAGTGGAGGAGGTTGGAATATGTTTCCTCCTCTTTCAGCCAATGCAGACACAAATGGGCAGAAAATACTGATGTTGCTGAGGTTACGTTCCCCTGATTCTAATGCTGATTTCAGCCACCGTACCTAAAAACTTTAGAGTACTATGTTAGAAACAATAAAATGCAATGTTTGGATTTGGGGGCATTCAAAAGGAAGTCTAACAATAATCTTTATTCTTCTCAACCCCCCTCCTCCATACACATACACACACACACACAATATCCCTGCTGATTAGAAGCCATTCACTTGATAGTTACATTTACAAAGATAATTTCATTCTGATTATAATTTCTCTTTCTTTTAAAACTAGGTCAGGAACATGTTCTTCCCACACTTTTATACTCAATAGTTGGGTTTTGTTTTGTTTTTCATTTTAACGTAAAAACATTTGTAATGGCAGTCTTTCTACCTTTTAGAGAGATTGTTTTTCACCAAAATACATGAAACAAAAAAGTATTTGGACTTAAACATGGCATTAAACTTCCAGATGCTGAAGTCGGTTATTAGCAAATCTACTACTGCTGTCACCAAGATCTTAGACGGAGGTAGGTGTTACAAAAAAAAAAAAAAAAAACTGAATCCTCCTTTATAGCTAAATAATGTAGTTGAAGCTATGACCCATAGTTTATCTCTTCTGAAACCTTCCCCGACAACTCAGCAAAGGAAATTAAAATCCTAATTAAACCCTTTTTGTTAGATGTAGCAATGAAGACAGTGCTTTCACCCTCACCAGAATAATGTTGTGCTAAAATGATTAGAACACAACAAATGCTACTCAGACCAAGGCTCTAACCAACAATTTCTTACAACGACACTGACAACACCATGTGATTTGCTGTGTCAAACTCCAGAGACTTTCGTTGGACTCTGAACACCCTTCATGTTTTATTATGAGTATGTCATCTCTTAACTTATCTACAGCGTCATTAAAAACATACCTATTGTTTTGTTTACCCAGCAACTATTTTCCAGAAATTGCCTCATCCCATTGCCCAATCTGGAGAGTGGCAGCAGGATTTGCAATATTCCCATAATGTGACTCTGCCCCGAGTCATGCTTAATTGGTCTGAAGGTAGGTATCTAAACTTAATTAAATCTATTGGTCCCTTCCTCAGGAATGTAAAACTGGAATGAGAAACAGATCATCTCTCTCTAGGTGTCTAGTCTATAAATGTCAGCTTCAGAACTGTTTCTGCTACGTGTGAACTGCAAACAAGAAAGCTGATCTGCATTGAGAAAGTAAAGCAGATGTGGGGAGAGGGGCAGACAGAAGGGTCAAAAGGGAAGAATTTTGGGGTTTTCTTTTGTGCCCCAGTTGGGGTGGTTCTATTCCTGAAGTTCTTGTGTCTCTTGGATTCTATTAATCACTTCAGTAATTCTCCAATAAATCCACCCTTTGTATTTGTAAGCTAGTTTGAGTTGGGCTTTGATTCCTCACATCAAAATAATAAAAGCCCCAACTAATATTCACTTATTCAATAAATTTTTATTTATTTAATATTTAACATATGAATTATTTCTATTTTAATCTGTTGTATCTCTTGAAAACACAAGTTTCATAAGCTTTTAACTCATTTCAGCTAAAGAACATATCTTTCAAGTGTCAAAAAATGCCTTCTAATCTGAGATTTGATGTTAATTTTGTGTTCCCCATATGTTTAATTATTTAAGAACCTTGCTCATATCCTCCAAAGCCTTAGTCTATTTAGTTCAGTTCAGTTCACACATTTTTGATCATCTACTTTGTGCCAGACAATGATGTGGTGATATAAACTCAAAGATAAAAGAAGAGATCTCACAATCTAGTGGAAGAAAAATATTTGTAAATGAATAATTAAGATGTAATGTGCCAAGAAGTAACACAGAGGTGCAGTCAAGGTATTAACAAGGGAGTTTTTAACATTCTGGCTAGCAATAGACACCTATTTTTTTCCCCAACACTCATCCTCCAATTTTTCTAGAAATTTCTCCTTTATCTTCCCCATCTTTACCACAGTATCCCTTTTCTTCAGCCAAGAGAGATGAATGTCATGTGATCTATTCTGCCTCTGCTCTGGCTACAAAGATGAGGAAATTAATGCAAGGTGTGCAAATTACAGTGCCTTGATATCTAGCCCCCAAAATTAACCCCAAAGATTCTCACCTGCTGTTATTCATACATTTATATAGTCCCTTCCTACACTGAATGGGTCTGCCCTATGTAACTATCAGGATATTAAGGAAAAACAGAGTATAACTTCAATGTCTAAGTCACAGAAGATGCTATAGTTTCCACCTTGCTCCTCTGGGTCATTCACTCTGGGGAAAGCCAGATGCCATGTCACGAGAGTCCTCAAGCAACCATATGGAAGTGTCACATGGCATGAAACTGAGGCCTCTTGGCAACAACCTTCATTAACTTACCAGAATGGTGAGCATAGTTGGAAATGGATCCTCCAGCCTAGTTAATCCTTTAGATGACTGCAGTTCCAGCTGACATCTGAACTGCAACTTCATTCGAGACACCCCCTTCAAGACAGAACCATTCAGTTAAGCTGTTCCTAAATTCATTTTGCACAAAAACTGTGAGATATAAAAAATGTTTATTGTTGTTTAAAGCTGCTAAGTTTGGGCATAATTTATTACACAGGAACAGGTAATAAATACCACAGCCCTTTGGCACTAATTTTTCCAAGAATGGGCAACTAACCCAAGTTAGGGTAATGAGTAATTTCCCCCAAATTTTTTGATGGGTTATCACAGAGAACATAAAGATAGTTTCTCTGATAGCTAAACATATAAGATGTCAAACTGAAATGCTTCCTGTGACCATGTTTCCACCAGGTGGAGAAAGCCAGTCTAACATTAGAGAGAATGAAGTCGACACAGGGAGAAACAGAATGGCAGAGAGAAAGCCATGAGGGTGTTGGGATCCTTAGTTCTAACTACTCCTGAGACTGCTGGATCTTGCTTTTTCTTTGGGTATTTGACCCTTCTTCAGAGTCCTCCATCCAGATGCCATTGCCTCAAGGCCTTTTTATGTCCTGGTCATCTCTCCTTTTTTTCTCTTGGCCCAAACCTTCGCTATCGTTGTTGTGCAAATGTCATCTCACTGGCTGGGCACAGTGGTTCACATCCCAGCACGTTCAGAGGCTGAGGCAGGAAGATCACTTGAGCCGTAGAAGTCTAGGCTGTAATGAGCTGTGACCATGCCACTGCACTCCAGCCTGGGCAACAGAGACTCTGTCTCAAAAAAAAAAAAAAAAAAAAGTCATATCACCAATGAGTTCTGACCACCTAGCCTAAAATAGATTATCCAGTGTGTGGTAGTTTTGTAATGTGTTAACCTGCCTAGGTAGAACATTTCTTAGAATTCATTTTCTGGGATGCTTCTAGTTAGAGTGGGTCACAAGGAAGATTCTTGAGAAATTTGGAGAGTGATAGGGAAACAGCGGCCATTTTGTAGTTCACACCTATGTTGTTGCTGATCTGCTGACTCACTTCATTGGTGTGAAGTAGTAGCTGGGCCTGGGCCTGCAGTTGCTCTGACTTCCCCTGGACTTTCCCTCAGCTCCTCCCACTCCCACCAGGTGGCTGTGCTGAAGAGCCCTCACTTTTACAGGATATCCTCATCACAAAGGCCAGAGGCAATAAGAATAAACATGGGTTTCCATCTGTCCTTGTCCACTTGTCCTTTCATATATATGAAATTCGAATAAGATTTTGAAAGATTAATAGGTTTTCATCAGATAGAAGAGAGTTGGGGGAGAAAAATGCATCAAGCTAAGAAACAAGCAGATTCAAAGACAAAGAAGTGTGAAATGATTCATGAGGAAACATGTTTTTCCTAGAACACAAATTGCAGAGGTAGTGGTAAGATGAAAAATTAAAGAGGTTATATAAACTAAATACTGAAATGTGTTATATACCCTAAAAAGGAGTTTCAACTTAATCTTACAAGTAAACATTTACAAAAATTTTTCGTGCATGAAAATTCCTTTCTAGAAATAAAAGTTAAAAATGCAGGCTCCATGGTCCCATCTCCAGAGATTCTGATTCATTAAATCTGTGATATGGTCTAGAAAATTGTATTTTTAATATGTCATCCAAATGATTCTGTTCAAAGGCAATCTAAGATCACACTTTGATAAACGTCATAGAACAATGGGGAGCCCCTGGAGAGTTTTACGCAGGAGTGTCACCTGATAAGATCTGAATTTCCAAAAGACAACTTTAGATGCAGTTTAACAAAATTGATTTGAGGGAGATAAATCTGGATATAGAGAGATTTATTAGGAGACTGGTATAATAATCCAAATGAGAAGCAATGGCAGCCTCAATTAAGGCAGTAGAAATAACAAGAAGATTATGGGGAGAAGTAATATTTAGGAAGGGTGAAAGGAGGAGGAGAATCCAAATGAATCCCCAAATTTTTATTTGAGTAATTAGGTAAGTTATAAAATAGAAAATGTAGACAGAAACACAGATTCTGAGGTTGGAATGTATTTTTTAAGTGGTGAGTTCAGAATGATGGATTTTAAGTTCAATATGCCAGTATGATATTTCAGGCAAGATGCATAGTAGATACACATATGTTATACATGGATTGTTACTCAGGAACATTTTTTTCTCTACATTTGATATTTTCATGCTGTGAGACATCTATTAGAACAACACTTCAGTTCTCCTTTTTCCTCTTCATTCACTACTTTCCACAGAGGAGAGAGGCACCTGATAGGTGAATTTGGAGGAAATGATTGAGGCATGTGTGGCTTAATCCATTTTTTTCTCCTTCCTTTGAGATCTGCCTATGCGTAGACTCAACTCTTGTGAGTATGGGCACATATGTACAGAAAACAAGATATTGAAACAACCTGGAGGACAGGGGACAAAACAGAAGTTATAAGGCTGTGCAGGCAGCTGCCATCTAAAAGAAGTGATATCCTTCCAGAGAGAGTGTCAGAAATGGAGGCTGGACAAGGTCCTTAGCAGCAGGAAGTAGGTGTGGGGACAGGGTGACTCTGAGAAGTATTCAGAGGAAACCTCACTCACCGTCATGGCCAAATTCAACCACAGAGCACAGGACCAGACAGAGTAAGAGGGAGAGCAGACCCATAAGGCAATCCCTGCCTTCCCTTCTAGTGACCTTCAACCTAGTGAACCAGAAAAGGGAGGGGAGGAAGAGTGAAAGAGCTGACTTTGAAGGTGCTTGGACCATGAGTCAATCCTCAGATGGAGAAGTAGAGATGTGATTAGCGTCGTAATTGAACTCTTTGGCTTTTCTGCTAACTACAGGGTAAGCTAGCTGTGGGATCTGCTTGACACATCACGGAGGACCTATCAAGCAAAAAAGAGCTGATACAGAACAGTTGAGGACAGAGATGGGGGAAAAGTAAAATCCTAATGTTTACACCCTCTCAGGTTCATTCTGTTTAATAAGTTGGTGATGGTCAGCTAGGCATTTTTCTGGGTTTGAAGGTTATGATATTTTCAAAGAGTTATATGATCCAGTAAAGGTAAAGAATGCCTTGTGAGAAGAAATGAGGAATAAGGACCAAACCCAGGAGCATATCAACACTGAAGGGTGAAGAGTGGGAAGAAGAGCCAGGAAGGAAGACTAACAAATCAGAAGAATCAAGCCAAGGGAGGGGTTCAAGAAGGAAGCAGTTCTACAGTGAGTTATGGTGCATAAATGCCACCCAATGATCCCAAGTTCCATCAGCCAGTGGACACAAATCTGACCACATTAATCTCCAATTTCACAACCATCCATCTATACAATTGTGTCACCCTTCTCCCTTAAAGTCTCCTTTTCTGGGAGCCCTTCAAGATAGTATTCTTTCTTCGGTGACTTTTACTGCCCCCATTGTCCCAAAGCACAAAATCTTGAATGAGCTAAAAAGATTGCATTTCTTTTTTTATTATTATTATACTTTAAGTTCTAGGGACATGTGCACAACGTGCAGGTTTGTTACATATGTATACATGTGCCATGTTGGTGTGCTGCACCCATTAACTCGTCAGCACCCATTAACTCGTCATTTATATTAGGTATATCTCCTAATGCCATCTCTTCCCCTCCCCCACCGCACGACAGGCCCTGGTGTGTGATGTTCCCTTCCTGTGTCCAAGTGTTCTCATTGTTCAATTCCCACCTATGAGTGAGAACATGCGGTGTTTGGTTTTTTGGTGTTGCGATAGTTTGCTGAGAATGATGGTTTCCAGCTTCATCCATGTCCCTACAAAGGACATTAATTCATCCTTTTTCATGTCTGCATAGTATTCCATGGTGTATATGTGCCACATTTTCTTAATCCAGTCTATCATTGATGGACATTTGGGTTGGTTCCAAGTCTTTGCTATTGTGAATAGTGCTGCAGTAAACATATGTGTGCATGTGTCTTTATAGCAGCATGATTTATAATCCTTTGGGTATATCCCCAGTAATGGGATGGCTGGGTCAAATGGTATTTCTAGTTCTAGATCCTTGAGGAATCACCACACTGCCTTCCACAATGGTTGAACTCGTTTACAGTCCCACCAAGAGTGTAAAAGTGTTCCTATTTCTCCACATCCTATCCAGCACCTGTTGTTTCCTGACTTTTTAATGATCACCATTCTAACCAGTGTGAGATGGTATCTCATTGTGGTTTTGATTTGCATTTCTCTGATGGCCAGTGATGATGAGGATATTATTCAAAAGATTGAATTTCATTTATTCTTCCATGTGGTGAATCCACATTCTCTTTCTTACATAAATGGGGGAGTATGATAGCAGAGACTCCTAGTTGTACTTCAACATCCTTTTTGTTTATTTACTGGTCCCAAGCCAACAAGAATAAAGACTATATAACCTAGCTTTCCTTGAAGTTAGGTATGGCAATGTGATTAGACTCTTGCAATAGACTGTGAGCAAAAATAGTGCGTACAACTACCAGCATAGTTCCTTTTCCTTCTTCCAGCTGGCTGGAATGTGAATGCTGAAGTTACAGTAGCCATCTTAGACCACAGGTAAACTTGAAAATGAGGAGGCTGAACATGTTGAACATGTACCTCCCAGCTCTCTCTTCAACGAAAGCTGTTGGGAGTGATGTCAGTAGACATCCCACAGCTTTCTTTCCTTTTAGCTGCAGAGAGCCACCTTGTTCAAGGTCATACTCATTCCTGGGTGGCTTATATCTAAGGACAAATCAATGCTGGGATATAAAGTCCTGGCCATTTTGGCCTAACTCAAGACAACTCTGAGAGGCCTTTTTAACTCCAGCGTCCCATGGGATTGGCCATGGCGATCATAGGCCTGCATCACAGCTTGACTCTCTTCTGCCTGCCCCAGCTATTCCTCAAACCAGCCAGACAGCCTTAGTGTGGCTGCAGTTTCAGGTTGCAGTGCTCATTGTCCAGATAGTCAGGCAGACTGTCTTCCTAACAACACTCTTGACGTCTTCATCCTCTTCTGTTGTTTCTTCTTTTTTTCCCGTAAACCTGCTGCCATCCTCTAATATGCTATATAATATATTTAGCTGTTTATTGTGTTTTGATTTACTTTCTTTCTCCCCCATGTAAGGCCCATGAGGAGAGGAATCTTTGTTTTGTGCCCTGATACACCCCATACACCTATAGTGATGTCTGGCACAGAGCACGCATTCTATAAGTATTTGTTGGTGGGTTTTTTGGTTTGTTTGTTTTTTTCTTCATGAAGCCTTGCTGTGTTCCCCAGACTGGAGTGCAGTAGCATGATCTTGGCTCACTGCAACTTCTACCTCTCGGGTTCAACTGATTCTCCTGCCTCAGCCTCCCAAGTAGCTGGGATTACAGGCACATGCCACCACACTGAGCTAATTTTTGTATTTTTTAGGTAAAGACAGGGTTTCGCCATGTTGACCAGGCTGTTCTCGAACTGCTGACCTCAGGTGATCCACCCGCCTAGCCCTCCCAAAGTTCTGGGATCACAGGCATGAGCCACCACACCTGGCCTCAATAAGTATTCATTGAATGAATGAATAAGTGAATAATTCTCTGACGATAATTTTGCAAATATCCACTTATTAGGGCCCTCAATTCCAAAAACAGTTGGAAAGAAATTTTTGGCAGCAGATTCACTGAGTATTATACATTCTATATCACCCAATAACAAAAGATTGATCATGTACTTTTATGGAGTGCTATAAATCTCTCCTTTTATAACCTAGGCTTTATATTTTATTTTTTATTTTTTGAGATGGAGTCTTGCTCTGTCACCCAGGCTGGAGTGCAGTGGCTCGATCTTGGCTCACTGCAAACTCTGCCTCCCGGCTTCACGCCATTCTCCTTTCTCAGCCTCCCAAGTAGTTGGGACTACAGGCACCTGCCACCACTCTCAGCTAATTTTTGTATTTTTAGTAGAGACAGGGTTTCACTGTGTTAGCCAGGATGGTCTCAATCTCCTGACTTCGTGATCCACCCACCTCGGCCTCCCAAAGTGCTGGGATTACGGATGTGAGCCCCACCTAACCTAGGCTTTTTAACATTTTCATATATATACCTTTAGATGTTAGAGGTACCTTATTTCACATGAAATGTCCACTGAAAAGATTGATTTTCCCTAAAATATTAACAGGAAATTTAGAAAAAGCAACCCTGAAATTCCCAAGTGTGGTGATCCAGGACAGCTTGCTGGCTTACATTATAGGGTACAGTTACTTCTAACAGGAACTGTCTGTTCTCAAGTATAATTCATCGCAACTGAGTTGTTGGAAACTTTGTTTTGCTTCATATTACCTGCTTCTGAAAGAAGTCAGTATTTGTGAGGTTTCAGAAAGATTCCTTTGAAGTCAGCATTCCAATAAAAACATGAACTAGATCAACTGAGCACCCATTGAGTTGGACTGATGATTTATTTTTGTAGCTCTGAATTCTCAGGGGGCTTTCCTCTCCCGCGCAAGTTCTTTTTTTTCACAATTTGTCTTAAGAGTCAGTAAAGGTTACATAAATGTCATTATGTCCTTCTAATTCAAGTGAATTAGAAAGGCAGTCATAATAGGATTGACTGTGATTAAAACCAAACTTTTTATGTAAAACAAAGAAAATAATTCCAAAATATTTATAAATAAAATAGATCATTGGACTGCCTAGAAATAAAATCTTTATCATTATTTATTAACTAGTTTTTAGTTATGAATATGGAGTGTTGAGAGTACAGATGCTAACTGTATTATTCTTTTGACTTTTTTGATATGTTAATAACTTCAAGGAATAAAGGTACATAAACCATCGCTAAAGTTCTTTTCTTACCCCTAGAGCAATGTTGCTTCCAATCAATCTACCTATCACTCATTCATGCTCCAAAAGGCATGCAGGGATCAGAATTTAATTTTAAGGCCAGACATGGTGGCTCATGCCTGTAATCCCAGCACTTTGGGAGACCGAGGCACGAGGATCACTTGAGGCCAGGAGCTGGACACCAGCCTGGCCAACGTGGGGAAACCCCATCTCTACTAAAAATACAAAAATTAGCCATGTGTGATGGTGCATGCCTGTAATCCCAGCTACTTGAAAGGTTGAGGCACAAGAATCCCTTTAACCCGGAAGGCGGAAGTTGCAGTGAGCCGACATCACTCCACTGCACTTTAGCCTGAGCGACAGAGCAAGATTCTGTCTCAAAAAAAAGTAATTTTAAAACATTAGATTTAAACTCCAGTTGGAATTTGTCTTTGGGCAGCTTTTCTGTCCTTTCGAAATTTTGTTCTGCAACAAATAATAAAGATTAGTAGGAGAGGCCGGGTGCGGTGGCTCATGCCCGTAATCCCAGCACTTTGGGAAGCCGAGACGGGTGGATCACGAGGTCAGGAGATCGAGACCATCCTGGCTAACACGGTGAATCCCGTCTCTGCTAAAAAAACCAAAAAACAAAAACAAACAAACAAAAAAAAAAACACCAACCAAACAAAATTAGCTAGGCGTGGTGGCAGGCACCTGTAGTCGCAGCTACTCAGGAGGCTGAGGCAGGGGAATGGCCTGAACCTGGGAGGCGGAGCTTGCCGTGAGCCGAGATGGCGCCACTGCATTCCAGCCTGGGCAACACAGCAAGACTCTGTCTCAAAAAAAAAAAAAAAAAAAAAGATTAGTAAGAGAAAGATTACCTTTAAAAATGTGTTAATAAGAAGAATTAGGGAACCAATTTTTATCATGTAGCTTTTTATTGACATCAACTCATTTTCAACAAAACTTGATTATTATCATTAAATGGATAATCAGAATGTCACTGAAAGATAACACTTGGAAACTGTATTTTATTTCATGCATTTATCTTTAGCCAGATCTCTCCCACAGTTAAAACCCCAGGAAAGAGTCTCTTGCTTCTTCCATCTACCATATGCTGGTGTCTTGAGAGTAACTATTTTCTCAAACTCCTTGGCATGCAATACAGACTTCGCTTATTCCTTGGCCTCAGTAGACAGTCTTGTTTCATGAACAATAAATAGCTCTTTGGCCTATTCACCAAAAGCATATCACTCCTCACAAATCAGCTTCTGGAATATTCCTGAAGTGGATGTCTGTTGCGCTGCCTAGATCTACTTTTAAGACCAAGGCACTCATTTCCCTACTTGTAGGAGTGTTGGCTACTGAGGACTCACAGCTGAGTTCCTCTTCAGGAATTGCCCACCTCATCCAATATCCACTTCCCTCTCCCAGGGCTAGTCATATCCAAAAAGTGGCCCATGTGCAGGTGTACAATTGCACACTCATACTAACTTAAAACAACTTGGAAAGAACATCTAGTTTTAAAGTTACACATGGAATAGATGGAGGCCTTTGCTATCACTGAGTCACAGTTCAACTTCTCCTTCTGCGCAGTCCTGCTGCTTTCACTCTTCCACAGGTGTTGATTCCAAAGCCACTTCCCCGTAATTTTCCTGCATACTGATCTCCACTTCAGAGTCTGCTTCCTAGGAAACCTGACCTGCGAGAATTCTTTTGGTCATAGTCAAAACACCACCTTCAGTTATCATTGAAAAACCTAACATTTTGATGGTGACTTGTGTACCAGCCATGGCAGACTAGCTTCTGTAATAAATACTCCCAAGGTGTTAGTGGTTTAACCCAATACAAATTTAATTTCTTGTAATCCCAGCACTTTGCGAGGCTGAGGCAGGCAGATGACTTGAGACCAGGAGTTTGAGACCAGCCTGGCCAACATTGCGAAACCCCATCTCCACTAAAAATACAAAAATTAGCCGAAGATGGAGGTCCACGTCTGTAATCCCCACTACTTGGAAGGCTGAGACACCAGAATTGCTTGAACCTAGGAGGAAGAGTTTGCAGTAAGCCAAGATCACACCATTGCACTCCAGAATTTTTTGTTGTTGTTGTTGTTGTTTTGTGTTTTTTTTTGCTTCTTACTCATTCCAGAGTACACTGTAATTCAATGGGGAGAGAAGCAGTATGGTGAGGGCTTGGCTCCACACAGTCATTCAGGAATTCAGACTCTTTCCAGCTTTTGGCTCCACCCTTTTCTAGGAGTCTTGTCCTTCAGCTGATAGATGGAGAAAGAAAAGGAGAAAAGTGCATGGGAGGTTAGATAGCTTAAAAGGCTACACATCAATTCTTCATTGGCCAGAACTTAGTCATCTGGCCACACTAAATCAAGCTGATAAGCACTAGCAGTCTCTGCAACACATTTATAAAGTATTTGTGATTTTCAAATTTTCCATTATCCATGACCTGTGACACTCTAGTACCATTCTTCAATTTGTAAGAACTAAAAAATCATCTTTATTGAAGATTCAAAAAGAGTTGTGGTCACTCCACTTTAATAAAAGTCTCTGTAGGATTTGGGGTTTTTCATTTAGTTTTACTTGTTGTTATTGTTGTTTTGTTTTGATTCAGTTTTATGTCTTTAAAAAATAAGGGCTTTAGGCTGGCCGTGGTGCTCACGCCCGTAATCCCAGCACATTTGGAGGCTGAGGCTGGTGAGTCACCTGAGGTCAGGAGTTTGAGACCAGCCTAACCAACATGGCGAAACCCCGTCTCTACTAAAAATACAAAAAATTAGCCGGGTATGGTGGCGCAAGCCTGTAATTCCAGCTACTTAGGAGGCTGAGGCAGGAGAATCGCTTGAGCCTGGGAGGCAGAAGTTGCAGTGAGCTGAGATTGTGCCATTGCACTCCAGCCTAGGCAACAAGAGCAAAACTCCATCTCAAAAAAAAAAAAAGTGGGGGGGGAGCTTTAAAGAAAAACAGAATGCCAGGTACAGTGGCACATGCCTGTAATCCCAGCCACTTGGGAGGCTGAGGTGGGAAGACCACTTGAACCCAGGAGTTCAAGACCAGTCTGGGCAACATAGTGAGACCCCCATCTCAAAAAAAAGAAAAAAAAATTAATTAGTTAAAAAAGAAAACAGAACCACAATATCAGTATCATACATAATAAAATTAATTCCTTAATATATCTAATACTCAGTATGTGTACAAATTTCCCTGATTGTTCTTCAAAAGTATTTTCATTTAGTAGTTCTTTTAATTTCCAGACATTTATTGGTAGCTATGTCATACATAGTTCCAGCAACTGGCCATGCCACTGTTCCATCTTCCCAAAACCTCTGCAGGATCCATTTACTTCTTTTTGAACTGACCTGACTGAATTTGTCATAACTACAGCCATACAACTTCAAAACCATAAACTAAACCTTCATGGGTTTGCTGAAACCAGCTGGTGGTTTTTCTGTGTTTTCTTTTCTTTTCTACACGTAGTCTTCATCCATTGTCTAAGCTACTACTCTTAACCATAGCACTAGCTAGCACTTCAAAGGCAACTCCCACAAATGCCTCAAGGCTTCAGGCTACTCCTGCAACATTCTCTTCAGGGATAATATGATTTAAAGGTAAATGCTTCTACCCCCTCAGAAAAATGACTCCTTCACGAATTCCAAAATTCTTATGTTCAATGATAAGGTCATATATTTACTCAATGACGTATGTTTCAAACAGCATCTCATCTTCAGATTGTTGTTGGGATATTAGAGAAAAAAATGTGTTTGTTTCAAAGCAAAAATTTCAATACCACATTTTTTATGTCTTTAAATGTAGCAGAAATAATTATCATTAAGAGGTTAGAAATAAACTGAAATCATTCATCTAAGCTGCTTTATATCTTTAGCACCATCTCTCCTAATACTCGCTTAGACAGTAAAATGAAGCTTGATAGGAGATTTCGGAAAATAGTCCTAGAACCTGACTTGTAATATACCCACTAACAAGACAATCTTAAATTCTTCTAAGGATTCTACTGCCCTACAGATATTTGCACCTCAGTGATTTCAGCTTCTGCCATAAACTTTGCCAAAGCACAGACAAATTAAAATCCCAACCTAGGATCCATTTATTGTGCACAACACATAACATTGACAATATCCTGCAGAGCTCAGGGCAGTACTGACACCCATAAATGACTTGGCACTTGTATTAGTTGAGATCTTTAGTGGCAGGTAGCAGAAAATCTGGTCTAAACTAGCTGAAACGTTGAAGTGAATGTATGGATTATGCTGCAGAAAAACTAAAAGATAGATCTGATTCCAGATAAGCTTTCATTCATACCAAGAGCTCAAGAATTAGGACAGGTGCGCAGTTTCTTTTGGCTCCATTCCTCCAGGGTCAACTCCCTTTCACCAGGCCCTCTTCTTATGGTCACACGATGGCTGCTAACAACTTTGGAGCTACTTTCTTCCAGAGAAGTGGGAGTTTGCTTCCCCAACTCAAATCAACCTGAGAATTGAGACTCTTTGCACCTTATTGGTCTAGAGTGGGGAATGTTTTCATCTATGAACCAATCATTGGCAGGAAGGATGGGGGAGAAGGACCTACCCTGACCACCTAATCAGACTACACATGGAGGAAGAATCAGTCCTATTCAAACCATATGATTAAGAAATTCATAGTACTGCTAGGAAGAGGGAAGGGGTTACGGAGAAGATAACGACAAATGTCCACTGTAATACTAAATCCAAAGTGGGCTGACTTGGGCTTTCTATCAGGATAAAATACAAAGCAAAATACAGCTTCAAATAATTGGATTTTTGCTTTGTATTCTATGAATTTGAATCCTGAAAGAGGTTTTAGGTAAACATAGTTTATTTAACTTTTGTTACCAGTAGGTAATTTCTTCTTACAAGTATTCAATGTGATTGTAAAATGTTCATGTTACCACCACTTTGTATTAGTGAACCAGGATAATAATTTCCAGCAAAATCTTGTCACCCGAAGTTGTATCTTTCCCTAAATTATCAGTTACCTATATACTCTTTGACTCCCATCGTGCTTGACTCTTGCTTCTCAAACTACATTTTATAGTGATGCCAATATAGACTACTTCCTATAAAATAAAATAACAATGTTCTCAATTTTTCAGTATCAGAGGACTCCATATGTCATTCTCCTTTATCCTCTATGTTTCATATGTAATCCATTTCCATTTTTGACATCTCATGTCTGCTGGCCCTTACTCTTGTTCCCTGCCATCCCACTAATTTAAACTTGAATAATTTCATGCCTGGATTTCTCATGAGTCTCCTTGCTGACCATCCTGATGCAAAACTCTCCTTCCTCCAATCTATTTGGAAAAATACTTATATATTAATGCAACTGGTTATCAAGGGCCTACTTGTGCCAAGTGCTTTATAGCTCTTACCTCATTTTATTTAACTATTACAAAATTTCTATGACATGAGGTATTATCCCCATTTTATAGTTGAGGAAATTAGACTCAGAAAAGTCAAGAATTTGCCCAAGGCTACACACATCATAAGCAGCAAAACTGGTATTGGAAACCAGGTCAGTCACACGTCAAAGCCTGTGCTGCTTCCATCACATCACACTGCTGCTCTATGACTTCATGTCATGTTTGTTCTCAAAGAGGTTCCCTACTGCTGCCCCTCCCAAGGGTAAACAGCTCAGCATGGCTTTCAAGGCCTGCCGTAATTATATCCCACCTAAAGATTTTTCTAGTTACTTTCAATGTGTACATCTTTTGGCAGATATGTCTCTTCCATCTCCCTCGCGTAAACTGGCCCACATTCATTATCTTATACTTAGAAGAAAAAAATCTCGATAATAATAATACATACTAACTTAAAGGTTAAGCAATAAAAGTAACTAAAGTAGAAAATGGAAGTCCACCATATTTGGAGTGAACATCAGGGATGGGCTAGAGGTCATAAATGTCTGGTTGCATATGTTACTTCAGTTAAAAAAGACATGGTAATTTTTACATTTTAACTAGCTAGCATCAAAATGGCCACATCAAAGTGGCCACATAAAAATATTCTGTTTCTGGTTTTTCTTGCCTTGTTTGCTTTCTTTTCTGCTGTCCTCCTGTTTAAGTCCCAGTCATCTTTCAGGGCCCAGTGAAGTCACACCTCTTGACCCCTACTCCCTGGTCCCCTTTGTTTTCCCCCAAAACCTTAGCACCCACCAGAGGATACTCCCTTTTTAAGGTGAACTTCTTCACTGCTCATAAATAAAACACAAAAACAAGAGAAGCTTAAAAATTTAGCATCAGGAAATCTTTCCTGACTGCTATAGTTCTCACTGACTTTCTTCTACTGTCTACTTAGAGCCTGTACCACAAAACTAGCATTTAATTACATATTATTTGTATTGTTTGTTCCATATGTGTTAGAGCAGGTAACAAGGTTGTGGGTGGAATTAGATTATGGGGAACCAGGCTAGGGAACGGATTTACAGGGTTGATGAGTACTCTACAAGGCAGGCATGGAAATAGCTAGCCCTGCGAAATTACAGAAAGTTGAGTTGTGAATTTATAGCAGTGGTCTGGAGCAAGTCCTGAGCCAGGGCTTGTACACAAGTTTGAAGTCAGAACACATCAGTATGTCCAAGATGAGAATTTGGCTTAAAATCTAGAAATCTACAGAAATGAGTGAGGGTATGGCAGGGCATGGATTAGTAATAAAAAATAATGATGATATAGTATCCTTAGTTCAAACACTGTGTAAAATATAATTGATGTGTAACATCAAAAACATTAAAATAACATCAGAATCACATTTTTAAAAATCTCCGAATTTCACAAAATTTTACACATTTATCTTTTGGCTCAGCAATTCCACTTCTAGGAAATTATCCTAAAGAAATATTCATACAACTGTACATAATGTTTACATTTAACATTGTTGATAAAAGCAAAAGATAAAATGGAAACAACCCAAATATCCATCTGTTTGCTTACACATTCCCCTATTATCCACACATACAGTAGAATAATAGTCAGATATTAAAATAGAGATAGATCTATGAACACTGGCATGAAAAGAAGTCCTAAATATATTTTAGGCTGGGTACAGTGGCTCCCGCCTGTAATCCCAACACTTTAGGAGGTTGAAGCAGGAGGATCACTTGAGATCAGGAGTTTGAAACTCGCCTGGGCAATATGGCGAAACCACATCTCTACAAAAAAATACAAAAATTACCCGGGTATGGTGGTACATACCTATAGTCCTAGCTAATGGGAGGCTGAGAGGAGGGAGGATCACTTGAGCCTCAGAGGTGGAGGCTGCAGTGACACATGATTGTGCCACTGCACTCCAGTCTGGGTGACAGAGTGAGATCCTGTCTCAAAAAAAATGTATATATATACGTACTTTTTTAAAAAAGAAAGTTTCAGAACAGTATATACAGCATGATTTCTTTAAAATATTAATCACACAGGAAAAATCATTTATATAATAAAATTTATTTTATTTTATTTTATTTTATTTTATTTTATTTTATTTTTAGAGATATGGTCTCACTGTGTCAGGCGAGTGGTGCAGTGGTGCAATCATAGCTGACTGTGGCCTTGAATTCCTGGGTTCGAGCCATCTTCCTGCCTCAGCCTCCAGAGTAGCTGGAACTAGAGGCTCGCACCACCTCACCCAGCTAATTTTTTATTTTTTTGTAGAAACAAGGTTTTACTATGTTGCCCAGGCTTAAAATTTTTTGTAAAATACATTTTTCAAAGCATCATCACCTGACCTGGAGTGAAAATCACCTGGAGTGAATGTTAAAAAAGTGCATATTCCTACACTTCAAACTAGATCTACTGAATCACAATCTCTGATGATAGGACCCAAGAGTCTGCATAACAATCATCCCATATGACTCTTATGCCCAATAAAGATTGAGAATTATTGGATTAATATGATACTTGACAGTGGCCACTTCCAGAAAATGGGACTTGGAGGGCAACGAGGGCTTTCCCTTTCATTTTACTTTATACTCTTTTTGTTTTAAAACTTTTTTATTTTTTATTTTTTGAGACAGGGTTTCACTCTGTCACCCAGGCTGTGTGTAATGGTAGGATCACAGCTCACTGTAGCCTCAAACTCCTGGGTTCAAAAAACTCTCCCGCCTCAGCCTCCAAAGCACTAGGATTACAGGCACAAGCCACTGTGCCAGCCTAAACTTTTTATAAACATTTATTACATATACACTAATCTACATCTGCTAGAGATTTTTGAGGTTCAGAAGACTGAAACATTAAATATTGATTGTCTGGGTCATATAAATGAGAAAATTTATTACCAATTGAACTTATTCAGAAAGAGAAAAGATGGGCCAGGTGCAGTGGCTCATGCCTCTAATCCCAGCACTTTGGGAGGCTGAGGTGAGTGGATCACTTGAGGTCAAGAGTTCAAGACCAGCTTAGCCAAATTGGTAAAACCCTGTCCTCTACAAAAAATATAAAACTTAGCCCGGTGTGGTGGCACATGCCTGTAATCCCAGGTACTCGTGTGGCTAAGGCGTGAGAATCTCTTGATTCTAGTGAATCGCTTAGACCCAGAAGGCAGAGGTTGCAGTGAGTTGAGATCATGCTACCGCACTCCAGCCTGGGTGACAGTGAGGCTCCATCTCAAAAAAAAAAAAAAAAAAAAGGGAAAAGACTATCTAAGACTATAAATTTGGCAACATGTAACAAATTATCAAACTTTTCCTTATCAAACTTTTCCTTCATTCATTCAACAAGTATTTGCTGAGCAGCTGTGTTCCAGGTACCCTTCTATGTGCCAAAGATAGAGTGAAGAATTTTAGGCAAGATTTCTACCCTTGAGGATGTTACTTTAGTGTTGAGGAGGAGAGACAGATTGAGAAAAGTGGGGGTAAGGTGAGGGACAAGGAAAGGCTTTTTCCAGGAGTGATTTTTGACTGAGATCTGGAAGATGAAATCAGTCACATGAAAAGTTGAGCAAGAGCAGCCATCCTGATCAGAGATCTTGACTGATTTAGGGGACAGAAAGCACTTCTGCGAAAATGGAACAGAGTGAGAGGAGAGCAGTGCCAGATGAGGCTGCTGAGGAAGCCAGAGCTAGATTGCGTAGACTTTTGTAAATAATTTAGATTTTATTCTGGGAAGCCAGCTATAGGTTTTAAGAAAAAAATGATATTATCTCTTTTGCATTATCTAAGTGATCACTTCAATAGCCTTTCACCTGGTATTTTCACAGAGCAGAATGTGACTACAAGTGTCTGGTCTGAAACTCCTGAGCTCAAGGGATCTTCCTGTCTAGGCCTCCCAAGGTGCTGGGATTACAGGTATGAGCCACAGCACGCGGCCTGGGTTATATTTTATAGGATGGTTTACTTTCATGAAACAAATTATAGGCCAGGTGCGGTCACTCACGCCTGTAATCCCGGCGCTCTGAGGGGCTGAGGCGGGCAGAACATCTGGGGTCGGGAGTTTGAGACCAGCCTACCCAACATGGTGAAACCCCATCTCCACTAAAAATACAGAAATTAGCCGGGCGTAGTGGCGGGCGCCTGTAATCCCAGCTACTCAGGAGGCTGAGGCAGGAGAATTGCTTGAACCCGGGAGACAGAGGTTGCAGTGAGCTGAGATCACGCCATTGCACTCCAGTCTGGGCGATAGAGTGAGATTCCATCTCAAAAAAAAAAAAAAACCTATAAATATCAAGGCACTATCACATTTTATTTGTCCTCACAAAAAATTTCTGTGATTGAGAGAATGTAAGTTATTATTCCAGGTTGATCAAAGAGGTAACTGAGATACTGAGCAGTTTAAGAAGTTAACTCATTGAACAAATGTCTGAGTGCAGACTATATAATCCTAATAAAAACAGTAGTTCTTAGTAGGGTATATATATCTTAGTGATTAATTAGTAGTTACCACTTCAGGATCTTATTAGTAGTAGTTCTAGTTAGGATTATACATCTTGTTAGTGTCTGAGCCACAGTTAGAATCTTTGATCCAGGATGTTGAAGGAAACATAGTCACATTGTGTGTATTTATGGCTACTCTTCAGGAAGCCACTAGCATACAAAGCCCATAATGAAAGTCTTGGTAAATACATATGCTGATGTGTACCAAAAAAACGTAAGCCTTTTGGGTATGTCTTTTTTTTGAGACGGAGTCTCGCTCTGTCGCCTTTCACGCCATTCTCCTGCCTCAGCCTCCTGAGTAGCTGGGACTATAGGTGCCTGCCACCTTGCCCGGCTAGTTTTTTGTATTTCTTAGTAGAGACGGGGTTTCACCGTGTTAGCCAGGATGGTCTCGATCTTCTGACCTCGTGATCCACCCGTCTCGGCCTCCCAAAGTGCTGGGACTACAGGCTTGAGCCACCACGCCCGGCCCCGGGTATGTCTTATAAAGGAAAAGTTTTGTGTTTGTTAAGTGTTATGTCATACATTTTTATGGAGCAAAACAATGTATGTATTTTAAAAATACCTTTTATATGGATTAAAGGTTAAGACTAACCATATAAACTACAGAGTGTAAGGTATGTGTCAGCAACCATGATACAAAAAATATTTTATGGGCTGGGTGTGGTGGCTCACGTAATCCCAGCGCTTTGGGAGGGCGAGGCGGGTGGATCATGAGGTCAGGAGATCGAGACCATCCTGGCTAACACGGTGAAACGCGTCTCTATTTTAAAAATACAAAAAATTAGCTGGGCGTAGTGGCACACGCCTGTAGTCCCAACTACTTGGGAGGCTGAGGCAGGAGAATAACTTGAACCCACGAGGTGGAGGTGGCAGTGAGCCGAGATCATGCCACTGCACTTCAGCCTGGGGACGACAGACCGAGACTTTGTCTCAAATAATAATAATAATAATAATAATAATAATATTTCATGAAGCAATGTTAACTTTGAGCTGTATAGCTTGATTTCTTTGTATTCTTTATAAAGTATAAATAAAATATAAATAGATGTTTTATACCTCAGTTTCAGAGACATCAGAAAATGAATTCTAGACAGGAGCTCAAAGAGTTCAGATAAAACTCCCAAAATTATAGAAAAAATAAAAGCTAAACCCTGATTTGGTCAAATTTCACTTGAAACAGGGGTTCTCAAGAGTGATGTCATTTCTGGAATGTAAAAGAAGTTATTTTCCACATTGTCTATCCAGTGTGTGTGTGTGTGTGTGTTTTAATAGAAATTATACACACTTTAGAATGGATTCAATAGGATTGTTCTTTTGACAAGGATACCTTCAATATGTTCAAGCTACAGATGAAGCCAGTCTTTTAACAGTTTTTAAAGGACCTACTTGATGACTTAGATTGAAAACTCTAGGAGGACACATATATCCAGATAAGCACTGATGTATATATCCAGTTTCCAATTTTTAAATTGTAAATTGTATATTTGTAGTTATTGTTACAGGGAGATTAACAATGACTAGGGAAGGCCGGGCGCGGTGGCTCATGCCTGTAATCCCAGCACTCTGGGAGGCGGAGGCGGGTGGATCACCTGAGGTCAGGAGTTTGAGACTAGCCTGGCCAATATGGTGAAACCCCGTCTTCTACTAAAAATACAAAAATGAGCCGGGCCTGGTGGCGCGGGCCTGTAATCCCAGCTACTCAGAAGGCTGAGGCATGAGAATCACTTGAACCCAGGAGGTGGAGATTACAGTGAAAGGCGATCGCGCCACTGCACTCCAGCCTGAGCCACAGAGCAAGACTCTCTCTCAAAAACAAAACAAAACAACAACAAAAAACAATGACTGGGAAAAGTAGGCCATGAAAAGTGTCGTTTCCTACATATCAATTGCCAGTACAACAAGCAGGAGTTAGACGTTTGGAGGTTTTTACACGGTGCTATAAATACAGTTTCCCGGGCCCCGGTCCACGTGGCCTTCCTGCTCTGCCAGGATGGAGAGTCTTGCTTTCCACATTGCTGATGTGGTCAGACTAATTAAATGACTGCAGAAAGACACATTCCCTAGTCAACCTTATGTGTCTGCCTTATTCCATTGAGTCACAGTTGTTGGCTTTACAGGGCAAGGCAAGTAAGTCTTGAATCCTCAGCAGAAACAGGACACCAGCATCTGATGCCTCATAACCTGAACAGTTAAGGGCGTCCCACCACAGAGCTTCCTTTTGAGCGTGATGAACTACAAGGCAAGACTACAAAGGGATGGATCTTCATTTCGATTTAGGGTAGGTGACACCTCAAAGGTGTTTCTTCCCTTCCAGCGTAACTGAATGGGAAACCTGAACCAAGTGTGCTTGGGAGGACTGCTTGGGTCAGCCACCTGTAAGCGGAAATAGGGGGTGCCACCTTCCTATGAAAACACCCAGCCCATACTGTCAACGGAGGGCCCTTGAATTCACATCCCTCAGCCCGCTGGAAAGCCCTGAAACCACGTGGCCTTTAACCCATTCCGGCAACAGCGCCAATTCACAGAAGCGAGAGGGCAAGAAAGCTCAGCGCGACGCTTCCCGCGTCTTCTAGGCCGCGCGCTGAAATCAAACACGACGCCGGCTAGCTGGGGGCCGGGCCGAGAGCGCACCGCTACAGCGGC
>NW_012104288.1:1872676-1883591 GCF_000951045.1 Mandrillus leucophaeus
GGTCTCTGGGCGGGGGCCGCTCGCTCCTCCCCCCGCAATCTCCAGCCCCCCCCCGGGGACACCAGCCCGGGAGGGAGCGGGCTTCGTTAGGGATGACCCTGCCTTGCGCTTCCCCGCGGTCTTCGCATTTTACCGGCCTGGCCTCTGACGGGGATGGGGGTGGGGGAGCGGGAAGACCAGCGATTTCACGTTTAGAGAACCGACTGCTGGTCGGAGGCCGAGATGGGGGAAAAGAGCCAATCCCGTCGCCTTAAACTGCCGTCTGGTTGTCAGACCTCCCCGGCTTTCGTCCTCGACCATGCTGCTTTCTTTTTTGCCACTTCCTTGGGAGAAAGATGTGGAGAATATCGCGCTGAGCCATGAATAAGGGTGGGGGAGCAATGCGAAGAAATATTCGATGGGCTTCTCCAAGGTGATGAGAATGTAAAGGGAAGGATAGGGGATGGGCAGAGTCAATGCGAGGCACTGCTGAGAGGGTGTGGGGGTGGGCGACCGGATGTTGATATTTTCACACCCTCGGGAGAGGTAACTGAGAAAAGTGTAAGGCGAGGTGAAGACACATGCCTCGTTTTTTTTTTTTAAGAGCCTTAGGCTTATGTATCTTTCTGTAGGTTTCTCTTGGGGAAAATGTTTTATGTCACTAGCTTGGGGTGTGGAGTCAGATATGCCAGCCAGATTGTAAATAATTCATATTGTAAAGGAATAAATGCACGGAGGGAGATAAGTGCAATTATTTTCTTTAGGTACCAATATTGAAAGAATGAGAGCTGTGTGATAATCTCGAGTTGAGCAGTGTTCCTGACTTCATCTCATACCGACTCCTTTTTTTTCTTTTTTCTTTTTTTTGAGACGGAGTTTCACCCAGGCTGGAGTGCAGTGGTGCGATCTCGGCCCACTGCAACCTCCATCTCCCGTGTTTAAGCTATTCTTCTGCCTCAGCCTCCCGAGTAGCTGGGATTACAGGCGCCCGTCACCACGCCCAGCTAATTTTTTGTATTTTTAGTAGAGACGGGGTTTCACCATGTTGACCAGGCTGGTCTCAAACTCCTGACCTCAGGTGATCCACTCGCCTCGGCCTCCCAACGTGTTGGGATTACAGGCGTGAGCCCCCGCGCCTGCCCTCGATTCCTTTTATTTGTGGCTGATGTATTGGCCTTTAGCCTAGCCTAGTCAGTAGTAACTTGGCTCTCGCGTCCCCGCCCCCCTTGGATTCTGCCAGGTTGGACCAAATTATGTGAAGCTAGGTTGATTTTCATGTTGTGTGTATGATATATTGGAAGACCCTATATAGCTAATGATTTTTTTCCTCCATTATATTTGAGGTAATTTGTGGTAACAACTGAAACCATCATTATCCTGTATATGAAAAGATAAATTATACCGCTTAGGGCTTTAGAAGTTACCAATAACACTGATGGGAAAGAGATACCTTCTTTACTTCGGTTGAGGTTTCTTTTGTATTTTCTCTTCAAATTACTTTCTTGAAAGAGTGCTGTTAATGTCATTTTTTTTAGGTAAATACGAGTTCACAGTATACCAGCAAAAGTAGGATTTACATATTGTTTTGAAGATTCTGGGTGCACAGCAACCCCTGTCCTGGGTATACCCCCAAGGGAGAGGAAATCACCACTTTGTGAAGATATCTGCAGTCTCGTGTTCATTGCAGCATTATTCACAGTAGCCAAGATAGGGAAACAACCTAAATGTCCATCGATGGGTGACGAATGGCTAAAGAAATTGTTCTGTATGTGTGTATATGTTTATGTGTGTGTATAGACAACGCACAATGGAACATTATTCAGCCTTAAAAAAGGAGATCCTACTATTTACCACAACGTAGATGGACTTGGAAGGACATTAAGTTAAATGAAATAAGCCAGACACTGAGGAAAATATTGCATAATCTCACTCATGTAGAATATTTTTTTAAGGAGCTAAAATACACAGAATGAAACAGTGGTTACTACTGCTGGTGGGGGAAAGGAGAGGAAATGGGGAGATGTAGGTCAAGGATACAAAATAGCAGATATGTAGGATGAACAAGTTTAGAGATACAGGGGTACCAATGTTAGTAAAATTGTATTCGAGATTTTTGTTAAATAAGTAGATTTTAGCAGCTGTTGTTAAAGAAGTAATTATGTGAAATGATAGCTATGTTAATCTGCTTCACCATTTTGCTATCTATATTCCATAGCATCATGTTGTAAACCTCAGATACGCACGATGAAATTTATTTTTTTAAAAATTAGGGTGCAATAAAATGTGTAAATTCTTTACACTCTTTTAAGTCTTTATTAGTATAGATGTTAACTTTGAAATCTTATCAGAAAAAAGCATATGATATTTGATGTATACATTTTAACTTTTATGGAGCATATTTTATTTAAATTTATTGAACTTGAAGTGGTTTTGGTTTTTTTCAGCCTTCACCTTCAGCCTATACCAGAAGTTCCCAGACATACAAGACCTTTGTGTTCTTACATAAGTGCTACTAACCTAAAACCACGTTTCAAAAGCGGTTTGCCTATAAGAAATTATGGAAGTCATTATCGTGTGTTATTATCCTAACCTATGGTCACGTATCTTTTTATGTGCCTCAGATGCATGATGGAGTTGGTGGAAGGCAGAAGATTAGTAGAGAACTTGGAAAGAAGGGAAGGATCATTTGCATTGGACAGTAGTGTTTCACAGTAGAAATCATGTCTGGTAGAATGCCCCTCAAGCTTTCCCTTTTCCATTTTAAAGAAGCTTGTTTGCTTCCTCTCACTTCCATAACAGATGTATTTTGGATAAAACACTAGTGGTTATTATAACAAAAATACACTTTGCAGTTGGATAAACACTAATATCTGAGACAGTAGAAATGACATGAGTAAAGAAGGGCTGCCTCAGACCATTTTATTTAATACTTTAAGTTCTAGGGAACATGTGCACAACATGTTTTAAGTTCTACTTTAAGTTTTACTTTAAGTTCTAGGGAACATGTGCAAGTTTGTTACATATTTATACATGTGCCATCTTGGTGTGCTGCACCCATTAACTGCTCATTTACATTAGGTGTATCTCCTAATGCTGCCCCTCTCCCCTTCCCCCACCCCATGACAGGCCGGGGTGTGTGATGTTTCCCTTCCTGTGTCCTAGTGTTCTCTTGTTCAGTTCCCACCTATGAGTAAGAACATGCGATGTTTGTTTTTTTGTCCTTGTGATAGTTTGCTCAGAATAATGGTTTCCAGCTTCATCCATGTCCCGCTTCAGACCATTATTAACTGGTGACTTGATGTTTTTCTTTTTGCTTGCTGATGGTGATCCATGTCCCTATTTCAGACCATGCTTTTCCCATCAGTGATGCTCTTATACTAATAAACATATTCCAAGGGCAGACAGGTACACTAAAATGAGCTTATTCCTATTTTTCAAGACCGTGATGAAAACTATCCTAATGAGTCTTCACTGATTACTAAAACCAGATAAATTCAGTCAGCATCTGAATTCCTAGATTATTCTGTGTTATTCATGAGATAGCGTATTTCCTTAAGTATTAATGTTTGGGTCTGTAACTTTTTTTTTTTCAACTCCTCTCAGCTCATACCTGTGGGTACATATTCTTAATATTATGTTTTTAAACTGCATGGGGTAATGGGACTTACTAATAACTAATACTTCTTTTTTTTTTTTTTTTGAGCGGAGTCTCGCTCTGTCAGTGGTGCGATCTCCACTCACTGCACCTCTGCCTGCCGGATTCAAGCGATTCTCATACCTCAGCCTGCCAAGTAGCTGGGACTACAGGTGTGTGCCACCATGCCTGGCTGATGTTTGTATTTTTAGTAGTGACAGGTTTTTGCCACGTTGGCCAGGCTGGTCTCGAACTCCTGGCCTCAAGTGATCCACCCACCTCAGCCTCCCAAAGTACTGCTGGGATTACAGGTGTGAGCCACTGCACCCAGCCTCTAATGACTCTTAAATTCTCTGAATGCATCTGTGTGTCGTTACCCTCACTCCCACCCCCACCTCCACCCCTTGATGCCTAGCAAAGTTCCTTGCACATCGTTTTTGAATAAATCATACATTATTGGATTTTTTGTTTTCAAACATTTTAATTAATCATTAGAATGACGTCTTAGCTGGAAGCAAAACCTTCCATCTATGCTTCTCTGTACTGCTACCTCCCTACTCTGGCCCTCTACTTCCCACTGGCCTCTTAGTCAGGATCTACATCGGTAATTGAAATTGAGTGATCTGCTAAGGTTAATCTGACTTTTCTGGTATTCTAAGGTTATCAGTGACAGGGGATAGGATTGGACTCCTAAGATTATTCCCTGCCGCAGGAGATAACCTGGTATGAAATTGGACTGGTGTATTTTCTTACATGTGTCTTCCTATTTTTCTGATTCAATTCCTTTCCCTTTTTAAAAGCCACTGACTCTTAAAAAAACCTACAATTTTTCTGTCGCGTAGCTAGTTGTTTTTTGTTTTTTAAGCTGCACTGTTAACAGTTCTATAGTAGCTGTGACTACCCTTTAGGTACTGGGGGAGAAATGAGAAATGTTGAACATTTGGAAGCTACAGCTAATATGGGATTGTTCTTTGGGGGGGTCTCTTAGTCACAATACTGTGACTGTATTGATACATGTGATCTGAAAAGAATCTTAGAATATTTCCACCAGAAAGGTTTTTGGAGATAAACTAGTTTTCATTTTTATAAATGTGGAACTTGAGTCCCAGATCACCATAAGTGACTTATCTAGATTCATACAGCTTGTCAGTGACGGCCAGGAACCTGACATGCTCAGCATAGAAATCAGACTATCAAGAACTATGACAGTAAAGGAGGAATTCTCTGTTATTTTGGAACCATATACCGCTTTTTACAGCCCAGTCAAGATGTAGGAAATTGCTTCTTACTTGAGAGAAAGGCACCAGTGAGCTGTGTTACAGAGCTTGATTAGAATGATCCCTGGTAAGAAGTGATATGTTACTACAAGTTCATAAAACCTAAACTTGTGGGAGGAGAATATTCTTGTTTCTTAGTTAAGTGTTGGTATAAAGAGTTCCTTGTAACATCTGAAATCAAGAGGCAATTGACAATTTCCGAGGACCCATCAGGAATTTTGGGGTTCAGGACAGGCAAAGAAAATCTTCAGAAAAGATTTTAAATGGCCGAATTCTTTATATGCTTTGCCACATTTTTCTTCTGCTGGTTCATCTTTACACGTCATTACATAGGCTTCTGGAGAATAGAGTGTGTAAATTTAAGTAATAAAGATGAGCCATGTAGCAATACAGTTGTTCTTTAGGTACAATTATGTGATTGATTATGCGGGTGAGATGGAATAGGGGAATTTGTGACCTAATAGTTCCCTTTTGCCTGAGGACTAGGACGATAATGTTTCTGTATACGTATTTGTTAGGGCTTAATAGTTTTCCAAGTGCTTCAAGACATGTTAACTAATTGGATCCTCACAGGAACTCTATGAGGTAAGCAGGATAGGAAGATGGCAGATTATCGGTTTATAGGTGAAGAATCTGAGGTTGGATTATTTGCCAAGATCACATGGCTGATAAGGGGCATATCCTGGGCCAAAGCCTAAATCCCTTCACTCCCAGCTCTCTTAAGTGCTGCAGACAAATGTTAGCTGATTATGGTGTGAAGTTGTATACTTCAGTAATTTTTTTGAGACATACAAACCCCTGTAGTAAAATTCTTTCCACTACTATGAAAGAAGCGCAAAAAACTTAAAATAGTCACTTACTTATTGCTTCCAAAAGTACCACAGAAAGCCAGGAATCTATATTCATCGCCCAGCCACTTGATTCTTATGACAAAGATTTGAAACTCTGAGGAAAGGCTGTGTGTCAACTTGTTTTATGTGTCATGATTGCTAAAATGCTAGAGAAAATAGCAAAGAGCCAGTTAAATCTTGTGTGCTCAAATGAGACAAGGGGCAAGAGTGTGGAGAATCCAGAACAAGATTCCTTGAGAGATCATCTAGACTCCATTCTTTCTAGTCATAAGTATAGTTGTGATTAATATGACATTAATCTTTTGCAAAGTTTGATTCTTGGATTCAGCCATCTCCTTTAATTTTAACACCTCTGTTTTGTAACCTAAAATAATTTTAAGGTGTTTGTTTGTTTTGAGATTATGATTCTTAAGCTTAAGAACAGATACAATTTTTAAACCTTGGATAAAACTAATCTTTATTCTTCTGGTTAGTTGTAGAACAAATACAGGTTAAGTTGTCTTCCAGCTCTTTTAGCTAAAGTAATATGAATAATATTATAGTGCTAAGTGAAAATAGACATTAGAATTTCACCATATTAAACTATCCCCCAAGAGTAATATGAGTGAGGGAAGTGTTCCTTTTAAAAGTCATGTTTCTAGGTTGAGCATCGTAGTTCGTGCCTGTAATCCCAGCACTTTGGGAGGCCAAAACAGGAGAATTGCTTGAGCCCATGAGTTTGAGGATCTCGTTACTCACTACGATAAAACATGAAATTCAGTGGATCATTCACTAGGGTGTGTGATATTTGGAGTATAGACCTTAAGTGATTATGGCATATCAAAATAATGTGGTCTTATATTTCTTTTCTTTTCCTTTTTTTTTTTTTTTTTTGCAGATTTCATTTAATACACTTCTGTTAACAGCCTGCTATGTATCAGGCATTTTGATAAGTGTTGGAGATACAAAAACAGAATAAAGCAAAAATAGTTCCTGCCCTCACAAACAAGTAAATAAGTGATTCATCTATAGTGTGATTAGTATCGATAGAAGTTTGCCATTTTGTGTGTACATTATTACTACTTTCCTTTTAAAGATTAGGCTTTTTAGTTAGACTCCTGAAGTTATGGACCTTTTAGATGGAAAATACATGTCATATATGCCATCTCTCCTCTATGACCAATATCCATGATCCCTCCTAGCATGCTTTCCTGATGAATTTAGCCTCAGAGTTTTTTGTGTTGTTTTGTTTTTTGTTTTGTTCTGTTTTGTTTTTTTGAGAGGGAGTTGTGCTCTTGTTGCCTAGGCTGGAGTGCAGTGGCATGACCTCGGCTCACTGCAACCTCTCCCTCCTGGGTTCAAGCGATTCTCCTGCCTCAGCCTCCTAAGTAGCTGGGATTATAGGCGTGCACCAACATGCCCAGCTAATTTTTTTGTATTTTTAGTAGAGATGGGGGTTTCACCACGTTGGCTAGGCTAGTCTCGAACTCCTGACCTCATGATCCACCCACCTCAGCCTCCCAAAGTGCTGGGATTACAGGCTTGAACCACTGCGCCCAGCCAGTCTCAGAGTTCTTAATACAGCATTATCAGCCCTGTTAGCCGTAGTCAGCCAATTGAAATTGACATTGTCATTATTAGCCTATTTTCTATCTTCTAGTACCTATTTGAGTATAAGTTTATAACTTTTAAATTGTTTTGGTATCAAGAGGAATTTTTTTTAGGGGGTTTTGCTCTGTCACCCAGGCTGGAGTGCGTGGCATGATCATAGCTCACTGCAGCCTCCAACTCCTGAACTCAAACAATCCTCTCACTTAACTTCCCAAGTGGCTAGGACTACAGGTATGCACAACCGTGCATAGCTAATTTTTGTATTGTTTGTAGAGACGGGGTCTTACTATGTTGACTAGGCTGGTCTTGAACTCCTGGCCTCAAGCAATGCTCCCTCCTTGGACTCCCAAAGTACTGGGATTACAGATGTGAGCCACCATACCTGGCCAAACTTATTCAATTTTAAGTTTTTGGCAGACCAGCACCTGACAGCAGGTTTCTCTCTAGAAATCCTGGCTTGGGGTACTTGTAAATAGAGACTGGCTTGGTGTGGTGTCTCGTGCCTGTGATCCCAGCACTTTGGGAGGCCTAGGCGGGAGGATTGCTTGAAGCCAGGAGTTGGAGACCAGCCTGGGCAACATGATGAGGCCCTATTTCTACAAAAAATAAAATTAGCCAGGCCTGGTAGCGTGTGACTGTAGTCCCAGCTACTCAGGAGGACGAGGTGGGGCTATGAGTGAGCTGTGATCATGCCACTGCACTCCAATCTGGGTGACAGAACAAGTCACTGTCTCAAAACAAACAAACAAACAAACAGAGACCAAGGAAGCAGAGCATGAAAATAGCAGTAGATCCAGCTACTGGTGGTTATGTGTAATTTGGATATAACCTCCTTATGTATTATGGCCAAGGAACTGTAAGAATCAGGTTCCTGCCTGGGTTATGTTTTATTTACTTTTGAAGACTTTTTCTCGAGGTTTTTGTAGGTTTTGGCATTAATTTTGACCAAATTTTACCTACAGGAAAGACAGGATCAGCAGGAAACAAACTTGTGGTAAAATTTGCTGAGTGTCTATACTGTGCTAAGAATGAACTTTTTTTTTTTTTTTTTTTAGGATGGAGTCTCACTCTATCACCCAGGCTGGAGTGCAGTGGCATGATCTTGGCTCACTGCAACCTCTACATCCTGGGTTCAAGTGATTCTCCTGGCTCAGCCTCCTGAGTAGGTGAGATTACAGGCATGTGCCACCATCCCCAGCTAATTTTTGTATTTTTAGTAGAGACAGGGTTTCACCATGTTGGCCAGGCTGGTCTCAAACTCCTAACCTCAAGTGATCCGCCTGCCTCAGACTCCCAAAGTGCTGGGATTATAGGTGTGAGCCAGTACACCCGGCCTGATGCCTGCATTTTGACCACAACCTATCCCGAGGTCGTGTGTGGAATTTTCCACTGTGGTGTCATGTTGGTGCTCAAAAAGTTTCAGATTTTGGAGCATTTTGGATTAAAGAATGCTCAGCCTGTTCATAACTCTGGCTGCTCAGTAGATCACCTGTGGGTCTGTGGAAAAAAACAGACCAAAAAAAAAGGCAACCCACCACAGCCAATATCTGGTTCCTTTACCTAGAGAGTCTCTCTGGTATGTAGTCTAGGTATCAGTATTTTACTGTAAGGCACCTCACATACTGGTGAAGCTTAACTTGTCACACATTCATGATTCCAGGGTATAGCCAGTGTTGTGATCCATTATTTTAGTAAAAGTGGTATCTCCTAACAGAGTGTCTGACAAGACTTCGTGGAGAATGAAGTTTAAATGGTAAGAGGAAGATGACCAGTAGGTTGCCCTGAGGGGAAGGAGGCATTCTAGCCATGTAGGACAGCATGGAGGAAGTCCCTGACTGGAAACAGAACTGTCCGGTGAAGGGCATTTAAAACAGGCAGAGGGCAGGATGATGAGGAAGATATGGAAGGAGGGATAATCTGGGACACCCTATTAAAGACCTGGAAACAGAGGTAAGGTAAGGATCTTGGAATTAATTTCTAGGACACTTGGAAACTACTCTAGGACCTAATCTCCTAAGAGCAGTAATAGGAGTTAGTGATTAGTGATAGATTAGAGGGAGAGTAGTACTGAAAATGAGAGGTAGCATGAATAAGATTTCATCATTCTAGGAGGGTGAGCAATGATTAAGGAACAAATGATATGCAGAACACACTGCAAGAAGAATTGATGTTATTTTGCAGTATATCACTTGTGCTGAATAAAGGCAGATGAGTTGAAAGGAAAGGACTTACTTAACATTTGGAAAGTCTGAGTATAGGTTTTAAATCTCTTCAGTTTTATTTCATCAAGCTAACCCTATTCAAGAATACGGTGTAGAGGACTGTAGAGCCTATCAAGGTAATATCAAGGAGAGCATCCAACTCAGGCTGCATATAGTTTTTGCCACTAATATCCTAAAAGTAAGTGAGTTTAAGGTATAAATCACTTCCATTGCATGTTTACCTGCAGTGGGAATTTGCTTAAGCTATAACTGAGTACTTTGCCTTCTTAATACTGAGCTATATAGTGTGTTAGCCAGGACCCTCTCAGAATTCTTGGAACGGAATGAGAAGGAAAAGCAGTACACACATAATATGGCATCAGCTCTTTAAGGATTGAAGTGTTTTGTTTCTTGAAATGCAGCTGCTCTTTTTCACTTTTTCTTTGCTCTTACTTTTGGCCTGTTTTTTCTGTCCTGGCATTTGCCTTCTCTTTTTCATCCTTAGGATTCTAAGGCCATTTCAGTATTCAGACTCTCTAAACTGCAGTTTGCAATTTAGGACTTGCAAAAAGAGGTAAGTAAAGGGATAAATAAGCACAGCACAGAGGCAGTGAAATTAGTCTGTATGATACTATAAAGGTGGATACATGTCGCGATACATATGCCAAAATTCATAGAATTTTGGTACAATACCAAATTGTACCAAATAGACTCTTGGTACAATACCAAGAGTCAACCCTGATGTAAACTAGGGACTTTGGGTGATAATGGTGTGTCAAGATAGGTTCATTGATTGTAACGAGTGTACCTGGTGCAGGGCATTGATAGTGGGGAGGCTGTGTATATGTGGGGTTAAGGATTATATGGGAAATCTCTATACCTTCCACTCAATTTTGCTGTGAACCTAAAAAAGGTTGGGGAGGAGAGGATGCAAACTTCAGGTGTTAAAAGTTAAACCACTCTTGAAATAATGGACCAATTAATGACAAAAAATATATAATTTATGAATGAGGATTAGTTATATAGGTATACAATTAAGATAAAATTTTGCCATTCATTTTTGTCATGCATAGTCTATTGGCCAATGTAAGAAGAACAATTTTTTAATGAGCTATAGTATAGTAAAAAGGATTCACGTGTATGACAACTTTAGCCACCCATCCCATTTTTTTTTTTTTTTATTTGAATCGTAGTTTCACTCTTGTTACCCAGGCTGGAGTGCAATGGTGCAATCTCGGCTCACCGCAACCTCTGCCTCCTGGGTTCAAGTAATTCTCCTGCCTCAGCCTCCCGAGTAGCTGGGATTATAGGCATGCGCCACCGTGCCCAGTTAATTTTGTATTTTTGATCCGCCTGCCTCAGACTCCCAAAGTGCTGGGATTA
>NW_012104288.1:1884603-1904692 GCF_000951045.1 Mandrillus leucophaeus
TATTTTTAGTAGAGATGGGGTTTCACCATGTTGAATGGGATGGTCTCGATCTCCTGACCTCGTGATCCGCCTCCCTTGGCCTCCCAAGGTGCTGGGATTACAGGTGTGAGCCACTGCGTCCAGCCATAAATTTATTTTTATAAGCCCATTGTTCGAAATTGTTTTGGGATTATATGTGGGTTGTGTATTTTTTAAATTATAGCTGATACTGAGAGTTGACTATAACTTGGCTCTAAGTATATGGTAAATGCTTTTTTTATATGCTCTTTGGTTGCAGTTTTATTAAGAGTGATAACATTGCTTTTTTTATATGCTCTTTGGTTGCAGTTTTATTAAGAGTAATAACATTGCTTTTAACTTTACATGCTCTTTTGGGTTTCTATTAAGAACAATTCCTTAATTAAAAATAAGTAGAGCTTCTTTTCCTTCTGTTCCTCAGATTTTTCCTTTTTAATCTTTACAGGTGCTTCTTCCCCATTATCTTTAAGTGTTGTTCTTCAGGGCTTGATCCTACCCCTGCAGTACTTCTCACATAGTAGTCTCTTTCTGGGTAAACCAAATGCTTCTTTTTAGCCCATGTTGGCTACAGACATGTACTGTTTGTATATGTCATGGATTACTGCATATCTCCACTTGGATATCTCATAAGCACTCAGATTCAGCATGTCCAAAATTGAACCCATCGCCCCCTCCTCAAGTCTACTTCAGTATTTCTCATTCACTCTATTGCTCCAATCAGAAACTTGGTTGTCTTCCTTGACTCCTTATTCTTTCTCCTTATTCTCCTTATTCCCCTATATTCTTTCTCCTCATTCTCCTATAAGAACTCCTGTTCTTATTCTTTCAATAAGAACAGCCTATTATCAGGTCTCTTAATTTAATGACTCAAGTAACTCTTCCTGCATTTTTTCTGTACCTACCACTATAACTTTTGGTCATGCTAGCATTATGTCTTGCCTGTGCTGTTGCAACAAATTCCTAATAGGCCTCTTCACCTAGGAGAGTAATTTGGTTAATAACAACAACAACAACAACAACAACAAAACCCAAAACAATAATTTGGTTAATTACTGTTTCAGAGTAACCTTTCAGGCATGTAAGTTTGACCCTCTGATCACCTGCTGAAAACTTTGAAAGCGTTCTCTACTTCTGTTGCCCTTTGTATGAAGCCCAAGTCTAACATGGCTTATTATGGTGGACCCCGAACAAACTAACCTGCCTCTTCAGTCTCATTCTTGCTGCTTATTTGAGGCACACTATACTCCAGACAAGCTGAACCTCCTTGGAACACTCCAATTCTAACTAACCTAGCGAACTGCTGTATCTCCTTTTGATTCCTAGCCTAAGATGGGTCCCCTGCTTTATGAGTGGAGAGTCTCCTCTCTTTACTCTGTCAAAACACTCATTGTATTATATTATATGTTTGCGTCTGGTCAGATCAAGTTCCTTTATATTCCCCATTGCCTAAGACATGTACTTTGCACACTTTATAAATTATCTATGTACTGAACCAGTGACTAAATGAACTTCCAGCTGCTCTTTCACTGCTCTGTCTATTCAAGTTTTGACATTCTAAAAAATTGACTTGTGTGGTTTCATCCTTCAGGCATCAAGAATATGACATGACAAGGTGTGTGTCACTGTTTTTAATGTATGCTTGTAGTTTTCTCTTTAATAACCTGTTTTGAATAGCAGTATAGTCCTATGGCTAATTAAGTTCCAAAAGGATATATATATATGTATGTATGTATATATCTATTAGTCTCCATCCTACCCCTACCCCACAGCTAGCTACCCAGTTCTTCTCCAAGAGACAAAAATATTACTAGCTTCTTATATTTGTAGAGAATTACTTCTTTTTCATTTTTCAGGAAAATCTGTGCTTATGTATCTCTGTCTATATGTAGTATAAATATGTGTAAATATATACTTTTTCCTACAGATGTTATATTGTATGTACTGGAATGTAATTTACTTTCACTTAATAATAATGATACATTGGAGAACCTTTGAGTAGATAAATAATAGTCTCATTCTTTCTTGTACTACATTTCATTAGTGAGTAAATATACCACAATTTATTTAACCAGTCTTTTACTGATGACATTTACATTTGTGCCTAATCTGTAGCTGCTACACAGCCAGTACTGTAGTATTTAATAGTCTTAAACTTTTGACATTTTATACATACATGAATATATCTGTAGGGGAAAATTCTAGAAGTAGAAGCTCTGGGTCAGATAATTGTGTGTGTGTGATTTTGATAGATCTTGTTGACTCGTCTTCCATAGATATGAATTTACCTTACTATCTGCAAAAATGCCTGTTTCCTCATACTCTTGTCCACACAGTGTACATTACACTTTTGAAATATGCTGGCTTGGATTGTGAAGTTCAGGCTGTGCCTATAGAATTTTTTTTTTTAAGTGACCCTGTAAAGGATAACATGCTTAATTTATGAAGTGTTTATGAGGTCCAGACATATAATAGAAAACATCTAAGTTCTGATGTTTATCTATCATAGCCAATATAGAAAAATAAAAGATGTATCATATATTATGTCTATGAGAATAAAGTAATTTAGTTAAAATTTTTTGGGAAATAAGTATTATAGTTTTACTTACTAAAACTATAACCGGAACTTATTTACTAAAACTAAAACCTAAAGAGTCCTTTAAGGTGTACAATTAAGTGATTTTTTTTTTTAGTATGTTCATGAAGTTGTACAATTATTATCACTGTCCAATTTCAGAGCATTTTAATGACAAACCCTAAAAGAAACTCATACCCATTAGCAGTCACTCTACATTCCCCTCTCATTCCAGCCTTTGGTATCTGCCACTAATCAACTTTTTATCTTTGTAGATTTGTTTGTTTTGGACATTGAGTATAAATGAAACTGTACAATACATAGCCTTTAGTGTATAGCATCTTTCACTTAGCATAATCCATACTCAAGTTTACCAGTATAGTAACTCGTTTTCAGTACTTTTTTAATAGTTGAATAATATTTCATTTCATTTATCCATTAATCGATAGACATTTGGGTTTCCCATTTTTTGGCCATTATAAATACCATTCATATACAAGTTTTTGTGTGGACATAAAATAACTGAAAATTGTTTTCAGTTTTTGTAGGTTATACCTAGAAGTGGAATTGCTGGATCATATGGTAACTCTATACTTAACTTTTTGAGGAACTGCCATATTATTTTCCAAAGTGGCTGTATTATTTTGCATTCCCACTAGTAATATTTGAGGGTTCCAATTTTCCACATCCTGGCCAAAACTTGTTATTTTCCATCTTTTTTATGGTGGGTATGAAGTGGGTCCTGGTGGGTTGTCCTGGTGGGTATGAAGTGGCATTTTGTTGTGATTTTCGTTTGCATTTCCCTAATGATTAATGATATTGAACATCTTTCCATGTGTTCATTTACCATTTGTTTTTTGTTTTGTTTTGTTTTTCTGTTTTTAAAGGATAGAGACTTATTCTGTCGCCCAGTCTGGAGTGCAATGGTGTGATGTCAGTTCACTGCAACCTCTGCCTCCTGGGCTCAACTGATCCTCTCACCTCAGACTCCCAAGTACCTGGGACTACAGGTGCACACCACATCTGGCTAATTTTTATATTTTTTGTAGAGACAGATTTCACCACGTTTCCTAGGCTGGTCTCATACTTGGCTCAAGTGATCTGCCCACCTTGGCCTCTCAAAGTTCTGGGATTACAGACTTGAGCCACCATGCCCAGCCATTTGTATGTCTTTTTTGGAGAAAGATCTGTTCAAATCCTTTGTTCGCTTTATAATTTGGTATGTTTTCTCTTTTTTTTGAGACGGTGTCTCACTCTTGTCACCCAGGCTGGAATGCAGTGGCATGATCATAGCTCATTGCAGCCTTACCTCCCAAGACCAAGTGATTCTCCCACTTCAGTGCCTGAGGAGCTAGGACCACAGGCACAAGCCACCTTGCCTGGCTAATTTTTTTTTAGAGGGGATTGGGGTGGTGGAGAGACAAGGTCTCACTATGTTACCCAGGCTGGTCAAACTCGTGGGCTCAAGTGATCCTCTCGTCTCAGCCTCTCAAAAGTGCTGGGATGACAGATATGATCCACTGTACCCAGTCAATATTAATCTTTTTATTGTTGAGGTATAAAAGTTCTGGATACTACTGCCTTATCTAATATGCTTTACAGATATTTTTTCTCATTCTGATGGTTTTTTCCCTTTCTTTATAATATCCTTTGAAGCACAAAAATTTTTAATTTTGATTAAGTCCAGTTATCTATTTTTTCTTTTGTTACGTCTAAGAAACCATTGTCTAATCCAAGATGAGACCTACTACTTATGTAGGCCTTTCCATAGGCTATATTAATGTTTAAACTTAAATGTTTATGTTCTTCCTTCATCTTAACACTTGTTCTTGACCTTTTAACATAGAAAACAAATTAATTAAGCATTTGTCAGCAAATAACGCTGCAAGTGTTTGGTAAAGGATGAATAAGGCCTTGAAATGCCTTGCAACTCTAGTCTCGAAGTCATCTCTTTGTTACCAGAGTTGAAGGGTGGGAGAAGGTTGCCTTTTATCTGTGTGCCTATACACATATGTGCATATATGGTATAATTTATCAGTATTTACAGAGACCATAGTAAGCACAGCACAAAACCAGGCGTTAAGAGATGCATGGGAAATAGAGTTTAAATGGTAAATATGGTAAAGATTGTTTTATGGTTTTGGGGTTTTTTTTTTAATGATCATTTTTTAATGTTACTTTAAAATAGATGAGTGGAATGTGATTCAGTTTAGTAAAACAACAACAACAAATCAGCTTTATTAAAACATCTTAGAAAGCTGGGCGCGATGACTCACACCTGTAATCCCAGCACTTTGGGAGGCCGAGGCGGGCAGATCACATGAGGTTGGGAGTTGAAGACCAGCCTGACCAACATGGAGAAACCTCATCTCTACTAAAAATACAAAATTAGCCAGGCGTGGTGGCACATGCCTGTAATCCCAGCTACTCAGCAGGCTGAGGCAGGAGAATCGCTTGAACCTGGGAGGCGGAGGTTGCGGTGAGCCAGGATCATGCTATTGCACTCCAGCCTGGGCAACAAGAGCGAAACTCCATCTCAAAAAAAAAAAAAAAAAATCTGAGACAGATGGAAAAATAAATATATTAGAAAAGGTTTTTAAAAGGGAGAATGTTAAAAACACATAAAATTATAGCTTTATACATTCTGAAGTAAATACTGATGAGTTGATATGATAGCTAGAATTTGTTTCAAAATAACCCAGTTGTGGGGATAGAAATAGCTGTAGGATTGACCATATGTTGAAAATTAGTGAAGCTGAATGTAGGGGGTTATCATCTATTGTGTAAGTTTGCAATTTTTCATAATACTTTAAATTTTTTTGCTGGGTACAGTGGCTCATGTCTGTAATCCCAACACTTTGGGAGGTCAAAATGGGTGGATCACCTGAGCCCAGGAGTTTACGATCAGTCTGGGCAACATGGCAAAACCTTGTCTCTACAAAAAAATACCTTGCAAAAATTAGCCGAGCATGGTGGTATGTACTGTGGTCCCAGCCACTGATGGCTGAGGTGGGAGGATCCCTTGAGGCCCAGAGGTTGAGGCTGCAGTGAGCTGTGTTCGTGCAACTGCACTCCAGTCTGGGTAACAGAGGGAGACCCTGTCTCAATAAAATAAAATAAATTAATTAAAAAATTGTAATGAAAATTCTTCTTCAGAATGCCTCTGCATAAAATCCCATTTACAGTAGCCACATAAAGAATAAAATACCCAGGAATACAGCTAAGCAAGGAGGATAAAGAGAGCCGTACAATGAGAATCACAAAACATTGGTGAAATAAATCAGGGATGATACAAACAGAAAAACATTCCATGATCATGGATGGGAAATCAGTGTTGTTGAAATGGCCATACTGCCCAAAGCAATGTACAGATTCAGTGCTATTTCTATCAAACTACCAATGACATTCTTCACAGAATTAGAAGAATATATTCTAAAATTCATATGAACCAAAAAAGAACCTAATAGCCAAAACAATCCTAAGCAAAAATAACAAAGCCAGAGGTATCGTACTACCCCATTTCAAGCTGTACTGCAAAGTTGCAGTAACCGAAACAGCGCGGTACTGATACAAAAACAGACACAAAGACCAGTGGAACAAGATCGGGAAACCAGAAATAAAGCCACACACCTACAACCATCTGATCTTCAGCAAAAACAAGCAATGGGGAAAGGACTCCTTATTCAGTAAACGATGCTGGGGAGACTGGGTAACCACATGCAGAAGATTGAAACTGGACCCCTTCCTTTCACCATGCACAAAAATTAACTCGAAATGGATTAAAGACTTAATTGTAACACCTCAAACTGTAAAACCCCTGGAGGAAAACCTGGCAAGTACCATTCTGGGCATTGGCCTTATCAAAGAAATGTATGACCAAGTCCCCAAAACAATTACAACAAAAATTAAAAAAATGACAAATAGGAGCTAATTAAAGAGCTTCTACACAACAAAAGAAACTGAGTAAACAGACAGCCTACAGAATGGGAGACAGTATTCACATACTATGCATATGACAAAGGTCTCGTTTCCAGAATTTATAAGAAACAATTCAAGCAAAAAGCAAACAGTCCCATTAAAAAATGGGCAAAAGGACACACTTGGTTTCTCAAGTCGCCTGCTTATTCCTCTTCCAAGTTGTGCTTGCTTTCTTTCCTTTCCTTTCCTTACTGTTGTAAAGCTTTTCTTTTCCTTTTTCTTTTCTTTTTTTTTTTTTTTTGAGACAGAGTCTCTCTCTGTCACCCAGGCTTGAGGCAATGGCATGATCTCGGCTCACTGCAACCTCCACCTCCTGGGTTCAAGTGGTTCTCCTGCCTCAGCTTCCCGAGTAGCTGGGATTATAGGCACCCGCCACTATGCCTGGCTAATTTTTGTATTTGTAGTAGAGATGGAATTTCACCATGTTGGCCAGGCTGGTCTCGAACTCCTGACCTCAGGTGATCCACCTGCCTTGGCCTCTGAAAGCGCTGGGATTATAGGCATGAACCACCATGCCCAACTGTAAAGCTTTTAAATAAACTTTCATTCCTGCTCTGAAAGAAAAAAAAAATGGGTAAAGGACGTGAACAGATACTTCTCAAAAGAAGACAGACGTGGCCAACAAGTATATGAAAAAATACTCAACATCACTAATCATTGGAGAAATGTAAGTAAAAACTGCAACAAGACACCATCTCGCACCAGTCAAAATGGCTATTATTAAAAAGTCAAAAAAATAACAGATGTTGGCCAGGTTGCAGAGAAAAAGGAACACTCACATACTATTGGTGGAAATGTAAATTAGTTCAGCCACTGTGGAAATCAGTGTGGAGATTTCTCAAATAACTTAAAACTATTCAACCCAACAATTCCACTACTGGGTATATACACAATGGAAAATAAATTGTTACTACAGAAAATAACACCCGTACTCGTATGTTCATTGCAGTACAGTTTATAATAGCAAAGACATGTAATCAACCTGGATGTCCATCAACAGTGAACTAGTTAAGCTGGAGCTAAATATTGGATAAATACCGGATACAAAGATGGCAACAATAGACCCTGGGATTACTAGAGGAGGGAGGGTGGGAAGGTTGAAAAACTAGCTATTGGGTACTCTGCTCACTACCTGGGTGATGGGATCATTTGTATACCAAACCTCGATGACATGCAGTTTAACCCGTGTAATAAACCTGCATATGAACCCCAAACCTTAAATAAAAGTTAAAAAAAAAAATGCCTCTACAGACCAAACATTTCTCTTGGTTTCTGATCTACTTTTAGATACCATCACATGTATTTCCTGCTACTATCTTAAACTTACCAAAAACGGAATCCATTGCCTTTATCCCCATATTTCTGTGTTTGTATTCTGTCTGTTGGTTAGTGGAGACACCGTATATCTGGTTTCTCAAATAGAAATCTTTTTTTTTTTTTCCAGACGGAGTCTCGCTGTGTTGCCCAGGCTGGAGTGCAGTAGCGCTATCTCGGCTCACTGGAAGCTCTGCCTCCTGGGTTCATGCCATTCTCCTGCCTCAGCCTCCCAAGTAGCTGGGACTACAGGTGCCCGCCACCGCACCTGGCTAATTTTTTGTATTTTTAGTAGAGACAGGGTTTCACTGTGTTAGCCAGGATGGTCTTGATCTCCTGACCTCGTGATCCACCCACCTCAGCCTCCCAAAGTGCTGGGATCAAATAGAAATCTTACTGATATTGCCAACTTTCCTCATTCCTTGAGGATGTTTGCTCCTGGCTCACCCACACTCTCAGCAAAATGGCCTCGCTTGTCATTTCACCACCAAGAAATATAAGCAACCAGAAAAGAACTACAAGTCAGCCACATCTACCCAAGTACTAGCATCTGTGCCTATGACTGCATTTCTTACTTTGCTGTGGACACATTTTTTCTGTTCCTCTTTTAGGCCCCTTTCCTCCACTCGTATGCTGGATCTTATCTCTTTTCACCTGCCCAGTCACAACTTCAGTGGTCTCTCTGTGCTGCATCAACAGTTATTTTCTTCACTGAATCATTTCTATCAATATGGGAATGCTGTTATTTCTCCCATCAAAAAAAAATCCTCTTAGGCTGGGTGTGGTGGCTCACACCTATAATCCCAGCACTTTGGGAGGCTGAGGTAGGCAGATCGCTCGAGCCCAGGAGTTTGAGACCAGCCTGGGCAACATGGCGAAACTCCTCTACAAAAAATATCAAAGGTAAGCAGGGCATGGTAGCACATGCCCATGATCCTACCTACTCAGGAGGCTGAGGTAGGAGGATTCCTTGAGCCAGGGAGGCGGAGATTGCAGTGAGTTGAGATCCAACCACTGCCTCAAAGAAAAAGCAAAAACCTCTTGACTACTCTCACTTTTAGGCATTGCTCCTATTTTACTTGATCTGTTAGCAGCATTTGACACAGTTAATTCACTCCCTTTTGTTTGAAATACCTTCACTTAGCTTCTGTGACTACTCTTCTGATTTTTCTTCTTTTTCTCTGGTAACTTCTTGATCTCCTTTGCTGGTATCTCATTTCCCTGACCTCTGTACAGAACTTCAAAGATCATAACTTCTACTCTCATTCTCTTAGTGGTCGCATCCACTTTGATTGTCTTAAAAAATACTGTCTATGTTGGTGTTTTGCAAACCTTTTTTCCATTATTGCTCTGCCTGAGAAGCCTTTTGACTACTTTATTGCCTAATCACCCCTTCGCAGTGAAATTTCTCTACATCTATTTATGGGTTGTGGCCCTTCGAAGGGCCATAAACCATTGTAATGTCTAAGATCTGCCCTTCCAAAGAGCCAGTTTTTACCACCTTGGGGATATCACCCCCACTGAGAATGCATGATTTGAATTGACAATCCCCAAGCTTTTTTCTTCAGCTTTGACCATCTCCAGTCTATTAGACAGCCTACTTCATATCTCCACTGGACAGACATCTTAAACTTCACATGTACGAAACCAAACTCATAATCTGACTTCAGCCTTTTTTGCCACACGGAGCTTCAATGATCTCATTCTTCTTTATGTATCTTTAGTTCTGGCAGCACTGAATTTGAAATATACATTTTACCCTAGTGGTAAAAGGGCTTAGAAGAGTGATCATTTATTCCCGTAACCGAAATTTGCCAGGCTTTGAAAGTAGAAATTTCCGTGACTCAGGGCCACTATCATCATAGGCTTCCCATAAGTAGCGTGGAGCAGCAGTTGAGATGACAGAGTGGGGGAATAGTAACATTGCACTGACAGTTGAAAAACATTCCACAAGATCCCTGTCTCGTTAGGATGTATGCATAAGAGACGATGATATGTATATGTAGCTGTGAAAAGTTCACAGAATAGCACAGCTATATTGGTATGGAATTCCCTTTTGGGTAAATAAAAATTTAAGCCAGGGCACAATTAGATAGCATCGCTCAGTGTATTCAAGAGAACACCTGGGAAAGAGTTCTTCAGAATTTTGAACTATTGGCAACATGTTGCTTCAACAACACCACTGTAAAAGTCTTTGGTATTCTAAATAGGAAATCTTTTATTCTTTAACACATGAGTAAAGATACATTTAGTATAGTCTGTTACCGAAAGGAATGTAGATATGAAGAACAACCTTTTAATTGAGACTTACAGATTTTGAGATTTAGTTAACTTTTTTTTTTAACATTGCTACTATTTCAGCTAGAATCATAATCATATTACATCGTGATTTTAGAATTTTGGTTTTTTTGTTCTCTTTACAAGTGGTTTTGGATGGTGTTTTAACCCTGCCTTTCCCCAGCCCCAAATATGCTGAATAACATCAGGAAACTACAGTGATTTAATACTTTTTTTTTTTTTTGAAACGGAGTTTTGCTCTTGTTGCCCAGGCTGGAGTGCAATGGCCTGATCTCAGCTCACTGCAACCTCTGCCTCCGGGGTTCAAGCGATTCTCCTGCCTCAGCCTCCCTAGTAGCTGGGATTACAGGCATGTACCACCACGCCTGTCTAATTTTGTATTTTTAGTAGAGACGGGGTTTCTCCATTTTGGTCAGGCTGATCTCAAACTCCCGATCTCAGGTGATCTGCCCACCTCAGCCTCCTAAAGTGCTGTGATTACAGGTGTGAGCCACCGTGCCCGGCCTGATTTAATACTTTTTGATGCTATCATAGCTCTTTTATGACATTTTTCTTATTATTCTTATGCAAATTCTGAATGAAACTTTTCTAAAAAGCTGCACAATGGGCCCTTCTAAATAATAATGCTACTTTAATTGTTAGTGTGCAGCTCAACAGATCCGAAGTTTCCCCATCACCCCATAGGAACTGAGCACTATTGAGTTTTTACATCCCTTTTCAAAACAATAGTTGAGGTAAGAATTTGAAAATTCATAGTTTGTTTTCAATATGAATAAAATTTGTCCCATTTTTAAGTTGTATTTTCTTAATGAAAATCTTAGCTATATCATTACCTTTTTCCTCTCCTTGTGTCAGACTTTCAGGTTTGTGTTTAATGTCTAAGAAAAGAAATACTAAAACTTTCAGTTTAGTTAAAAAACTAACATCTTAAGAGTGATAAACCAAACAAAAAAGTCTATGTTTGGAGAAGTCACATTCCCCAGAGATTTACTAAACAGCAACAGCACTGTTACCAGTGTCAGCTGAGACATTATTTATGTCCTTCTCTAATGGATTCTTGTTCCACTAAAGCTATTGAAGAAGGTGTAATGCTACATAGTCCTCATGAAGGATTCTTTTCCTCACTGCTTAGATTAGCTAACACAACCTGAATATCAGAGTTTGAGACTTTGACTTCTGCTGGATCTGCTGCTGATCTGCTGTGTGACCTCCAACAAATCAAATTTCTTTCTGTCCTCATTTATTGGTCAGTGGCACCTAGGAATAAATTGACATTTACTGTTAGATTATAAATAATAACTGCTTTGAGGTAGTTGGCAAAACCAAGATATAATGTGTGACTATTAGTGTAGTTAACATTACTATGAATATTACTGTGTAGTTAACTTCCACTTTCTAAATAATGCTTTTTTGTAGCATCCTTGTCATTTTAGTCTATTTTAAAGCAACATTTGACAATCTTTGTTTTCCCAACTTTTCTCCATTTTGCAGTGATAAGATTATAATATAAATGTATTAAAGAGGGGAATTATTTTCATGTTCTTAAAGGAGCATCCTTTTAGAATTCTTTTAATAAGCTGAAGAAAGGAATTGTATCTGTTTTAAAAGACCAATGTTAAACCTCTTTAGACAATGAAAGCTTATTAACATGTTTTTCTATGATTTAACTTGGAAAGATGGCAGTACAATTTTTGAATTTGCATTCTACAGTGGTAATTGTTTTAATAACTAAATATACAATTGATTGGAACCACTATTTTATGTATCTAATTATCATTTAAGAAAAATGGGGCCGGGCACAGTGCAGTGGCTCATGCCTGTAGACCCAGCACTTTGGGAGGCCGAGGTGAGCAGATCACTTGAGCCCAGGAGTTTGAGACCAGCCTGGGCAACATGGCAAAAACCGGCCTGTACAAAAAGTATAAAAATTAGCCGGGTGTGGTGGCAGGCACCTCTGGTTCCAGCTACTCGGAAGGCTGAGTGGGGAGGATCACTTGAGCCCAGGAGGCAGAGGTTTCAGTGAACTAAGGTTGCACCATTGAATTCTAGCCTAGGCAAGAGTGAGACCCTGTCTCAAAAAAGAAAGAAAGATGGAAAACCTGTTATTTAAGAAAGGTTTTAATCAATCACCTGATATGAAGTGGCAAAGGTTTTACCGTCAGTGTGTTCTAAGATAATTTATCTGGTGCGGAATGACTTGGAAGAAAGTATTTCCTTCAAGTGTCTGTTTACCAACCACTTTGAATAAGCTTATTTATTGTACTCTTCTTCTGGAAACAACATTGCTCTGCCAGACACTTGGTCTGAATGTGTGATTTTACAATTCAGAGTAATATTTCTTTGTTCTTCTGAGAATGGATATTTATGCATGTTTTCCTCTTAGTTGCTGCTTGAGAGGTACAGGAGATAATTAGTTTTATTAGCATATTTTTAAAAGTCTGTTAAAAATGCTTTTAAATTATTTGGTGGTATTCTGATTGAAAATGGAAGGGGTTGCTAGAGGTTTTATCAAGAATAGATACACTATATATTTTAATTTATTGGCATGTAAACTAGATTTTCCTATTAATTTTCTTTACATGGCTGTATTCATATGACTCACCAGTGACTACTTTTTAAAAATATATGTAAAAATTTTTAAATTATATTTTTTGTAGTAATATTTTATAAAGCATTGATTTGTTATATTTTAAATTTATCATACTTTAAACAAAACAGATTTAAACAACTTCAAAGGGTTTGGAAATAGCCATTATAAACAATCTTATAACTGAAGTTTTATTTTTGCTAATAATTTAAGTTGTTGTTCTTATACATATTTAGGTTTTGAAATTTTTATAAAGGTCTAGGCAGGGCGTGGTGGCTCATGCCTGTAATCCCAGCACTTTGGGAGGCCAAGGCAGGCAGATCACCTGGGGTCGGGAGTTTGAGACCAGCCTGACCAACATGGAGAAACCACATCTCTACTAAAATTACAAAAGTAGCTATGCGTGGTGGCGCATGCCTGTAATCCCAGCACTTTGGGAGGCCAAGGCAGGCGGATCACCTGAGGTTGGGAGTTCGAGACCAGCCTGACCAACATGGAGAAAACACATCTCTACTAAAATTACAAAAGTAGCTATGCGTGATGGCGCATGCCTGTAATCCCAGCTCCTTGGGAGACTGAAGCAGGAGAATCGCTCGAACCGGGGAGGCAGAGGCTGCGGTGAGCTGAGATCACGCCATTGCACTCCAGCCTGGGCAGCAAGAGCAAGACTGTCTAAAAAAAAAAAAATTCTTTTTATGGGATTGCAGGCATGGTGGCATATGCCTGTAATCCCAGCTACTTGGGAGGCTGAGGCAGGATAATTGCTTGTTGAACTTGGGAGGCAGAGGTTCTGGTGAGTTGAGATCGTCCACTGTACACCAGCCTAAGTGACAGAGCGAGACTCCGTCTCAAGAAAAAAAAACAAAATTGTAAAGGTCTTAATATCTTAAAAGTATGAAGAGAAATTTTCATAGAAACATCTAAAGGGGAACTGATAAAAATAATGTTCACTTTGGGGGAAGACTTGGCATATGTATAGTCATATATCACAATCCTATGATTAGGGTAGTTAGAAATAGAAAAAAAAAATAGAGTTTGCAATCCTAAGTATGTCAGAAACAACTGCAACCTTTTAAAAAACTGCTTGGATCTGAAAAGAATTGATTGTTGCTTTTTTGTATTTTTCCTAACGTTCTACTACTATATCCTCTTAATAAAATACATATTTTTGTTAGATTTTTAATATTCTGACTTTTAAATACTTGTAATGAAATTTTATTAGTATTCTTGGCTTACTTATTTTGGCTCTTGTCTCCTCCATTTGCAACCAAATTATACTTTATATGCTAGACAAGGTTTATGCCAGCCTAATTGGTTGCTGGCATTTCTTAGCCTCACAGCTGCTGTGAACTCAGCTGTGAACTAGAAAACATATAATAGGATCCTGTATTCAGAGACCAAAAGGCAATTGTCAACATGTAAAACTTGTTTTTGACAGCTCAATGAATATATGAGCTTTTATGACAAATAGCACTAATACCAGATCTTAAGTAACTATCTTAAAGATTAGAAAGTCTTGAAATATGAATTCCATGTGTTTATTTTTATTCACTGAAGCAAAGATGGCTTAAATTTGCATGTATGTTCCGTTCAGTCATTTGTGGCTTTTTTCTTTTTAAAAATCATGTGCCTTGATATTTACCAACAGATATTAAAAAGTTGAGATCTGAACTGTTTTTCCTTTAATTTCACCCTAACAAAAAGTTGAGCCTTAAATGAGGTAAAAAATATTTCTTAAAATGAGCTAAACATAAAATGGCTTTGATTAAAGATTATATTTCAAAATATTTATTATGTTTCATTTAGCAGATTTTATTTTTATAAATTTTTGACATCTAAGTTTGGGGTGAACATTACTTTTATATTAAGTTGAACCATATGAGACTGTCATTTTTTTAGGTCAAATGGTTGAATGTAGACTAAATGGGAAAAAATGGCAGTCTTATCAACCAACATGAACTCCCTAACCACATTCAGAAATGTAACTAACCACTATTAATTACCTTTGTATAAGTAAAATATCATCATGTGTGATCAATAAACAATGAGATTAACAGATCAGATTTATATATAGTAAAATCTTTTCTTCCATTAAAATTGCTTTTTGCCCATTCCCACTGTTTTCTTCAGCATTTTCTTAAATATTTAGATACTCAGCAATAAACAAAACAAAGGCTAAACAAATATATGAGAGGCTATAGAAATACATTGAGGACAAGCAAACTGTGTTAGTAAATGGCTCGTACTGAATATGATAAAAGCATCATCCTGTACCTACATTTTGTATCACTTTGATAACTTGGCATGATTTTTTATGTCTACTGTGATTCTAACAGTCTATCGATTATGTTTGGAATGTAGCTCCAAACTTTTCTTACACACTCTTTTATTTAAAATGCCAATTGAGTTTTGTCATATACAAATATAAATCTTTCCTTACATAAATATTGGCCAGAAAAATCTTGCATTGTGAGAAAAGTACATTTTAGGAGGTTTTGGTATTAAAAACCAAGAGGTGTTCTATTGGGAAAATAATGATTGGGGAGCTATTCTGAAGGGTTTGCCTGTACTTTCCAAAACTCTTCGTGAGGCTGAGGCGGCAGTGGCTTCGGCTGGAGTAGGATGCTGGGAGGTGTTGAGGGAGGAACAGTGGCTTGTACTGTGAGGGTGTCAGGAAGGAACAGGGGAGGAAGATGGTGACATCGGGGGCAGGGGCAAATGAGCCTTGTTCAGCCACAGCCTTGGCTTTCAATCTGTGCAAGTTTAGTGAGATCATGCTACAAGAAGCAGTGTCAGGCTGAGGACGCAGTGGACCTCGAGGAGATGATAATGGACATCGGCTCCACCCAGTTACACACCCAAAAACTGCAACTGCCATAAACAAGGAGCTCCTGGTATGGTAGTTCTCTGCCAGTACCCTACCACACTGACAGCTCTCCCTATAGTCCTGCCTACTTATCTCCTCCCCAAATGTCCAGCTGGTTAAGGACTATCCCGTGGGACAATTTCCCTGCAGAGAAGGGGTACCTGTTTTGCCCAGCATCTGCATTTAACAGGACAAGCTCTGACTCTGCCCTTCACACAAGTGTGATGAACCCCAGTTCCCAGGATACTTATTCAGGCCCCACATCTCCCAGCATCCTGTCCACCCAACATTTCTGGGTGGTAAAATGGACTCCAGAGTACCTGCTATTGAAGAGAAGTTCTCCTAGGTGACAAGCATTTGCTGAAGCCATGGGGTAGTTAGAAGCTGTCATCACCTTCCTCCTGACCCTGGTCTTAATGAAGTCCCTGGAATTAATATCTTTCCATCTCCTGGCCAGCTTGTCAATGTGCTTGTCCTCCCACCTGCCACGACTACTGGATATGGGAGGAGGTCCCTACCTGACCTCACCAGTTTGCACTTTCCGCCAGCACTGCCCACCCCCCTGGACCCTGAGGAGACAGCCTACCTTAGTCTGAATAGGGGCAACAGTACCTCCAATTTGACTCACATCATGACTCACCTGGGCATTAGTGAGGGCCTGGGCCTGGTCTTGGGCCCAGGTCATGATGCACCAGGACTTTGTTGACCTCTTAGCCACCCATCCCTGCGGTCCTCCCTAAGCAATCCCGATCTCCAGGCTTCCCTAAGCAGTCTTCAGATCCATCTTCAGGGCTCCCACAGCCACCCATCACTACCTCCCTCCTCCTTGGCCCACCATGCCCTGCCTACTACCTTCCTGGGCCACCCCTCACTAAGTACCCCTGGCCCTCCCCCTCATCCTCCCCCTCTTCATCCTCCTCTTCCTCCCCCTTCTCCTCCCCCTCCCCCTCTTCCTCTTCCTCCTCCTCTCGTCCTCCACTTTACTCTTCATCTGCCCCTAACTTACTCAACCTCTACTCCTGGGCTTCCCCCCCACCACTGCCTTGTACCCCTCAGCTCCCTCAGTTTGCCCGAAGGTCCAGCTGATGCCAGAAGGTCCCAACAGCAGCGGCCTAAACAGTTTTTGCCAATGTCACCCACCCTGTCTTCCATCACTCAGGGTGTCCCCCTGGAGACCAGTAATCTGCACATCCAGCCACATACCCCAAAGTCTCTGCAGCAGCCAGACCTGCCCTCTCAGGCCTGCTCAGTGCAGGTGGGCAGCCCCTGGGCAGGCAATTGGATTATGGAATACTACCCACCTCGACCCCCTGGGGTTGGGCAAGTCTTCACTGGCCAATGAGTAACTTCAGCCTGGGGAACTGGCGCAGTTCAGCATGGAGAGCCCATAAACCAGCCTGGTGATAGATCCCCCTGGCTTTTCCAAAGGGCCTGGATTTTTAGAAGGTGAGGGGCCCGTGGCCGGCCCTCAGGATCCCCACACCCTCAACCACCAGAACTTGACCCCCCACTGCTGCTGCTGTGGCTCAAGTCTTAACATCATCCTCATAGGAGACTCCTCCCCAGGTTTCTCTAAGGAGATTGCAGCAACCCTGGCTGCTATGTCTGGCTTTGAGGTGTCAGTAGCAGGTTGGAGTTGGGGCTAGGGCTAGAAGATGAGCTGTGCATGGAGCTACTGGGCCTGGAGTGACCCAGACATGCTGAGTGACCCAGTGCCCTGCTACCCGATCCTGCTCTGGAGTATTCATCACCATCCCTCTTCTTGGCCCTGTCCCCCATTACTGTCCGTTTCCTCTCTTACCCCAGCTAGTGGAGACTCCACTCTGCCCCCCAGATCCTCTCTGTAGCATAAACGAAGGATCCCAAGAATGAGAAAAAGCAGAGTTTGTCCAGGTGGCCCTTGAATTCTGTACACGGGTGGGCCTGGAGGAGCTCAAAGGAGGGCCACAAGCATTTGCAACTGTGAACCAATTGCCTGGAGGTCAAAGCCTGTTGGAAAACTGGGGATATAGAGGGGAACCTGGGAGGCAGGGCTTGTCCAGATTCCTAGGGGTGAGCATTGCCAGCCCCTCCTCATCACCCTTTCCCTCTCAATGGAGGAGAGTGCCATAGTGGGTATTATTTTTAATTAAATATATTTTAATTAAAAATCAAAAAAATTCTTTGCAAGTGTTTTGTTTTACTTCTAACATGACATTTTCTATACTAATTTATCTTTACAACTAGATTGAATTAAAATGGAAAACTTTTAAATATGTCTCTGGATTTTAAGTTTTAAAAAGCCATAGAGTTTTTGAAACTATAAGTTATCTTTTATATGGTAGTACTGATTTTATGTAACAATGTAAACTTAGAATTTTCAAATCTGACCTCATTTTCTATGAATATGACTTATGACTTGAAGATGGATTGAGACTTCTGGTCAAAATAGTACACTAAAGTTCATGTATTGGCATCCTTCTGTCCCAAACACATAAGAAGAAACCAAAAAGGCATAGCTGAGCTCAAAAACAAGATCGTGGATTAGTAATGGAACAGGAATTCTAAGAGATGGGTGAGGCTGAAGCAGGCATGGATGTCAAAAGTGATTCCTGTAGGATGATGTGGGAGAAAGAGACTTTAAAAGAGGAGAGTCAGAGTCAGTTCCATTGTTTGAAGACAAGGACTTGTGTGGCTCCTCTTAAAAATGCTGGTTTTTAAATGGGGCTGATTTGCTCCTAGAGCTAGATTTATAAGAAATTTTCCGTCAAGGAAGGCAGCCCAGTACAGTTATGGTAGAAATACAGGGGTATTCAGCCACTGTGCACTGGGAAAGTCATGCCAATTATTGTGGCTCTGTCTGTCCTGATTGGTCAGTTATCTCACCTTTAGAAATCATTAACAGGATACCTAGAAAACTCCCATGTGTGGAATTTGAGAATATTTCTAAATAACTCATGAGACAAAAAATCATGAAAATTAGAAAAATAGGTGGAACTGAACAATAACAAAAATATTACATGTAAAAACTTGTAAGATGCTGCTAAAGCAGTTCCGGGAAAGAAATGTGTAGCTTTAGCTGCTTATAAAGAAAAAAGAAAGAATAAGGATGGTGAATGACTTAAGCATTCATCTTAAGAATTTAAGAGGAAGAAACAGTAAAATATGCCCAAAGTAAGTTGAAAGAAAGAAGTAATAATAGCAGAAATTAAGTACATAATAACCTAATAAAAAAGGCTCAACAAAGCCAGGATTATTCTTGGAAAAGACAAATGAACAAATCCCAGGTGAGATTAAGAGAAAAAAGTTTACCAAAATATTAGGAATGAAAATGTTGACATCATATCAGATGCCAGAGGCAATAAACAGATACTATGAGCTTGATGCCAAAAATACGGAAACTTTATCTAAAACTCCTAGCAAAATTATGAAAACAATAAAAAACTAATAATTCTATAATTATTAAGGAAATTGGATCTTATAATAACGCAAAGCAAGATGGTTTAACAAGTGCCTACCAAATACAACTATTCTAGAGTATGGAAAGGGAAAACTCTGCCATAGAAAATCATTTTATAAGATTAGCATAACCAGCCGGGCGCGGTGGCTCATGCCTGCAATCCCAGCACATTGGGAGGCTGAGGTGGGCGGATCACTTGAGGTCAGGAGTTCCAGACCAGTCTGGCCAACGTGGTGAAACCCCGTCTATACTAAAAATACAAAAATTAGCAAGGTGTGGTGGCACGTGCCTGTACTCCCAGCTATTCAAGAGGCTGAGGCAGGAGAATCACTTGAACCCGGGAGGCAGAGGTTGCAGTGAGCCGAGATCACACCGTCACACTCCAGCCTGGGCGACAGAACAAGACTGTCTCAAAAAAAAAAAAAAAAGGTATAACCATGATACCAAAATCGCGTAAGATTGTTATGAGAGGCTGGCAGCAGTGGCTCACACCTGTAGTCCCAGCCCTTTGGGAGGCTGATGCAGAGGGATTGCTTGAGACCAGAAGTTCAAGACCAGCCTTGTCAACATAGCGAGACCCTGTCTCTACAAAAAAATTAGCCAGGCATGGTAGTGCATGCCTGTAATCCTTGCTATTTGGCAGGCTGAAGCAGGAGGATCACAGGCTGTAGTGAGCCATGATCACACCACCATACTTCAGTCTGGGCACAGAGTGAGACTCCGAACTCTTAAAAAAAAAAAGTAGCTTTGAGAAAGGAAAATTGCTGGCCAGTATCAGTCTTAATTAATGATATAAAAATCTAGAACAAAACAGACAATGCAATTCCAATCAGAATCCCAACAGGTAGTGTTTCGTGATTATTGGTTTATATGATTTTTGGAACTTCACAAGCTGATTCTAAAGTTTATGCAGACATGCAAAAGGCCAAGAAGATCAAAGAGACTCTTAAAGAACAATAAGGGCCGGGCGCGGTGGCTCAAGCCTGTAATCCCAGCACTTTGGGAGGCCGAGACGGG